>NC_041381.1:279525930-279564940 GCF_002162155.2 Triticum dicoccoides
TTGACCAGGGGGGAGGTTATGGGAGTGAGGGGTGTGGCCGGTTGGGCCGGTGGCCGAACGGGCCGGCCTACTGGGCCGAAGCCCGGCGGGGCCTTTTTTTCTGTTAGTTTGTTTTCTGTTTTCTTTTATTTATTTTCTTTCTGATTTAATTAGTTTAGGCTATTTAGGTATTTTGAAAAATTGTGTTCGCTTTATTATAATTACCCTGGCATTTAACTGCACACTCCGAACATTTTAGTTTAATTTTTTGAAAACTTTTGTTGTTTGCCAAATTTTTAATTTGAATTCGAATCGGTTTCGAACTAATGCGAGATTAGCCACAGTAATCGAGGTGACGTGGCATCATTAGCGAAGGATTACTGTAGCGTAACTATCCGGACGTCACAATTATGCATATGCATCCTTGTATACAAAGAATTTTCCTAGAATTTTCTAATATTGAGCATTCTTCTGTTAAGCGTGTTGTTACTATCTTTTTGGCTCATGAGTTTAGATTTATCATAAAAGAGGCCAAAGAAATCTTTGCGCACTATAGGGTGGACGCCAGTCGTCCTCCCATAGAGGCGATCCTCTATGATCAAGAGGAATTTAGGCATTTTTAATCTTTGGACTATGTTACTTTCAATGAAAACCTTAGAAAAAAGGTTCCTACCATTGTCTTGGTTGATAGAATTTCCGAACTTAATAATGATTTCTCTCTTCGAAATAATGAGCTAGGATACTCTCTTGAGTATAGGCTCACGAGATTTTGCCAAAAGAATGCTTTTAGTGATGAATTAGTTGTGCATTATGAAGGGCCAAGGGAGGAACCCGTTCCTCCTGAGATTGATCTTGGGGACTTTTGTCCCGCTAAATTTAGCCCTTTTTTATTACTTCTGCTTGCCTCAAAGAAAACTTGCTGCCGAACATAGGGAATATGAGATGAACTTTCAAGATCTATCTTATTATTATGGCACTACTTAGATCTATCTTCGCTTTTATGCCTAGCTAGGGGCGTTAAACGATAGCGCTAGTTGGGAGGCAACCCAATTTTCTTTGTATTTTTTGTTTTTGTTCCTATTTAGTAATAAATCTTGCATCTACCTTCTGTTTAGATGTGTTTTTATCTTTTAATTAGTGTTTGTGCCAAGTAGAACCTATAGGATAACCTATGATGATAGTTGATTTGATTCTGCTGAAAAACAGAAACTTTGCACGCACGAATTTAGTTTTGTAAAATCACAGAAACGCGATTTTGCGTTAATTCTTTTTGCTTCTGATCAATAGACAAATTTTCCAGGACTCCCTATTTTGTTAGGATGTTTAGAGTTCCATAAGTTTGTGTTAGTTACAGATTTCTACAGACTGTTCTGTTTTTGACAGATTCTGTTTTTCGTGTGTTGTTTGCTTATTTTGATGCATCTATGGCTAGTAAAATAGTTTATAAACCATAGATAAGTTGGAATACAGTAGGTTTAACACCAAAATAAATAAAGAATGATTTCATTACAGTACCTTATGTGGTGGTTTTGTTTTCTTTCACTAACGGAGCTTATAAGATTTCCTGTTGAGTTTTGTGTTGTGAAGTTTTCAAGTTTTGGGTAAAGCTTTTATGGACTATGGAATAAGGAGTGGCAAGAGCCTAAGCTTGGGAATTCCCATGGCACCCCAAGATATTCAAGGATAGTCAAAAGCCTAAGCTTGGGGATGCCCCGGGAAGGCATCCCCTCTTTCGTCTTCGTTCATTGGTAACTTTACTTGGAGCTATATTTTTATTCGCCACATGATATGTGTTTTGCTTGGAGCGTTGTGTATTATATTAGTCTTTGCTTTTTAGTTTACCACAATCATCCTTGATGTACACACCTTTTGGGAGAAGCCCACTTTATTAGAATTTGCTAGAATACTCTAGTGCTTCACTTATATCTTTTAGAGCACGGCGGTGACTTAATTTTGACGAAATTGCTAGTCTCTCATGCTTCACTTATACTCCCTCTGTTCCTTGATATAAGGTGTATAGATTTTTGAGAAAAAGTCCGAAATATAAGGTGTATTGTGTTGCATCACTCGTTTGGATAATTTTTTTAGGGATTCGATTACATATCCTTATATTAGGCAAGCTCCTCTATTTTCTCATGTCAATTAGTCAGGTGTAATCCCACCCAAAACTTGTGAAATTTTTCCTCCACATGCATTCTTTAATTTCCGTGCCAAAAACTATACACCTTATATATAGGAACGGAGGGAGTATTATTTTGAGAGTCTTTTTAGAACAGCATGGTATTTGCTATGGTTACAAATTTGGTCCTAGAATGATGAGCATCCAAGTTGGGTATAATAAAAACTATCATAGAAAATGAATTGGATGCTATGATCAATTTGATACTTGATAATTGTTTTGAGATATGGAGGTAGTGATATTAAAGTCATGCTAGTTGAGGTGATTATGAAAAATGCTTGTGTTGAAGTTTATGATTCCCGTAGCATGCACGTATGGTGAACCGCTTCGTGATGAAGTTGGAGCACAATTTTATTTATTGATTGCCTTCCTTATGAGTGGCGGTCGGGAACGAGCGATGGTCTTTTCCTACCAATCTATCCCCTTAGGAGCATGCGCGTAGTGCTTTGTTTTTGATGACTTATAGATTTTTGCAATAAGTATATGAGTTCTTTTGACTAATGTTGAGTCCATAGATTATACGCACCCTCATCCTTCCACCATTGATAGCCTCTCTTGTGTCGCGCAACTTTCGCCGGTACCATACACCCACCATATACCTTCCTCAAAACAGCCACCATACCTACCTATTATGGCTTTTCCATAGTCATTCCGAGATATATTGCCATGCAACTTTCCACCGTACCATTCATATGACACGCATTACTTTTATCATATTGCTCTTTGCATGATCATGTAGTTGACATTGTATTTGTGGCAAGGCCACCTTCATAATTTTCATACATGTCGCTCTTGATTCATTGCATATCCCGGTACACCGCCGGAGGCATTCATATAGAGTCATATCTTGTTCTAGCTTTGAGTTGTAAATCCATAAAAGTGTGATGATCTTCATTATTAGAGCATTGTCCCAGTGAGGAAACGATGATGGAGACTATGATTCCCCCACAAGTCGGGATGAGACTTCGGACTTTACAAAAAGGAAAAAAAAAGAAAGGCCAAAAAAGGGGGGGCAAAGAAAAAGAAAAAGGGGAAAGAAAAAAAAGAGAAAAAGAAAAAAAAAGAAAAAATAAATAAAATGAAAGAAAAAGAGAGAAGGGACAATGCTACTATATCTTTTTCCACACTTGTGCTTCAAAGTAGCACCATGATCTTCATGATAGAGAGTCTCCTATGTTGTCACTTTCATATACTAGTGGGAATTTTTCATTATAGAATTTGGCTTGTATATTCCAATGTTGGGCTTCCTCAAAATGCCCTAGGTATTCGTGAGCAAGCAAGTTGGATGCACACCCACTTAGTTTCTTTTGTTGAGGTTTCATATATATATAGCTCTAGTGCATCCGTTCCATGGCAATCCCTACTCACTCACATTGATATCTATTAATGGGCATCTCCATAGCCCGTTGATACGCCTAGTTGATGTGAGACTATCTTTTCCTTTTTGTCTTCTCCACAACCACCATTCTATTTCACATATAGTGCTATGTCCATGGCTCACGCTCATGTATTGCGTGAAAATTGAAAAAGTTTGAGATTATTAAAGTATGAAACAATTGCTTGGCTTGTCATCGGGGTTGTGCATGATTAAATACTTTGTGTGATGAAGATAGAGCAACAGCCAGACTATATGATTTTGTAGGGATAACTTCCTTTTGCCATGTTATTTTGAGAAGGCATGATTACTTTGATTAGTATGCTTCAAGTATCACTATTTATTATGTCAATATGAACTTTTATTTTGAATCATTTGGATCTGAACATTTATGCCCCAATAAAGAAAAATACATTAAATATTATGCTAGGTAGCATTCCACATCAAAAATTCTGTTTTTATCATTTACCTACTCGAGGACGAGCAGGAATTAAGCTTGGGGATGCTTGATACGTCTCCAACGTATCTATAATTTTTGATTGTTCCATACTATTATATTACCCCTTTTGGATGTTTATGGGCTTTACTTTACATATTTATATCATTTTTGGGACTAACCTACTAACCGGACGCCCAGTCCGTATTGCTGTTTTTTTTGCCTATTTCAGTATTTCGAAGAAAAGGAATATCAAACGGAGTCCAAACGGAATGAAACCATCGGGAGCGTGATTTTTGGAACGAACGTGATCCAAAGGACTTGGAGTGCAAGTCAAGAAGCAGCCGAGACGGCCACGAGAGGGTAGGGTGCCCCCCCATAGGGCATGCCCCCCTGTCTCGTGGGCCCCTCGGGCGGCCACCGACGTACTTCTTCCTCCTATATAAGCCTACGTATCCCGAAAACATCCAGGGAACCAAGGAAACACAATTTCCACCGCCGTAACCTTCTGTATCCGCGAGATCCCATCTTGGAGCCTTCGTCGGTGCTCCGCCGGAGGGGGAATCGACCACGGAGGGCTTCTACATCAACACCACAGCCCCTCCGATGAGTTGTGAGTAGTTTACCATAGACCTTCGGGTCCATAGTTATTAGCTAGATGGGTTCTTCTCTCTTTTTTGATCTCAATACAATGTTCTCCCCCTCTCTTGTGGAGATCTATTCGATGTAAACACTTTTTGCGGTGTGTTTGTCGAGATCCGATGAATTGTGGGTTTATGATCAAGCTTATCTATGAGAAATATTTGAATCTCCTCTGATTCTTTTATGTATGATTTAGTTATCTTTGCAAGTCTCTTCGAATTATCAGTTTGGTTTGGCCTACTAGATTGATCTTTCTTGCCTTGGGAGAAGTGCTTAGCTTTGGGTTCAACCTTGCGGTGTCCTTACCCAGTGACAGAAAGGGTATCAAGGCACGTATTGTATTGTTGCCATCGAGGATAAAAAGATGAGGTTTATACACTACAACAAAAAAAACCCAATACCAACGCATTCGGACCAACGATATTATAGGATGTGTTGTTTATCCCACTCCCACCTCTCGCACTTAGAGCTAACCTCCTAGTAACCCTTCCACGCTTAGAGCTAACCTCCTCGTCACTAAAAAATTGTCAAACCTTCCCTGTACCCATACCTCCGTGTATACCTCCTCCGCCATCTCTCTCCCCCGATTCCCCTCTGTCTCACCCGACTTCCATGATGAGCCGCCGCCACCTTCAATTCTGCCTAGATCCATCGTTGTCCCGCGCCGTCGCTCATAGGCTAGGCTCCCCCTATATTCCGCCATGGCGAAGTCCTCCACACCATCGCAGGCGTCCCCACAGTAACCCTAGTCAACAAGGATCGCCGGCGCAACAGGCTCGCCTCTGTTTTGGAGGGCACTATTCCGCGTCGCTGCTGCCGGCTCGGGCATGGATCTCTCAAACAAGTTGTGGTGTAGGGTTCTGCTCCCGTCTCTCTGTGGTGGACTGGTGGTCTGTCGGTGCTGGCCGACAGTTGAGACGAGCCCGAGGTCAGAGGAGCATGGGGTGGAGCTCTGGACGTGTCCCACAACTGCCAATTCGACCCCGCGTGTGTGTGTGGTTCTTGGCTTCTTGCGGCTCACAAAGCCTTCAGCGGCGATGATGCTTCTTTTGGCTTTATTTTGGCGCCCAGTGACCGGTGTGGTCTTACTCTGGTGGCCGTGCGTGCGTTTGCCTGCAGCTGCGTGCGTGCTTGGCTCATTTTCACGTGTCTATGTGGTGCATGCATGGTGATGGAAAGTACAGCCCTTGGTGACACTTGTTGATTACTGCTGCTGATTTTGCTGGCCCTTAGTACCTGTACAGTAGATAGAAGACGATTGCCGCTGCCACTGATTGTTTGCTATCGCCGCTGGTTGCCATTGCTGCTGGCTGCTGCCGCTGATTGCTATTGTCGTCGCTGCTGATTTTGCTGCTCTTTAGTACCTATACAGTAGATAGAAGATGATTGCCGCTGACGCTGATTGTTTTGTTCCACGGCTGGTTGCCATTGCCGCTGCCGCTGATTCCTTGTCGCCGCCGCTGATTTTGCTGCTCCTTAGTACATATACAGTAGATAGAAGATAATATGCATTCCCAAATAAAAAATATAGGAGATCTGTATGTTTTAAAATTCTTGCAAATTGAACCTACTACTTGTTATCTCTTCTATAATCTTCTCTTGATTAGCTTCTCTTTTATACTCTTCATTGCAAAAATTATTCAATATGTACAATGCGTACAATAATAATCATGGAACCCTCTATCTCCTTATTGATTCCACGGTCCCTTTTCCTTACAATTGTTCGTATTATTTGTTCAACCAGTATCTCATCATGTGATTTTTTTTCCTTGCAATTTTTGTGCCTACAAGATGTCAACTAACAGTCCGTCAGTATTTTAAGTCTAGAGACTTGCAGCAACCGTGATGTTGTTATGAAACTTTCCTACAGGTCAGGTGTCGAACTGGTGACAATAGATGCGCAAATAGGTAAGATTTTGTTAAAATATTTACCCTGCCTTGGCTGATTGTGGGAGGGATTAACTTTCTTTAATAGTGTGGAGCTTCAGGGGCAGATGGAAATGTGCAGCTTACGACGTAATCCCAGAAAGTGGGGCAACCCATTCACTTACTTGATAAACCTCCCCTGGTTCAGACCACTAAGGTTTTCATTTCCTTATCTTCTCCTGTAGCATTCTTATTTCTTCCATATCCTTCATTTTTACACTAACTGGTCCAACGAGTCTGTTAGTTAAGTGTGCCAATATATGTCGGTCTTAACTTACGTTCAGGCCCATATTTTGTAGATTCATATACGTATTGATATTCAGTTATTCGGTGACATGACAAATGGCACTCCTTCCATCCCAAAATGTAAGACCATTTTTGACACTATCATAGTGTAAAGAATGATATTACATTTTGGGACAGAGGAAGTACATGATTAGGGAGCTGAGTTGCGACCAAAGATCAAATTCTATTCGTTATATGATATGCCATGTTGGCAGCAAAGGCACATGGGTGGCGTTTCTTAAAATCGGGTAAGTACTGATATAAAATTGTTCATTCATTACATGGGTTTGCTTTTATTTAGATTGTTCAGCCATTACATAGGTTACCCCTGGAGCATTTTCTTAAATATGTATTCAGCTTTAGTGTTAGGTTGGTCTTGAAGAATTAAATAGTGCCACATTAAATTATTATTTTTTCCCTGTAAACACCTTGGGTCCTACCTTGTCTAGAAACAAAACTCCACTACTTTTCCTACAAAAGCCCAAATCTAATGATGTGTTTCTTTTTCATGTTGTTTCTTCTAGTGCTTCCAATAATCTTATTCTTGAACTGAGAAATTATAATGTGACATTGTAGTTCTCAACTACGAAGTTCTGTGTGATGTTGACTAGTTAATGTTTTTTTAGCTGTTGGCATTGAGTTATTTTCCCCTAATACATCATACCAAGCATGAACAGTACATGAGTAATGGTGAGAGAAAACTATTCAATGTTGAGACCTTTGGAAAATGGAAATATCCAGTTTTGTACAGTCGATTTTATTGTTTACCTATTCACCATTTAGTTGGTTCCTCAACTCATCTCATTTTTTATGTAATAGAATCTTGGATAATTGTTAGTAGTGAATACATGATGTCGGTTGTTCACAGTGAACAGGCACATCCGATTGGTCAAACATAATTAGTGTTTTAACATGTACTACTAATTTATTTTTCAGACATACATAAGCTTAGGTCTTTCCCCCCAATAATATTTTCTTGCACACTTCGTAATTTTTCTGTGGATCCTCTTAGGAACAGTGTATAGTATGCATATTTTTAAAATTCATTTTGAATTTATGCCAAAATGCTATTATGTCTTTTCTTTGTAGTTTGAGAAATTCAATACAAGATGATTACTTGGACCTTGGAGAGCGTATGATGATTCTTGTACTTGGAGGAGAAACAAGACAGATCTCTGAATGTTTAGATTTTTTTTATTTTTTATTTTTTATATTTTCTAAGAAAGTGATGTACTCCTATTTGATGATGCTTGCATTGTTATGTAACAGATTGTTCCATTGAATCAATATACCACTTTCAATCTACTCTTTTTGAGTTTTACTGAAGTTCTAGCTTGTACTGCCATTTGAACTACCTACTGTTATAAATGATTATATATGGATATTACTCTATTTTGCAAGCACCAGTGCAAAGCACAACTGTGTTATAAATGATTACATATACCCACAAAAACAATTATATATGGAGGTTATTCTATTTTGCAAGCACCAACGCATAGAAGCGTTGCATGAATCTGTTGTAGCCTTGCAACACATTATTTCCCAGATTACCGACGGATCTATATACATTGTTGTAGACCCTTGCAACGCCACCAACGGCAACACATATGAATCCGTTGGTGTAGACCTTAGCAACGCTCATATGGACAAACGACAACGTATCTATGCGTTACTGAAGGGGGGTTCTTGTTGTAGTGATATCATATTGCATGAATTTATCCCTCTACATCATGTCATCTTGCTTAAGGCGTTACTCTGTTCTTATGAACTTAATACTATAGATGCAGGCAGGAGTCGGTCGATGTGTGGAGTAATAGTAGTAGATGCAGGCAGGAGTCGGTCTACTTGTCACGGGCATGATGCCTATATACATGATCATGCCTAGATAATCTCATAATTATTCGCTTTTCTATCAATTGCTCGACAGTAATTTGTTCACCCACCGTAATACTTATGCTATCTTGAGAGAAGCTTCTAGTGAAACCTATGGCCCCCGGGTCTATCTTTTATCATATAAGTTTCCAATCTACTTTCTACTTTTATTTGCATCTTTATTTTTTGCATCTATATTATAAAATAAAAAAATATTTATCTTGTCATACTATCTCTATTAGATCTCACTTTCGCAAGTGGTCGTGAAGGGATTAACAACCCCTTTATTGCGTTGGTTGCGAGTTCTTTGTTTGTTTGTGTAGGTGCGTGGGACTTTTGAGGAGCTTCCTACTGGATTGATACCTTGGTTCTCAAAAACAGAGGGAAATACTTACGCTACTATTGCTGCATCACCCTTTCCTCTTCAAGGAAAACCAACGCAAGCTCAAGACGTAGCAGCCCTCATGCTCGGCCTGTCAAGTAGAAAATCAGGAAGCAAGCTTTAGAGCGGTAGCAGTTCATTGCCGAAGAGATCAATAAACTTGAAGCGACTGGTTTGGTCAGAGGAATGTTGCATCCGACGTGGTTGGTGAACCCGGTGGTGGTGCGCAAGGCGAATGGGAAATGGAGGCTTTGCATAGAATTCACAGATCTGAACAAGGCATGCCCGAAGGACCCATTCCCCTTGCCGCGCATTGATCAGATTGTGGATTCCACTTCTGGGTGTGATTTGCTTTCCTTCTTGGATGCATACTCCGGATACCATCAGATATTCATGTCCAAGGAGGACGAGGAGAAGACCGCGTTCAAAACCGCATGTGGCACGTACTTCTTTGTGCGGATGCCCTTCGGGTTAAAGAGCACCGGATTCACTTTTGCAAGAGCAGTGCAAATTGGGTTTGAGCATCAGTTGCATAGGAATATTGAAGCTTACATGGATGATATAGTTATCAAAACCAAGGATAAATCAACACTTATTTAGGACTTGGAAGAGACCTTTGTAAACCTGCGCAAGATCAACTTAAAGTTGAACCCTGAGAAATGTGTGTTTGGCATTCCCTCTGGCAAGCTATTTGGCTTCTTTGTGTCTCACCGAGGGATAGAGGCCAACCCCGACAAGACCAGAGCTATCGAGGAGATCCAAGCACCCAAGTCAGTCAAGGATGTGAGGCATTTAACTAGATGTGTTGCCGCGCTGAGTAGGTTCATTTCCAAAGCTGCCAAGTGTGCCCTGCCGTTCTTCAAAATTCTGAAGAAGGCATGACCAATGAAGTGGACCCCGAAGGTCGAAGCCGCGCTGCGATACTTCAAAGTCTATCTTTCCTCTGCTCCTACCTTGGTCGCTTGATACGTCTCCAATGTATCTATAATTTTTTATTGTTCCATGCTATTATATTCTCTGTTTTGGTTGTTTAATATGCATGTATATGCTATTTTACATTATTTTTGGGACTAACCTATTAACCGAGGGCCTAGTGCGAGTTTCTTTTTTTTTGCCTAGTTCAGAGTTTCACATAAAAGGAAAACGGAGTCCAAACGGAATGAAACCTTCACGATGATCTTTCTTAGACCGAAAGCAAACCAGGAGACTTGGAGATGAAGTCAGAGACGCAATGAGGTGGCCACAAGGCAGGAGGGCGCGCCCCCTACCTCGCGGGCCCCTCGTAGCTCCCCTGACCTAGTTCCTTTGCCTATATATACTCTTATGCCCTGGAAACATCCAGGAGAGCCACGAAACCACATTTGCACTGCCGCAACCATCTGTACCCGTGAGATGCCATCTAGGGACCTTTTCCGGGGTCCTGTCGGAGGGGGATTCAATCATGGAGGGATTCTACATCAACACCATTACCCCTCCGATGAAGCGTGAGTAGTTTACCACAGACCTTCGGGTCCATATTTATTAGCTAGATGGCTTCTTCTCTCTCTTTGATTCTCAATACCATGTTCTCCTCGATGTTCTTGGAGATCTATTCGATGTAATATTCTTTTGTGGTGTGTTTGCCGAGATCCGATGAATTGTGGATTTATGATCAAGATTACCTATGAATATTATTTGGTTCTTCTCTGAATTCTTATATGCATGATTTGATATCTTTGCAAGTCTCTTCGAATTATCGATTTAGTTTGGCCTACTAGATCGATCTTTCTTGCAATGGGAGAAGTGCTTAGCTTCGGGTTCAAGCTTGCGGTGTCCTTTCCCAATGATAGTAGGGGCCGCAAGGCACGTATTGTATTGTTGCCATCGAGGATAAAAAGATGGGGTTTTCATCATATTTCTTGAGTTAATTCCTCTACATCATGTCATCTTACTTAATGCGTTACTCCGTTCTTTATGAACTTAATATTCTAGATGCATGCTGGATAGCGGTCGATGTGTGGAGTAATAGTAGTAGATGCAGGCAGGAGTCGGTCTACTTGACATGGACGTGATGCCTATGTTCATGATCATTGCATTAGATACCATAATAACTATGCGCTTTTCTATCAATTGCTCGGCAGTAATTTGTTCACCCCCATAATATTTGCTATCTTGAGAGAAGCCACTAGTGAAACCTATGGCCCCCGGGTCACTTTTCCATTATATTGAATCTCTTTTCCATATTATTTATTCTCGTTTACATCTTACTAGTTTTCGATCTACTATTTTGCAATATTTTACTTTCCGATCTATAAACCAAAAATACCAAAAATATTTACTTTATCGTTTATCTATCCCTATCATATATCACTTGTGCAAGTGACCGTGAAGGGATTGACAACCCCTTTATCGCGTTGGGTGCAAGTTGTTGATTGTTTGTGCAGGTATTTGGTGACTTGTGTGTTGTCTCCTACTGGATTGATACCTTGGTTCTCAAAACTGAGGGAAATAATTACGCTACTTTGTTGCATCACCCTTTCCTCTTCAAGGGAAAACCAATGCAAGCTTAAGATGTAGCAAGAAGGATTTCTAGCGCCGTTTTTGGGGAGATCTACGTCAAGTCAAGCCATACCAAGTACCCATCATAAACTCTTCTCTCTTGCATTACATTATTCGCCATTCGCCTCTCGTTTTCCTCTCCCCCACCTCTAAAACGATTTTCGAAAAGATTTGCCTTTTCTTCGCCTTCTTTCCGTTTGATCTTTTGTTTGCTTGTGTTACCATGTGCCTTCCTTTTGCTTGCATCTTCGCTTGCTAAAAGTTTATGGATCCTCATCCACTTTCTAATATTTTTAAGAGATCCAATTATGATGAACCAATTTCTAGCGATTTGATGCACTAGATTATCTTTATGAGGTTTTGCTTGAAATTCGTGAAACTAAAAATTGTGAAGAAAATTATAAAGTGATTCACAATATGATAGAGGCAAAGGTGTCCCGTTTTTCGATGAGATGATGGATATCGCTTTGGTGGCAGTCGACTTTGACGATCCGACTACGAACGTGCGAGGACGTCGCGCCTTAGCAATCGCTAAACCAACTCCAAGAGGTTATTGACCACGCCAGAGCACGATCAACCTGACCACGAGGGTCTGTTTCCTGCGAGCAAACGAAGAACAAGCAAGAAACTGAGATTGTAATCTGGATATTGCGAATATA
The DNA here is from genome assembly GCF_002162155.2 of Triticum dicoccoides. Lineage (NCBI taxonomy): Eukaryota > Viridiplantae > Streptophyta > Magnoliopsida > Poales > Poaceae > Triticum > Triticum dicoccoides. The sequence goes on from NC_041381.1 coordinate 279,538,204, forward strand.
AGATGAAAGCTTTATTGATCAAGGTGGGGTTCTGTGATGCCTTTGTCTGGTCGTTGAACACAAACGAAGTACGCGAAGTTGCAGCTATGGCGAACTTTTAATCTAAACAAAACCCAAAGTCTAAACGATGCCCTAAGGGCTGTATATATGGAGGAAGAGGGGGGAATTTCGTGGCCCTTGGTGGAGGGGTCCGAAATCAACCCTATCTCTTGTTTCCCCACACATACGGACTCTAAAAATAGCCTATACTTATGTATCTCGAAATTACATGGGCCTGGCCCAATAATAAGGTGACGCAGCACCTAAAATAGCCTCGGGACGAAATTTATGAAGTGGCATCTTGTATATTTCGTCCAAGGCTTCATGCACCCATTATGGTGGCTTCAAAGTCCTGAAATCATCACTTGTAACTCCGTTCTTGTTCCCCTTGCGCATGCCATCATCTCCATGCTTGTTCTTGCTCCAATGTTCATCCTTCTCCAAGCTAGGCCCTTCATTTGTAAGCAAAACAAATGTATCCAATTTAGGCAGCATCATATTCTCATGAACATTAGAATCATTACCAAGAAACGAAAGTACCTGGTAATTTAGTTGGCGTGCACGAGCTCTAGTAATTGGTCCAGTATGTATAGCAGCAGGGGCTGTGGGTGTAACAATTGTATTGATGTCCTCATCATCCTCCCCTTCTTGAAATGAAGTCGTCCTCGACGGAAGTTCATCTTCCTCACCCAAATAAGGCTTCAAATCTGCAATGTTAAAAGGGGGACTAACCCCAAAATCTGCAGGCAGCTCAAGTTTATATGCATTATCATTTATTTTCTCTAACACCTTAAAGGGACCATCAGCACGTGGCATTAACTTTGATTTGCGCAAATCAGGAAATCTATCCTTACGCAAATGTAACCAAACAAGATCTCCAGGTGCAAACACAACATGTTTTCTACCCTTATCTCCAGCAAGTTTATATTTAGCATTCATACGCTCAATGTTTTCCTTAGTTAACTCATGCATTTTTAAAATCAATTCAGCACGTTCTTTAGCATCAAAATTAACCTTCTCCGAAGATGGAAGAGGCAACAAATCAATAGGTGCACGAGGTAGGAAACCATACACCAAAAGGGCACATCTTAGTAGTAGAATGCAATGAACGATTATAAGCAAATTCAATATGAGGCAAGCATTCCTCCCACATTTTCTTATTATTCTTCAAAACAGCCCTAAGCATAGTAGACAACGTTCTATTGACTACTTCAGTTTGTCCATCAGTTTGAGGGTGACAAGTAGTACTAAAAAGCAGTTTAGTCCCCAACTTAGCCCATAAACATCTCCAAAAGTGGCTAAGAAATTTAGTATCACGATCTGAAACAATAGTTTTTGGCACACCATGCAAGCGAATAATTTCACGAAAGAACAAATCAGCAACATTAACAGCATCATCGCTTTTATGACATGGTATAAAGTGTGCCATTTTCGAGAATCTATCCACGACAACAAATATGCTATCCCTCCCCTTCTTTGTTCGAGGTAAACCTAAAACAAAGTCCATAGATATATCCTCCCAAGGAACACTAGGTACAGGCAAAGGCATATATAAACCATGAGGATTGAGTCGTGACTTAGCTTTTTGACATGTAGTGCAGCGAGCAATAAAACGCTCAACATCCCGTCTCATCTTTGGCCAAAAGAAATGTGTAGCAAGTACGTCCTCCGTCTTCTTCACGCCAAAGTGTCCCATTAATCCTCCTCCATGCGCCTCCTGCAACAACAAAAGACGAACGGAGCTAGCTGGAATGCATAGCTTGTTAGCACGAAACACAAATCCATCGTTAACAACAAACTTGTTCCACATTCTTCCATCTTTACAATTCTGCATTACATCTTTAAAATTAGCATCATGCACATATTGATCTTTGATGGTCTCCAAACCAAATATTTTGAAGTCAAGTTGTGAAAGCATAGTATAGCGACGAGACAATGCATCAGCAATAACATTTTCTTTTCCCTTCTTGTGTTTAATGACATAAGGGAAAGTCTCAATGAATTCAACCCATTTAGCATGTCTACGATTCAGTTTAGCTTGACTTTTAATATGTTTCAAAGATTCATGATCAGAATGTATAACAAATTCTTTGGGCCATAAATAATGTTGCCATGTTTCTAAAGTCCGAACAAGAGCATATAATTCTTTATCATAAGTAGAATAATTCAGACTAGGCCCACTCAATTTTTCAGAAAAGTATGCAACAGGTTTGCCATCTTGTAATAATACACCTCCTAATCCAATTCCACTAGCATCACATTCAAGCTCAAAAGTCTTATTAAAATCAGGAAGTTGGAGTAAAGGAGCATGTGTCAACTTATCTTTCAATATCGTGAAGGCTTCTTCCTGTGCGGTACCCCAAAGAAAAGGCATATCTTTCTTTGTAAGCTCATTGAGAGGTGCAGCAATGGTGCTGAAATCTCTCACAAAACGCCTATAGAATCCAGCGAGGCCAAGAAAACTCCTCACTTGTGTGACCGTTTTGGGCTGCGGCCAACTCTCAATAGCTTCAATCTTGGCTTTATCAACTTCAATTCCCTGTGGAGTAACAACATAGCCAAGAAAAGATACTCGGTCGGTGCAAAAGGTGCACTTCCCAAGGTTACCAAACAAACGTGCATCACGTAGAGCAATAAAAACAGCACGTAAATGTTCCAAATGTTCTTCCAAAGATCTGCTATAAATCAATATGTCATCAAAGTAAACTACCACAAATCATCCAATGAAGGCACGTAAAACTTCGTTCATTAATCTCATGAAAGTACTAGGTGCATTAGTTAACCCAAAAGGCATGACTAACCACTCATATAATCCAAACTTAGTTTTAAATGCTGTTTTCCATTCATCTCCCAATTTCATACGAATTTGATGGTAGCCACTACGCAAATCAACTTTGGAGAATATTGTAGAGCCACTCAATTCATCAAGCATATCATCTAGCCTAGGAATAGGATGACGACAACGAATAGTAATATTATTAATGCCTCTACAATCAACACACATACGTGATGTACCATCCTTTTTCGGCACTAGAATAATAGGAACAACACAAGGACTAAGGGATTCGCGTATATAACCTTTGTCGAGAAGCTCTTGTACTTGACGCATAATCTCCTTCGTCTCCTCTGGATTGGTACGGTATGGTGCACGGTTTGGCAGTGAAGTACCGGGAATTAAGTCAATCTGATGCTCAATCCCTCGAATAGGCGGTAATCCCGGTGGCACGTCTTGTGGAAAAACGTCAGCGAACTCCTGCAAAATGTTAGTGACAGCAGGAGGCAAAGAGGAAGGCACGTCCTCGAATGAAAATAATGCCTCTTTGCACGCAAAAGCATAGCAAACAGATTTGCTGAAATCTAGCTCATCAATATCAGATTTGGTGGCAAATAAACATGCACTTTTCAATTTAATTTCAGAAGCAACACTAGATGGTTTATTATTAGGTTTCATTTGTTGCTCAAATTCTTTTGCCACAATCTGATTTTCACTCTTATTCTTCTCCTGTTTTGCTTTATTAGCTCTATTAATATCATCTTTCAAAATGGAATCAGGAGTCATAGGAAGCAAAGTAATATTTTTATCCTTATGAACAAGAGTATAGTGATTGTTTCTACCATGGTGTACAGAATTTTTATCAAATTGCCATGGTCTACCAAGTAATAAGGAACATGCTTGCATAGGTACCACATCACAATCAACATAATCAGCATATGTAGAGATACTAAAATGCACACGAACAGTATGTGTTACCTTAACCTTGCCGCTGTTGTTGAACCATTGGATGTAGTAAGGACGTGGATGTGGTCTTGTGGTGAGTTAAAGCTTCTCCACCATCTCCATGCTAGCCAAGTTATTGCAGCTCCCTCCGTCTATTATGACGCGCACAGAACATTCCTTCACAACTCCCTTGGTATGGAACAAATTGTGCCTCTGATTTTGCTCAGCTTGTGTGACCTGCACACTCAAAACACGTTGAGCAACTAAACATTCATACCTGTCAGCGTCTTCAGGAGCCATGTATTGCGTCTCATGATCAGAATCATCTCCACCATGTTCTTCACGTGTAATAAGAGCCAATGTCTCCTCATCATAGTCACTAGCGGACTCATATCCACCATCCGCGGTAGCAATCATCACACGCGGAGATTTGCATTCTCTCGCATAATGACCTCCTCCCTTACAACGACGACAAATAATATCACTTGTGTGCCCTGTTGATGCCATGGAAGAAGAAGAACACTGTGCAGGCCCCGCAGGTGCGCTCTTGGCAGATAATGGTGGTTGTGCCTGTTTTCTTGTATCACGGCTGGAGGTGGCACCGGATGGAGGTGCTGGTGCAGTTGAAGTAGAAGATGCACGTGGTGTCCATGATGAAGGTCGGCCTGCAAAAAAGTTAGTTCGCCCCAATGCTTGTCGATCCTGCACTTCACGTTCAGCTTTACAAGCAAGATGGAATAAACGAGTGATATTAGTATACTCCTTATAGTCTAGAATGGTCTGAATCTCTCTATTTAATCCACCCAGAAAACGTGCAAGCATAGCTTCATTCTCCTCAACAATACCACATCTAATCATGCCAGTTTGTAATTCCTGATAATATTCTTCTACAGAATTTTTCCCTTGTCTTAAACGCTGTAATTTTTGAAGCAATTCACGTTGATAATATGGTGGAACCCAACGAGTACGCATAGCAGTTTTTAAAGCAGCCCAAGTAGTTGGAATAGGATATAATCTACAATGTTTAGACCACCATACACATGCAAAACTAGTGAAAGCACAAACAGCAGCAGCAACTCGTCTCTCCTCAGGATATTGTAAACATGTAAATCGTTGTTCAGTTTCTAACTCCCAAGTAAGATATATATCAGGAACATATCTACCCTCGAATGGTGGAATATTCAATTTCAGTTTAGGAATATGGACATCATCTCGTACCTGAGGTGGTGGTGCAGGCCTACCATTACGAATATATACCTGAGGTCGACCTGCTGGTGGTGGTGCAGGTGGCTGCACGTAGTGCTGATTTTGATCAACCTCATCCTCATAATCTCCCACATAATCATCCTCCTCCGCATCAGCAGCAGGAGCCACAGAAGTATCAACAGCAGCACCAACAGTTTGGCCAAACACAAGAGGAACACGACTCGGTCGGCGAAGGTCTGTTTCGCGATGTGGAGGTAGTCATTGTTGTTGTTGTTGGAGAGGTGCGTTAGGTGCAGCGGGTGGTGGTGGTGGAAGACGTGCGAGCAATTCATTAAACTTGTTATCGAGCTTTGTTTTGAACGTCTTCTCAAGGCCAGTGATCTTCTCCATGGCCTCTTCAAAATTGTTCAGCACATCTTGCACCTGTTCAGTCATCATTTGCTGAAACTTATCATGAAGCTCCTTGTTCGATAAATTCTCCCAGTCAATCTCGTCGGCTTGTGATCCTGGCATGGTTAGCAGCAATAGAAACACACAAGAATATGATCCTACAGACTACTAACAAGTGGTGGTGGTGGGTGTCACAAATCCGTCAAGCAAAACTCAAATTCTTACCAGTTCTTACCCAGCAACAGGCGGTGATCGGCAACCGTTGTAGTCAAAACTCTCAAAGCTTGGATAGAGCGATTACCAGGGAGAGTCAAACGCACGATGTAGATGTATGTGGAGCTGGGAAGGCTTATAATATGGTAGCAAAAAGGGTCAGCAATAATCAATTCAGAGATGCAAAGTTGAATAAACGCTCAACGACGGTACTGTGCTGGTCCTAGGCTAGATTGTGCTAGAGACGCGAGCCTAGAACACCAACAAAATCACGGTGCGGCACGTAAACAAGGGAGGAGCACACTCTGAATTTTTTTTTTCTCTTTTTTTTACACTTTTTTTCCTCTTTTTTTGCTCCGCAACAATTTTTTTTCGAAAAAGTCTACAAATGGTCTAAAAACTGCCTAGCCAGAATTTTCCAGACTTATTTTTTTTGAAATTGGAACTATTTTTCTTCTGCGGATGGCTCGGAAGTTGGGGAGTCCTTCTCTGTCACGACTCGGAGTATCGCGTGATCTGGAAATCGAGAACAATGCAACAATTACTAGACTCGGACTAGGACTGGTGGCTGAGATGAATCTGGTGGAACTCGGACTGGTGGCGGAGATGAATCTGGTGGAACACGGACAGGTGGCGGATATATGTTATAGGTGAACTCGGATTGGCGTGATGGCGGCGGATATGTGGTGGCGTATATGGATTCGGATTGGCGGTGAATATGTGGTGGTGGTATATGGCAACAGCGACGATGATGATGCGGTGGTGATATATGCCAGCGGCGACGTGACAACCTGTGAACAGAACTCGAAACTCTAAAAGACTAGACGCTAAGACCAGCAACTGGACACGACGATGCAACCGCAAATTCAACAAAGCAAATACAGAAAAGATTATGCAAGGCTCAGATTGGTTCGGATGGGATGAACTAACCCTAATTATTTTTTGGCTTTTTCGTGGACTATAGGTATGAAGAACAGACTCGATCTAAACTACGAAAAACTGTAAAATCTCACCGAGCAACCTGGAAATCCGATACCACTTGATAGAGGCAAAGGTGTCCCGTTTTTCAATGAGATGATGGATATCGCTTTGGTGGCAGTCGACTTTGACGATCCGACTATGAACGTGCGAGGACGTCGCGCCTTAGCAATCGCTAAACCAACTTTAAGAGGTTATTGACCACGTCGGAGCACGATCAACCTGACCACGAGGGTCTGTTTCCTGTGAGCAAACGAAGAACAAGCAAGAAACTGAGATTGCAATTTGGATATTGCGAATATAAGATGAAAGCTTTATTGATCAAGGTGGGGTTCTGTGACGCCTTTGTCTGGTCGTTGAACACAAACGAAGTATGCGAAGTTGCAGCTATGGCGAACTTTTAATCTAAACAAAACCCAAAGTCTAAACGATTCCCTAAGGGCTGTATATATGGAGGAAGAGGGGGGAATTTCGTGGCCCTTGGTGGAGGGGTCCGAAATCAACCCTATCTCTTGTTTCCCCACACATACGGACTCTAAATATAGCCTATACTTATGTATTTCGAAATTACATGGGCCTGGCCCAATAATAAGGTGACGCAACACCTAAAATAGCCTCGGGACGAAATTTATGAAGTGGCATCTTGTATATTTCGTCCAAGGCTTCATGCACCCATTATGGTGGCTTCAAAGTCCTGAAATCATCACTTGTAACTCCGTTCTTGTTCCCCTTGCGCATGCCATCATCTCCATGCTTGTTCTTGCTCCAATGTTCATCCTTCTCCAAGCTAGGCCCTTCATTTGTAAGCAAAACAAATGTATCCAATTTAGGCAGCATCATATTCTCATGAACATTAGAATCATTACCAAGAAACGAAAGTACCTGGTAATTTAGTTGGCGTGCACGAGCTCTAGTAATTGGTCCAGTATGTATAGCAGCAGGGGCTGTGGGTGTAACAATTGTATTGATGTCCTCATCACAATAGACCCTTGAATGAAAAGCATGATTGCAATGATGTTATTATAAATCCTATTAATGTTAATTGTGTTAATGATATGCAAAACCCTAAGGTTGGGGATGCTACTTTTGCTATGTCCACTACTTGTTGCAATGATCATGATTGGGGTGATTCTTCTTATGATCTTGAAAATTTATTTAAGCCCCATTATGAATATGAGATTGATAATAATGTTTGCAATAATATTGAAAGTGGGTTTGGAAGAGTGTCAACTTTAGATCCCACATATTTGTAGAATGATCAATCTTATGAAATTTTTGATAAAAGTGGGTTTGGAGAGGTCATGACTTTAGTTAATGTTGATCCCACTATTTTGGAAGAGTGTCAACTTCGCATGCATGTGTATCGTGTTGAGAATATGTTATGTGATAGCTATTTTGTTGATTTTGCTTGTGATCCTACATGTAATTATTATGAGAGAGGAAAATATGGTTGTAGAAATTTTCATGTTACTAAATTACCTCTCGTTATGTTGAGATTGCTATTGTTTTTTTCTCCTTCCTTGCATATGCTAGTTTTTGCTTGTCTTGATAATTTGTTTGCTTATATAATGCCTATGCATAGGAAGTATGTTAGACTTAGATGTGTTTGTAACATGCTACATGATGCCCTCTTCGTGTTTCAGTTATGATCTTTCATGTGAGCATCATTAAAAAAATTATGCCTAGCTAGGGGCGTTAAACGATAGTGCTTGTTGGGAGGCAACCCAATTTTATTTTTATTCTTTGATTTTTGCTCCTGTTTAGTAGTAAATAATTCATCTAGCCTCTGGTTAGATGTGGTTTTATGTTTTAATTAGTGTTTGTGCCAAGTAGAACCTTTGGGAAAACTTGGGTGAAAGTTGATTTGATCTTGCTGAAAGACAGAAACTCTTACCCGCACAAGATTATTTTTCATTTTTAATAGAAGAGTGATTTTGAGTTGATTATTTTTGCAGAAGATTAATAGACAAATTCCTCACGTCCACCAATATATTGCAGAATTTTTGCTGTTACAGAAGTACTTGAGAGTTACAGATTACTACAGACTATTCTGTTTTTGACAGATTCTGTTTTTTGCGTGTTGTTTGCTTATTTTGATGAATCTATGGGTAGTATCGGACGATGGAGAAGTTAGAATACATTAGATATTACACCAATATAAATAAAAAATGAGTTTGCAACAGTACCTTAAAGTGGTGATTTGTTTTCTTATACTAACGGAGCTCATGAGATTTTCTGTCAAGTTTTGTGTTGTGAACTTTTCAAGTTTTGGGTAAGGATTTGATGGACTATGGAATAAGGAGTGGCAGGAGCCTAAGCTTGGGGATGCCCAAGGCACCCCAAGGTAATATTCAAGGACAACCAAAAGTCTAAGCTCGGGGATGCCCTGGAAGGCATCGCCTCTTTCGTCTTCGTCTATCAGTAACTTTACTTGAGGCTATATTTTTATTCACCACATGATATGTGTTTTGCTTGGAGTGTCTTGTATGATTTGAGTCTTTGCTTTTTAGTTTATCACAATCATCCTTACTGTATACACCTTTTGGGAGAGACACGCATGAATCGTGATTTATTAGAATACTCTATGTGCTTCACTTATATCTTTTGAGCTAGGCAATATTGCTCTAGTGCTTCACTTATATCTTTTTAGAGCACGGTGGTGGCTTTATTTTATAGAAATTTTTGAACTCTCATGCTTCACTTATATTATTTTGAGAGTCTTTTAGAATAACATGGTAATTTTATTGGGTCATAAAACTTGTCCTAATATGATGGGCATCCAAGATGGATATAATAAAAAAATTCATATAAAGTGCATTGAATACTATGCGAAGTTTGATTCCTTATGATTGTTTTGAGATATGAAGATGGTGATATTAGAGTCATGCTAGTGGAGTAATTGTGAATTTGAGAAATACTTGTGTTGAGGTTTATGAGTCCCGTAGCATGCACGTATGGTAACCGTTGTGTAACAAATTTGAAGTTTGAGGTATCTCTTTGATTGTCATCCTTTGTGTGGAGGTCGGGATCGCGCGATGGTTAAATCCTACCAACTCTTCTCCTAGGAGTATGCGCGTAGTTCTTGGTTTTGATGACTTGTAGATTTTTGCAATAAGTATTTGACTTCTTTATGACTAATGTTGAGTCCATGGATTATACACACTCTCACCCTTACACCATTGCTAGCCTCTCTTGTGCCACGCAACTTTCATCGGTACCATACACCCACCATTTACCTTCCTCAAAACAGCCATCGTACCTACCTATTATGGCATTTCCATAGCCATTCCAAGATATATTGCCATGCAGCTTTCCACTGTTTCGTTTATTATGATACACTTCATTATTGTCATATTGCTTTGCATGATCATGTAGTTAACATCGTATTTGTGCAAAGCCACCGTTCATAATTATTTCATACATGTCACTCTTGATTCATGGCACATCTCGGTACACCACCGGAGGCATTCATATAGAGTCATATTTTGTTCCAAGTATCGAGTTGTAATTCTTGAGTTGTAAGTAAATAGAAGTGTGATGATCATCATTATTAGAGCATCGTCCCATGTGAGGAAATAAAAAAAGAGGCCAAAGAAGTCAATAAAAAAATAGGCCAAAGAAGCCAATAAAAAAAAGAGAAAAAAGAGAGAAGGGGCAATGTTACTATCCTTTTACCACACTTGTGCTTCAAAGTAGCACCATGATCTTCATGATAGAGAGTCTCTTATTTTGTCAGTTTCATATACTAGTGGGAACTTTTCATTATAGAACTTGGCTTGTATATTCCAACGATGGGCTTCCTCAAATGCCCTAGGTCTTCAAGAGCAAGCAAGTTCGATGCACACCCACTTAGTTTCTTTTTGAGCTTTCATAAACTTATAGCTCTAGTGCATCCGTTGCATGTCAATTCCTACTCACTCACATTGATATCTATTAATGGGCATCTTCAGAACCCATTGATACACCTAGTTGATGTGAGACTATCTCCTCTTTTTATCTTCTCCACAACCACCATTCTATTCCACCTATAGTGCTATGTCCATGGCTCACGCTCATGTATTGCGTGAAAGTTGAAAAAGTTTGAGAATACTAAAGTCCGAAAAAATTGCTTGGCTGAAACTGGGGCTGTGCATGATTTGAATATTTTATGTGACGAAGATAGAGCATAGAAAAACAATATGATTTTGTAGGGATGAGCTTTCTTTGGCCATGTTATTTTGAGAAGACATAATTGCCTTGTTAGTATGCTTGAAGTATTAATATTTTTATGTCAATATTAAAATTTTGTTTTGAATCTTTCATATCTGAACATTCATGCCACGATAAAGAAAATTACATGGATAAATATGTTAGGTAGCATTCAAAATCAAAAATTCTGTTTTTATCATTTACCTACTCGAGGATGAGCAGGAATTAAGCTTGGGGATGCTTCATACGTCTCCAACGTATCTATAATTTTTTATTGTTCCATGCTATTTATCTGTTTTGGATGTTTAATAGACATTTATATGCTATTTTAAATTATTTTTGGGACCAACCTATTAACCGAGCGCCCAGTGCCAGTTTCTGTTATTTTGCCTATTTTAGAATTTTGCAGAAAAGGAATACCAAACGGAGTCCAAACGGAATGAAACATTCGTGATGATATTTCTTAGACCGAAAACAAACCAGGAGACTTGGAGATGAAGTCGGAGATGCAACGAGGCATCCACGAGGCAGGAGGGTGCGCCCCTACCTCGTGGGCCCCTCGTAGCTCCCCTGACCTAGTTCCTTCTCCTATATATACTCTTATACCCTAAAAACATCTAGGAGAGCCACGAAACCACTTTTCCACCACCACAACCTTATGTACCTGTGAGATCCCATCTAGGGACCTTTTCTGGCGTCCTGCCGGAGGGGGATTCGATCATGGAGGGCTTCTACATCAACACCATTACCTCTCCGATGAAGTGTGAGTAGTTTAACATAGACCTTTGGGTCAATAGTTATTAGCTAGATGGCTTCTTCTCTCTCTCTCTCTTTGATTGTCGATACCATGTTCTCCTCGATGTTCTTGGAGATCTATTCGATGTAATATTCTTTTGCAGTGTTTGCCAAGATCTGATGAATTGTGGATTTATGATCAAGATTATCTATGAATATTATTTGGTTCTTCTCTGAATTCTTATATGCATGATTTGATATCTTTGCAAGTCTCTTTGAATTATCAATTTAGTTTGGCCTACTAGGTTGATCTTTCTTGCAATGGGAGAAGTGCTTAGCTTAGGGTTCAATCTTGCGGTGTCCTTTCCTAGTGACAGTAGGGGCGGCAAGGCACATATTGTACTTTTGCCATTGAGGTTAAAAAGATGGGGTTTTCATCATATTGCTTGAGTTAATTCCTCTACATCATGTCCTCTTACTTAATGCGTTACTCCGTTCTTTATGAACTTAATACTCAAGATGCATGCTAGATAGCGGTCAATGTGTGGAGTAATAGTAGTAGATGCAGACAGGAGTCGGTCTACTTGACATGGGCGTGATGCCTATGTTCATGATCATTGCCTTAGATATCGTCATAATTATGCGCTTTTCTATCAATTGCTCCGCAGTAATTTGTTCACCCACCATAATATTTGCTATCTTGAGAGAAGCCACTAGTGAAACCTATGGCCCCCGGGTCTCTTTTCCATTATATTGAATCTCTTTTCCATATTATTTAGTCTCGTTTACATCTTACTAGTTTCCGATCAACTATTTTGGAATCTTTTACTTTCCGATCTGTGAACCAAAAATACCAAAAATATTTGCTTTATTGCTTATCTATCTCTGTCAGATCTCACTTTTGCAAGTGACCGTGAAGGGATTGACAACCCCTTCATTGCGTTGGGTGCAAGTTGTTGATTGATTGTGCAGGTATTCAGTGACTTGTGCGTTGTCTCCTACTGGATTGATACCTTGGTTCTCAAAACTGTGGGTGAAGGGATTGACAACCCCTTCATTGCGTTGGGTGCAAGTTGTTGATTGATTGTGCAGGTATTCAGTGACTTGTGCATTGTCTCCTACTGGATTGATACCTTGGTTCTCAAAACTGTGGGAAATACTTACGCTACTTTGCTGCATCACCATTTCCTCTTCAAGGAAAAACCAACGCAAGCTCAAGCGGTAGCATCGCTCCTAAACCACAAGAGTCGTTGCTGCTATCCTTAGCGACAACCAATCAAGTGGTTAGTGCAACGCTGGTGGTGCAACAAGAAGTAGATGAAGGAACAACCACAACTACTGTCCTCCCCGAAGAAGGAACTGAACCAGACGTGGCAAGGGGTTAGGTACATAATAGGAGAAAGAACAACATGATAACAAAGGCAATCCCAAGAGCACAACAAAGAAAAAGGTAGTGCAGCAGCCAGTGTACTTTGTTAGATCCCTTTGTAGGGGCTAGGTCAAGGTACTCTGGAGTGCAAGAGTTGATCTTCGGCCTCATCATGGCCTCAAGGAAACTGCACCACTACTTTCAATCCCACGAGATCATAGTTGTCACTCGTTTCCCTTTGCAATGCATACCGAGGAACCCTGAGGCCACCGGCAGAATAGTTGAATGGGCATAGAGCTGTCAGGTTTTGGTCTGAAGTATGATAGTACCTCAACCGTTCAAAGTAGGGCACTGGCTGTAATGACGAAACCTCGACGGCTTTGAGTCTTTGTGCTTACCGTGCTAGTGCCTGGATCGAACTCACACATAGTATAGATGAATACCAGAATAACAAGTGCATCATTTATTACAACGTATGATCCATAATGTATAAAATAAAATAGTCTGCATAGCACTTGGCTAGCTTTATTCAATCAAATAGCGGAAAAGTACCAGAAATATAACGATGAGTCCCATCATAGCCCACTGGCGATGCTGAGTGCAGACTCGCGACCCTAACGGTACCTTACTCTTTGTCTGAATATCCTGCAACATGAGACGTTGCAGTCATATAGGTCAATCTTTGAATGTATTGGCAAGTTACACATGAGTAATAATATAGCGGACCTACATGTATATGCATAGTACAACGAAAGGAAGGCTTGAGGGTTATTTTTGCAGAAAGCTGATTTTGTCCTCATAACTACCTAATAGTCAAACTTTTAGTTAGTTCTTTTATTACTACAATTAAATGCACAAGGTTGAGTTGGCAAAATCAACTCCAACCTTCCCTTTTTAAGTTTTCCCACAAATATTATTAAGTGTCACATCTGTCAAGATCATCCAACAACTATAATGGCATAGTCGCTCAAATTTGTCCATAACCGGGGACACGGCTAATCATGATTAGTTTTAATACTCTGTGAAGTTTTGCACACTGTACCCACTAGACTCAACCCCAAGATTGAGACAAAGTCTTTTAGAAGTAGTCACCTCCACCCATCGGCAGCCGGTACACCAACTCATATTTACATCTGCTAGAATACCTGGGCGAGGATCCCACAACCTACTCAACTAAGCCAGATCCCATTTAGCTAGTGGTTGCGTATGGAAGCTACTAGTCACTAAGTCTGTCTGATCTTTTTGAGCCTGGGCGGCCGTCCACTTACATTCAGAGGGTATAAACCATGATGTTCTTGAAACCACCCTTCAATACCAGTTCCGCCCAGAGGTGAGTTAAATCCGTAATTACTAGTCAATTTGTTATATATTTAATCCTCACATGAGCTCAATGAATACACAAACCACCCCATCTACAAAGCATAGCAAAGTACAACTACCACGATTTGAAATGACGGGAAGATAGCTCAACAGCATATAGCAAAAAAAATAGTAATCCTATGCATGCATATATTCATAGTGTGATATAACTACATGCATAGAAAACAACAGGTAAAGGATTATCAACATGTAACTTGCCTTGGTTTAGGTTTAAAAAGTCACACTCCTGACAATAGCTCACGTCGCACTCCGAACAATCTACACATTTCACACTATTCAACAAATCAATCATTGAAACTCCAATAAAACCAACAACAAGAAAATATTTTTAAAATTCAAGAACAATAGCATAATAGCATGTACAAATCACCTCAATAGCACTAAGATCAGAGTGCAAAAAGAAACGCTCAAAACCAACAAATGGTTTGAGAGTTATGGCCTCCGGAAGGTTTAGTTCGAATTTGAACAAATTCAAATTTGAAAAGTGCAAAAAAGTGAGATTTTGGTACTGTGATAAAGTGCTGGTCTTCGTGAGTGCATAGGAAAAAGAATCATCTAAATTGGAGTTATAGGCTAAAAGTTATAGCAATTTGAAGTTTTGTTTGAAATATGAAAAAGAACAAAAACGAAACAGAGTTCTCCTGGTCGGTTACCGTAGCAGCTCCTGTGGGAACTACCACGTGGCGGCCCGTGATTGGCCGGGGTTTTCCCGTGCACGCGTTCACCAGGAAATAGAGGAATGGCGGCGGCGGGTCGGACGTGGACGGTGGTATCTCTCCGGTGGCTCCCCAGCGAAGGTGAGGCGACGGGCGGGTGCGGTGATGAGTGGCTGAGGTGGTGGTGAGGTCGAACGGTGATGGGGCTCCCTCGAGCGGCGGTGGCGAGCTCGAGAATTCCGCCGTGCTCCGTTGGCGGTGGTTGGGCTTGTTTCCCTCGCTCTGCTACGATTGTGGAAAAGCCAAGGGGTCAGGCAGGTGCGAAATAGAGAGGCGTTTGAGTGGGGCAGTCTGCGCGGCCGGGGTGATCTTACGGCGAAGAAAACGACCGGTGAAACTGCTGCGGCTCGAGCTCCTCTGGTGAGATTGGTTTGCACTAACCAACGCGTGTGTCAGTACTCTAGAAGTGGCGAAGGTGCGGGCACGACAAGGAAGACGGAAAGAAGGCGCGGCGAAAGCGTAAAGTCGTCGCGGGAGCGTTTAAGTTCGAATGTGTGCGTGACGGGCCGTGGGCCTCGTAATGGGTGGGCCGTGGGCCGTATGGGTGCGGTTGTCGCTCGCGAGTATATAAGCGAGGCGTGTCACTGTGGATAGGCATCGAGAATTTTGAAATGAAATATCCTGAGCCACAGGCTC
Source organism: Triticum dicoccoides (assembly GCF_002162155.2). NCBI lineage: Eukaryota > Viridiplantae > Streptophyta > Magnoliopsida > Poales > Poaceae > Triticum > Triticum dicoccoides. Next base: position 279,553,772 of record NC_041381.1, read on the forward strand.
CTCTTCCTCCTCTTGCTGCCTCTCTCTTGCTTCTCTCCTCGCTGCTATCTCTCTAAGATCTTCCCCTACCCCCTTCCTCGCCGCCGGTGAACTCTTACCGCCTCTAGGTCGTGACAATCTGGTATCAGAGCCACCTCCTCGCTCCGCCGCACGCGGAATTTTTTTCCCGAATCGTACCCGAAAAATCCGAGGTGACGGTAGCGGATCGCCTGTGGGCTTGATCTGTGTAAATCCCGACCTGAGGTGGGTTGATTTGGGGACGAATTGGTCACCACGACGACATTCAAACCTAATCCATAGTCGCGATTCATCGCAGACGAGATGGAGGCGCTCTAGGAGCGCATGCTGAAGGAGTTCGCTGAGATCAGGGCGGCGCAACGCAAGCTGGAGGTAGTCGACGGGATCTACGCGCAGTTGGCGGCGCTCGACGCCAAGCTTAGGGAGCAAACGTCGCGGCTAGATCAGGTCCAAGTGAAGGTGAATTTGTCCCGCGACACCTTGGGGCAGGTTCAGCAGAACCAATTCCATGTCGCTCAGAAGGGGAAACCACCAGAGGTACCAAAGACCTCGTCGCCAACAACGTCGGAGGTGTCGGCCGGCATCCTGGGCCTAGGGCCACCGTTCATTGCTCAGGAGCTGCCTCGTCCTCTCCAGGTACCGCTCAGTACCGCTCTGTCCCAACAAGTTGTGCAGTCAGTTCAGGAGGAGAATTCAGGCAAGAGGCCATGGTTGCCCAAAATGGATTTTCCCCGTTTTGATGGAAATGATGTCAGGATCTGGTTATATAAGTGCGAGGCATTCTTCCAGTTATACAGCATACCTGAAAATTTCAAGGTCACTTCTGCATCTCTGTATCTGACGGATAACGCTGCAAGTTGGTACCAGGCTTTTAAACAAAACAACGCTTATCACACTTGGCCACAGTTTTGTGCAGCAGTAATACAAGAGTTTGATGTGAATGTATACAGGCAGAAGATGAAGGACCTCATGTCACTTAAACAAGGGGAAACAGTGCAGGAGTACAAGCAAAAGTTCCTTCAGTTGGTTTACACCGTTAAGTTGTATGAACCATCGATCAGTGATACTTTTTTGGTAACTCGTTTCATTATGGGGCTCAAGTCAGAGTTACGATCAGCGGTGGAGTTTCAGTTACCAGCAAATGTCCAAATGGCAGCGATGTATGCTTCTGTTCAGGAAGGGCTGTTACTGCAACAGAAGACTGTCAGAGGATCATACCAGAAGTCGGCATTCACTAAAACTGACACTCGGCCAGCACTAGCTGCTGGTGATCTGTGGAAAGCAAAACAACTGAAGGAGTACAGATGAGCTAACGGCCTGTGTTATAAGTGTGGAGAGAAGTTCACTCCGGGGCATGTATGCAGTCAGTTACCGGCGACTGGAGCTCACCTAAAAACAGCAGAAACAGTGGTGCAGAACGAGATAATTTCTGATGCTCTTTTGGATGCTCTCGTTGAGCAGTCTACAGCAGACTATGCTACTATTTCAGTTACTGCTTTGTCAGGCGCAGCTCACCCAAAAACCATACAACTAAGAGCCTTAGTGGGAAATCAGGTGGTGCTCATATTAGTGGACTCAGGGAGCACCCACACTTTTGTGGATCAAGCACTGCTCAGCAGGATAAAGGTTACTGGGGAACCACTAAATAGGCCTATGAAAGTGAAGGTAGCTAATGGAGAACTGGTGCAATGTTCGGAAAAGGTTTCACAGTTAACCTGGTGGATTCAAGGACATAACTTCACAAATACAATGCATGTCCTACCTCTTGGGGGACATGACATTATTTTGGGCATGGATTGGCTAGAACAATGGGGAGTTATGCAATGTCACTGGGCAGAAAAATGGATTCAGTTCAATTATTCAGGACAAGAGATGAAGCTACATGGTGTGCTACCTGCAACACCAGTAGAGATCACAGAAGTAACAGTTGAACAATTGTTAAAATGGGAAAAAGGCAATGAGGTTTGGGCAACTGCTGTGTTGAACAGAATTGTGATGGCACCTGAAACTCCAGTACTTCCTGCTGTACAAGAGTTATTACAACATCATCACACTGTATTCAAAGATCCTCAGACATTGCCCCCTCACAGGCCATTGGATCATGAAATTCATCTCATGCCTGGGGCTGTTCCAGTGAATTGCAGACCATACAGGTATTCTCCACTTCAAAAAGATGAAATAGAAACACAAGTGTCTGAAATGCTCAAAGCTGGTTTGATTACACCAAGCATTAGCCCTTTTGCTTCTCCTGTTCTCCTAGTAAAGAAGAAAGATGGCACTTGGAGGTTCTGTGTGGATTACAGAAAGTTGAATGATATTATGTTAAAAGCAAGTTTCCTCTACCAGTGATTGATGAGTTACTGGATGAATTGGGAGGTGCCAAGTGGTTCTCCAAACTGGATTTAAGAGCTGGATATCATCAGATTCGAATGAAAGAAGAAGATGAGCATAAGACATCATTTAAAACACACCATGGCCAGTTCCAGTTCAGAGTGGTCCCTTTTGGACTGGCTACGGCTCCAGGCACATTCCAATGTAATATGAATGTGTTTATGGCAGGGCCCAACAGAAAGTTTGTGTTAGTATTCATGGATGACATCCTAGTGTTCAGCTTCACTCTAGAAGATCATGTTCAACACTTGAGGACTGTGTTTGAAATTCTGGAAAAAAAATCAGCTATATGTGAAACAGAGCAAGTGTGTTTTCGCTCAGCAATCCATGGAATATTTGGGTCACATTATTTCTGACAAAGGAGTGGCTACTGATCCTGCAAAAACTGAAGCTATGATCCACTGGCCTGTACCAACTAATGTGACTGAGTTGAGAGGATTTTTGGGGTTAACAGGGTATTATAGAAAGTTTGTCAGGAACTATGGTTTGTTGGCTAGACCTCTAACTATGTTATTAAAAAAACAAGCCTTTCAGTGGTCTGACACAGCCCAAACAGCTTTTCAGCAGTTGAAACAGGCCATGGCCACTACTCCTGTTCTAGCTTTACCAAATTTTGCAAAAACTTTCACTGTGGAGACAGATGCCTGTAATACTGGAGTGGGAGCTGTTCTTTCTCAAGAGGGGCATCCTATTGCTTACTATAGCAAGGCACTTGGAGTAGCTAGTTAGAAGATGTGCATTTATGAGAAAGAGTTTCTGGCCATCATGATGGCTATAGACAAGTGGAGATCTTATTTGGCCAGAGCACCTTTTGTAATCAAAACAGACCACCAGAGCCTCTGTCACCTAGGGGATCAGCTTCTCACTTCAGACTTGCAGAGAAAGGCCATGACAAAGCTGGTAGGACTGCAGTTCACCATCCAGTACAAAAGAGGAGTGGAAAATACTGCAGCAGATGCTCTTTCCAGAGTAGCTCATTTGTTTCCTATTCAAGCAGTGTCTACAAGCAAGCCTGTCTGGATACAAGAGGTGCTGAACTCTTATACAGTGGACCCTGCTGCTCAACAGATGTTACAGAAGCTAGCAGTAGATAACAAGGGTTGTCCTGGGTTTTACTTGCAAGAGGGGCTGATTAAGCATGAGGACAAAATTTGGATTGGAGCTAATACAGGTCTGCAAACAAAGCTCATTCAGGCTTTCCACTCGTCGCCAATGGGAGGCCACTTTGGGATACTTCCTACTTATCACAGAGTGAAGCAATTGTTTAGTTGGACAGGTATGAAGACAGATGTGGAAAACTTTGTGAAATAGTGCAGTACTTGTCAACAGGCTAAACATGAGCTGTGCAAAACACCTGGGTTGTTACAACCTCTTCCTTTACCAGATCGACCATGGCAAGCCATTAGTATGGACTTCATTGAAGGATTACCTAAATCAGAGGGGTTTAGTGCTATACTAGTTGTAGTGGATCATTTCACAAAAGTAAGTCACTTTCTGCCTCTGAAGCATCCGTTTACAGCAGCATCAGTAGCTAAGGTCTTCCTCAATAACATTGTCAGACTTCATGGACTGCCCTTGACCATTGTTTCTGATAGAGATAAGATCTTTACAAGTGCATTCTGGAAAGAATTGTTTCGAGTTTGGGGCACTGAACTTCAAATGAGCACAGTGTATCACCCACAAACGGATGGTCAAACAGAGCGTGTGAACCAGTGTTTAGAAATGTACTTACGTTGTGCAGTTCATGCTTCTCCAGCTAAATGGGCGGCCTGGCTTCCTCAGGCAGAGTTTTGGTACAATTCTACTTATTATTCTTCTTTGGGTTGCACTCCCTGCAAAGCATTATATGGTCAAGATCCGAATGTAGGACAGTTGGCAGGTCAGTCTGTTTCCATGAATCCGGATGTGCAGACTTGGTTAACCTCTCAGAATGAACACACAGCGTTGCTCAAAGATCATTTTAGCAAGAGCTCAGTGCAAGTATAAGCAGTTTGCTGACAGAAAAAGGTCTGATCGTCAGTTTGTGGTGGGAGAAACAGTGTATTTGCGGCTACAACCATATGCTCAGTCGTATGTGGTTAATCGTCCTTGTCCAAAACTGGCACTCAAATATTTCGGACCCTTCAAGATCCTGGAGAAAATTGGAAATGCAACATACAGGTTGGAGTTGCCATGAGGCAGTATGGTTCACCCAGTCTTCCATGTGTCCCAGCTCAAAGCTCATGTACCGGATCATACGCCGGTGTTCACTACACTACCTGTGCCGCTCGATTTGTCACTACCTGGTGTGCAACCGGAAGAAATCTTAGATCGCCGCCTGGTCAAAAAAGGGAACGCTTCACATCTTCAGATCTTAGTTAAGTGGACAACAATTCCTGCGTCTTCGGCTACTTGGGAGGACTATCAGGTGCTCAAGGATCGCTATCCAGCGGCACCAGCTTGGGGACAAGCTGGTTCTTCAGGGGGAGGTATTGTCAGTACTCTGTAAGTGGCGAAGGTGCGGGCACGACAAGGAAGACGGAAAGAAGGCGTGGCGAAAGCGTAAAGTCGTCGCGGGAGCGTTTAAGTTTGAATGTGTGCGTGACGGGCCGTGGGCCTTGTAATGGGTGGGCCGCGGGCCGTATGGGTGCGGTTGTCGCTCGCGAGTATATAACCGAGGCGTGTCACTGTGGATAGGCATCGAGAATTTTGAAATGAAATATCCTGAGCCATAGGCTCCTCTTCCTCCTCTCGCTGCCTCTCTCTTGCTTCTCTCCTCGCTGCTATCTCTCTGAGATCTTCCCCTACCCCCTTCCTCGCCACCGGAGAACTCTTACCGCCTCTAGGTCGTGATAGTGTGCGGCAAAAAGAGACGGGGAAAGGGATGCGGTAGGGTTCCTTGAGGAGTTTTCCTCGCGTTCGGTGTCCCTGGAGGACATGGGATCGACCAGGGCGCCGGGTCGAGTTTGGCTCGGCCGCGGCTGCGTGTGGTGCGGTGCGGGGGTGGTCGGCTCCAGGAGGAAGGGGATGAGTGCAGGGTCCACCCATCAGCGGCTAGAGCGAGGGGGCGACGGGCTGCGCGTACCGCTTCGTTGCGGCTGGGCTGCGGGCGGTGGGGTTTGTTGGTCCGCGACTGTCTGGGCCGCGCAGTGCACTGCGTTTTTTTAAAGTAAAAAGCACAAAAGGTAAAAAAAACTAAAATAGACACCAGGATAAAATATAAATAACACATATATACACACTATAAAAATAGCACTACTAAAATAAACTACAGGAACACTGTTCCTGTTCTAATGCAATTTTTTAAAACACAATTTTATGCAATAGGCCACACAAACAACAATAATAAAACACTCAAATAAAATATTTTGGAGATTATGAAAAATACCAGAACATATGAAATGAACTGGAAATATTATCCTGGGCATTATGAACATTTTTGAAATAGGGGGAAATCCACGTTATCTCCACTCCAATATAATTGCCTTTAGTTGCATAATGACAAGAATATTTCAGAAAGACAAATAATGCAATAAAAATGTGAGATGCATATAAATGATCTATTAACATCCAAATTGGGAAAATTAGGATGTTACAAACCTTCCCCCCTTAAGATGAATCTCGCCCTCGAGATTCGGGCTGTCTAGAAATAGGTGTGGGTGATCCTGCATGAGATCTTCCTCTAGTTACCAGGTAGCTTCCTCCTCTGTGTGATGATCCCACTGAACCTTGCATAACTTGATTGTCTTGGTGCCAGTAACTCTCTACTGTCTCAAACATCCTAAAAGGTTTCTGCTCATATGTCAAGTCACTCTCCAACTGAATTGCCTCAAGTGGCACAGTGTCCCTCAAAGGAACATCCATCATCTCTGCATGGCACTTCTTCAACAGGGATACATGAAACACATTATGAACTCCTGACAAGGATTCTGGCAACTCCAACTGATAAGATACCTCTCCTCTATGCTCCAAGATCTTGTAAGGCCCCACAAAACGTGGTGCTAACTTACCCTTAATTCCAAATCTCTTAATTCCACGAAGTGGTGAATCTCTAAGATATGCACGGTCTCCTACCTCATATGTCACCTCCTTACGTTTTGCATCTGCATAACTCTTCTATCACGAATCAACTTGACCTTCTCCTCAGCATCTCTGATCAAGTCTGGTTCAAAGAACTGACGCTCTCCAACCTCATCCCACATCAATGGTGTCCTGCACTTTCTGCCATACAATACCTCAAATGGCGCCATCTTCAAACTAGCTTGATAATTGTTATTATATGAGAACTCTGCATAAGGTAAATTATCATCCCAACTGAAACCGTAATCCAAAGCACAAGCTCTCAACATATCTTCCAAAATCTGATTTACCCTCTTTGTCTGCCCATCTGTCTGTGGATGGAAAGTTGTACTAAACTCCAGCCTGGTGCCCAAGGATTCATGCAACTGGCGCCAAAACTTGGATGTGAACTGAGTACCTCTATCAGACACTACCTTCCTTCGAACTCCATGCAGACAAACAATTTTAGACATATAAATCTTTGCTAGCTGAGCACTAGTATAAGTAGTCTTTACCAGGATGAAGTGAGCAACTTTAGTTAAACGATCAACAACTACCCAAATAGAATCATAACCTAACCGAGTCCTGGGTAGACCTGTAATGAAGTCCATACCAATCTCATCCCACTTCCAATCAGGTATAGGCAATGGCTGTAACAAACCTGTTGGTCTCTGATGTTCTGCTTTAACTCTCTAGCACACATCACATGTTGCAATATACCCAGCAATTTCTCTCTTTAGGCTAGGCCACCAAAATCTTTCCCTCAAATCCAAATACATCTTAGTATTACCTAGGTGAATAGAATAAGGTGAATCATGCGCCTCCTGAAGAATCAACTTCCTGATATCTGCATCTTGAGGTACACAAATATGTTTCTCAAACCATATGGCCCCATGTTCGTCATCATGGAAACCTTCTGCCTTACCTTTAACCATATTCTCTTTTATCTCAGCAATCTCCTTATCATCCTTTTGAGCTTCTCTGATCCTGTCAAGCAAAGTAGGCTTTACCTCCAGTGTTGCTAAATATCCCTTAGGAACCATCTCCAACCTGAGATTCCTGAAGTGTTCGCATAACTCGGGTGGCATATTATCAATATTAACTGCATTAACATGGCCCCTACGACTCAATGCATCAGCAACAACATTAGCCTTACCAGGATGATACTGCACATTCAAATTGTAATCCTTAATAAGCTCCAACCATCTTCTCTGTCTGAGGTTCAAATGCTTCTGAGTAAAAATATACTTCAAGCTCTTACGATCAGTAAATATATCACAATGATTACCAATAAGATATGGCCTCCAAGTTTTCAATGCATGCACAACTGATGCTAACTCCAAATCATGTGTAGGATAATTATGCTCATGATTCTTAAGCTGGCACGAAGCATAAGAAACAACTTTACCTTCCTGCATCAAAACACTCCCAAGTCCTTGATGAGAAGCATCACAATATACCTGGAAGTCCTTATGTATATCTGGCAGAGTTAGACTGGTGCTGTAACCAAACGTTGCTTCAATTCCTGAAAGCTGGTTTCACATTCATCAGTCCAAACAAATTTCTTATCCTTCTTCAATGATTCAGTCATAGGCTTTGCAATCTTGGAAAAGTTCTCAATAAACCTCCTGTAATAACCTGCAAGGCCCAAAAAGCTGTGAATCTCTCCAACTGACGTGGGTGTCTCCCACTCTGTAACTGCAGCAACCTTAGATGGATCAACTGCAACGACATTACCTGATACAACATGTCCAAGGAATGCTACCTCATCCAGCCAAAACTCGCATTTGCTGAACTTGGCATACAACTGATGTTCCCTCAATTTCTCCAATACCAAACATAGATGCACGTCATGCTCTTGCTTATTCTTGGAGAACACCAATATATTATCAATGAAAACAACCACAAATTTATCCAAGAACTCCATAAACACCTTGTTCATCACATTCATGAAGTATGCAAGAGCGTTAGTCAATCCAAATGACATAACATTATATTCATACAACCCATACCTCATAGTAAAAGCAGTCTTGGGAATATCCTGCTCACGAATCTTTAATTGATGATAACCAGAAAGAAGACCAATCTTAGAAAACATAGTAGCTCCCTCCAACTGGTCAAATAGATCATTTATCATAGGCAAAGGATACTTATTCTTAATGGTTACCTCATTCAAAGAACGATAATCAACACACATCCTCAAGGTCCCATCCTTCTTCTCCACAAACAAAACTGGAGCTCCCCAAGGTGATGAACTTGGGTGAATAAATCCTTGTGCCTGCAATTCTCTTATCTTCTTCTTCAATTCCTCTAACTCCCGAGGAGGCATCCTATATGGTATCTTTGCAATAGGTCCAGTGCCTGGTATTAAATCAATAAGAAACTCAATATCTCTATCTGGTGGCATACCTGGCAACTCCTCTGGAAACACATCTAGATAATCCCTCACAACTGGCACCTCTTCCAGGCTAACCCCCTTAAGAGAATTCACCTGTACATGTTTATGCTTATACTTACATACATATTTGATCCTGTTCCCTCCTGGTGCACTAAGAGTAATAGATCGACTGGCACAATCAATAAGATCTTTATATTTGACCATCCAGTCCATACCCAAAATAATATCCAGACCTTGTGACTTCAATATAATCAAATCTGTAGGAAAAACATGCTTCCCAATAGACAAGGGCATCTGAAAACAACCCAAGCTTGCTGCCATCTCAGCTCCTGGAGAACTCACTCTAATAGGCATACTAAGAGATTTGGTTGGCAAGAATAGATGAGTTATAGATATAATAGGGCCAAAGACTATAAATATATATATATATATATATATATATATATATATATATATATATTCTACCCATATGCATAATATGATCAAGCCAATAGAATATAACAACGAATAACACCAACAAACAAACAACAAATATTATGATAATATTATATATATATAGTCGAATAATTTTGAAAGGATATAATTTAACAAGCAAACTACCAATCAAGCAAACAATCTAGTATCTTCATACCACGAATGTGGACATAATCAGATACGCTAACACGATAACATTGCAATATAAACAAACATAAATGGTGGTCTCAGCACTAGTTCCTACTTAACTGTTCAAGGTACGTGCAGGGGTTAACTAATAAACAGTAAGAAGTATAGCTAGTTATGAAAATAATTTTCACTCCTATGGCTTTTCTAATCCATTTTCTAGGGTCCCGTCCTACAGTCAACACACTGCTCTGATACCATCTGTAACGAGCAAACATCGAAGGATTTGAGTCTTTGTGCTTACCGTGCTAGTCCCTGGATCGAACTCGCTAGCACACACACTATAGATGAATACCAGAATAACAAGTGCATCATTTATTACAACGTATGATCCAGAATGTATAAAATAAAACAATATGCATGGCACTTGGCTAGCTTTATTCAATCAAACGGCGGAAAAGTAGCAGAAATATAAGGATGAGTCCCATCATAACCCACTGGCGATGCTGAGTGCAGACTCACGATCCTAACGGTACCTTACTCTTCATCTGAAAATCCTACAACATGAGATGTTGCAGCCATATAGGTCAATACTTTGAATGTATTGGCAAGTTACATAGGAGTAATAATATAGCAGACCTACATGTATATGCATAGTACAACAAAAGGAAGGCTTGAGGGTTATTTTTGCAAAAAGCTGATTTTGTCCTCATAACTACCTAATAGTCAAACTTTTATTCTGTTCTTTTATTACTAGAATTAAATGCACAAGGTTGAGTTGGCAAAATCAAATCCAACCTACCCTTTTTTAAGTTTCCCCACAAATATTATTAAGTGTCACATCTGTCAAGATCATCTAACAACTGTAATAGCATAGTCGCTCAAATTTGTCCATAACCGGGGACACGGCTAATCATGATTAGTTTTAATACTCTGCAGAATTTTGCACACTTTACGCACTAGACTGAACCCGAAGATTGAGACGAAGTCTTTCAGAAGTAGTCTCCTCCACCCACCGGCAGCCAGTACACCTACTCATACCTACATCTGCTAGCATACCTGGGCGAGGATCCCACAACCTACTCAACTAAGCCAGAGCCCATTTAGCTAGTGGTTGCGCATGGAAGCTACTAGTCACTAAGTGATGTAGGGTAGAACCCTAGACGCCCGATCTTTCATGTCTGGAGGGAATCCTAGCAAGAACACAAAGACACTACAAAAAAAGACACATCCATGACATTTTGGGCCAAATGAAATTTTTTTCTGTCATACTTATGACACTTCTATGACGATAATTGTGACAAGACCCGGTATCATCATAGATGTGGTGGGCTCCTACTTCTATGATAAAAAATCATGACAGAAAATGGGCTTTTCGTCCTGGGCGGGCCGGAGACGCAGTTGCATGACATTCTTTGGGCCGTCCATGACGGAAATAACCGTGGTAGAAGCGAGGGCGTTGAAAATTTCGGGGAGTTCCCAGTTATAATGGGTGGTCGGGGGCCGAGCGATGCGCGTTTCTCTCGTACACATACGCGCGTGTGTGCAAGGCGTTGGGCTCTAAATGAACCCGAGCGAGGCGTCGCCTAACTGAACCCGAGCGATTGCACTGTAGGCTACGCCTTACTGAACCCGAGCGATCGAGCGATTCCTTCATTACAGCTGCTAACTGAAGCCGATCGATGCTGCCTCTGGATGAACAGTGAGCGTTGCAGGGTGGTTTG
>NC_041381.1:279565312-279572142 GCF_002162155.2 Triticum dicoccoides
GATCGAGCCGGTTGGGGCTGGATGAACAGGACCCCGTGGACGGCTGGATGAACAGGACGACCCCGTGGAGGGCTAGATGAACAGTAGATGGTGGAGGGGTGGATGAACAGTAGCCCGTGGAGGGGTGGTTGAACAGGAGCCCGTGGAGAGGGGTGGTTGAACAGTAGCCGGTGGAGTAGCACGCGGTGGAGGCTGGATGAACAGGAGCCCGTGGAGGCTGGAGGAGGTCGATGGTGGATGAACAGTAGCCCGTGGAGACTGGAGGAGGTCGACGGTGGAGATGAACAGTATCCCGTGGAGTCCCATTTTGCAGTACGCCACACCCATCCCGATGAACAGGACCCCCATTTCAACCGTCGCGCTCCAACACAAGTCAATTTCATCCGTTTTGCAGTACGCCACACCCCTCCCGATCAACAGGACCCCGTTTCGACCGTAGGAGGTCCAACATAAGTCTGTTTCCTCCGTTTTGTGGTACGCCAGACCCCTCCCGATGAACAGGATCCCGTTTCGAACTTGGCCAGTCGAACACAAGGCCGTTTCCTCCATTCTGCGGTACGCCAGGCCTCGTTTCCATTTCCTGTTCCGTCCAAGACGGTTGGCTCCCACGCGATCCGTTGCCTCCGATAAACACAACGCATTTCGTTGCCTCCCAATGAACACGAGGGAGACGCAGTTTCTCCGTTCCGACCCAGCCACGTACAGGAGCCCTAGCTGTACGTACGCGCGATTAGGCATTTGAGACCCCGCCCGTATGTACGTGCGTGGCCGTATTTACTTTTTTGCACCCTGGCCGTTGTACGTACGTGTACATGCTACGTGCGCGCCCCTACTATGGCACATGCGCGCCTCTACCACGACATGCGCGCGCCTCTACATCGACTAGTATATATGTACGTACACGTTCACGACCAGAGTGACAATGCTACGTACGCTTCGACCAGGTGGGTCCCGACAGTCAGGCACTTCCTTGCGTGCGAAGATGTAGCTAGTGGGTCCCAGCAGTCAGGGGGGAAACTTTTTTTCGCGAAATATGGTGGCCTGTTCGGTGGGTCCCTACTGTCAGGTGGATGAATAATTATTTTGTGCGTAATAAGGAGGCACTTCCTTGCGGCCGCCGTGGACCCAGCTGTCAGTCTCTCCATGTACAGTACTCTTCCGATGGAAGTCATTCCTTGATCACGTTGACCACGCCGTGCCGAGAGCACTAGGGCGATGGACGACGGTGAGGCCTAGGAAGGGGACGATGCGGAGCCGGGGAAGATGCGGTAGTGGAAGCCCGTGCGAAGAGGAGTACGAGAGTTCACTGGTTCGGCTGTGGTGTGAGGCTGCCGTCGCCGCAGAATAACATGGGGTGTGGGTGAGTAGAGGGATGGACTGGCCAACGGTGGGAGTAGTAGGGGGCGGTGAGGCCTCCGCGGCATCACAGCCGGCCACGAGAGGCAGGAGCACGTGGCACGACTGACGCTGGTTTGGGCGGCTGGAGCAAGAAGACCAGAGGTTGAAGAAGCACTACGGCCGTTGGATGGACATCGTACGGTCACTTGAGCTAGAATCGTTCATATTGACTAAGTTGACAAAGCCCTCCGTCCCCGTCAACTTAGTTGGCCCACAAGTCATCCTCCCACTATGGTGGGTCCTAGCTAGCAGGGGGGTATTCATTTTTTTGTGCGTAATAAGGAGGCACTTCCTTGCGTGCGAAGATATAGCTGGTGGATCCGACCTGTCAGCGGGGGGAACGTTTTTTTCGCGAAATACAGAGGCCCTTCCGGTGGGTCCTAGCTGTCAGGTGGAGGAATCATTATTTTGCGCGTAATAAGGAGGCATTTCCTTGTATGCGGTCGTGGACCCAGTTGTCAACCTCTCCACGTTCAGTCCACGTCCGATGGATGTCGTTCGTTGACCATGTTGACCAGGGCACGCCGAGAGCACCATGGTGGTGGACGACGGTGAGGCCTAGGAAGGGAACGACACGGAGCTGGGGAAGACTCGGCAATGGTTGCCCACGTGGTGGGGAGTACGAGGGTTTACTGGTTTGGCTGCCATCGCTGAAAAATAACAGGAGGTGTGGGTGAGTACAGGAATGGCCTGGCCATCAATGAAGTAGGGTGGGGCGGTGCGGCTTGTGCGGCAGCACAGCCGACCATGGGAGGCAGGAGCAGGCAGTCCCACCGGAGCTGGTTTGGGCGGCTGGAGCAAGAAGATCAGATGTTGAAGAAGCAGCACGGCCGTTGGATTAACATCCAACGGTCACTGCTGCTAGAATCGTTTGTGGACTAAATTGACAAAGCCAAAGTACACGTCAACCTAGTAGACCCACAAGCCAGCCTCCAAATCTGTCCCAAACAGCATACAACCTGAAATTTCTAGCCAGATTCAAATTAATTTTAAATCTAAATATACCTTAATTTAAATTCAATGAAATTTTACCTGCACAAAAATAATGAAATTTAAAATATCAAAATCCGAAAGAAAACAGTATTTTGGAACTAATTGCCTGTTTGCTGTATTTTTCCATTTTACAGCCCATTTATTATTACTTATAGCCCATTTCTTATTACTTATAGCCCATTTTCTGGGCAAAATGCATCCCTCCTTGTCTTGAAAGATTTCCGGCCCAGCAGGGCGTAGAAAAGCAAGTAGGCCTGCGTTGGTTATTCTGCAAAAAACAAAATAGCTGGCTAGCCATTTTCAGAAAGGAAAAAAAACAAACTGGGCTGGTCATGTGCTAAACATATGAAATAAAAGCCTACGCTAAACGGGCCACGGGTCCCGCACAACCCAGTTGATACCTTTCTCTGTCCTGAAAAAACAAAATTATTGTGCGCGCTGTTGGGTCCCTACTGTCATCCTCACCATGTATAGTTATCTCCTTATTCCTCTCGATTGTTGACCATGTTGACAACACCAGAGGGCGGTTATCGGTGTCAAAACCGGCGGATCTCGGGTAGGGGGTCCCGAACAGTGCGTCTAGGCGGATGGTAACAGGAGACAAGGGACACGATGATTTTACCCAGGTTCGGGCCCTCTCGATGGAGGTAAAACCCTACTCCTGCTTGATTAATATTGATGATATGGGTAGTACAAGAGTTGATCTACCACGAGATCAGAGAGGCTAAACCCTAGAAGCTAGCCTATGGTATGATTGTTGTTCGTCCTACGGACTAAGACTCTCCAGTTTATATAGACACCGGAGAGGGCTAGGGTTACACAGAGTCGGTTACAATGGGAGGAGATCTTCATATCGTATCGCCAAGCTTGCCTTCCACGCCAAGGAATGTCCTATCCGGACATGGGACGAAGTCTTCAATCTTGTATCTTCATAGTCCGGGAGTACGACCAAAGGTCATAGTCCCGCCATCCGGACACCCCCTAATCCAGGACTCCCTCAGTAGCCCCCGAACCAGGCTTCAATGACGACGAGTCCGGTGCGCAAGTTTGTCTTCGGTATTGCAAGGCGGGTTCTTCTCCAAATTCCATGTACCTGTTGGGTAGTGTCCGGCTTCTGGTGCGTGTTGCTCTCCTCAGCTTCTGTGCCCAATAATGACCATCTTCCACATGTCAAACGAATGCGAAAAGCCAGGTTTTTTTTCCGTTTACCCCCCACCCCCGGCCGCGTAAATGAGCCGCTCATAAAAAGAGGCGGGGATTTAGATCCAATTCACACCACCTTCCCCCCCGCTAGTATTCATCAGAGCGCTTTCGACAGAGATCCATTCCACCATGGCCGGCCGAAGCAGCTCCTCCTCTCGCCTCTCCAGCCCTCGGCCCGGAGACTGGGAGCGGTGTTCCGTCCCGCACAGCAAGCTAGTAGTGCTTCAATCCAAGGGGCTCCTCCCCCCAGCATATATGGTCCCAGTTCGATCCGGGATTGCCGCCTATAGCGGCGGAGAGAAGGCGGAGAGCGTCCCCAATCCCTCTCAAGGAGAGCGGGTGTGCCTAGTTCCTTATTTAATAAGAGGACTCGGATTTCCAATTCATCCGTTTCTCCGAGGCCTACTAGAGTTCTACGGCCTCCAGCTACACAACCTCACGCCCGCCTGCATACTGCATGTTGCGGGCTTCGTGGCCCTCTGCGAGCTGTTCTTGGGCATTGAGGCCCATTTCGCACTGTGGAAGAGGTTGTTCTGCCTTGTGCCCCGCTCTCAGGAGGGGTCAATTTATCAAGTGGGCGGAGCCGAACTATGGCGCATCGCCGGGACTGGATATCTATCCGGTACCCCAAAGAAGGCGTCCGAGGACTGGCCTTCGGAATGGTTTTATATGGATGACGTCCCCCTGCCGGACCCCGTACGGATCGGCCTCCCTGAGTTTAATAACGCTCCGTTGAAGAAACACCTGAGATGGCACCCACGGAACCCTCGGAGGGAAACGGACAGGGATGTTCTTTACCTGATGAGCCGGATAAAATTGTTGGCTCATTCCGGATTGACCACGATCGAGGTCATGGCCACATGCATTACGCGGGGGGTGCAGCCGCTTCAGTACAGAGGCCACCCCATGTGGGATTTCAACGGGGAGGATGACGCCACCCGGTGCGGTCGCAAGGGACCGGATTCGGCTGCCACTTTAATGAAGATTTTATCTGCTTTGTACAAGGGAGAAGAAGAGGAATTCCTCCGGGTCAACCCACGGGGCGGATTCTCCATGTATAGTCCTCCAAGCTGGGTGAGCGAACATTTTCACCTGCCTACCTGTTTTCAAATTCCCATAATTGAGTACTCAGCCTAGTAATTCTAACCAGGAACTGCGCCAGACTGTGAAGGAGATAAGCGGCCCTCTTCCAAAACCTGAGGACCTGGAGCGGTCCCTCGATCCGAACTCCCAAGAGGACCCGGATTTATGTGTGGAGCTAATTGATGGGGTGTTTCATCAACAGAGTAAGGACAATACCTTGTGGCCATTACGGCCGACTATCCCGGACTACTTCTAGCCTCAAAGGTAACCGAGATCGAAATCCCAGTACTTTCAAGAGGATCCATCCATGCCTTATTTTGAATGTCATAAACCAATAGTGTTTCATTTTGCAGGGGAAATCCTTGAGGCGGAGAGCCGAGCCCGCGGTGGGTAGCCAACAAGGGCCGCTGAAGCCAGGCGGGCTAAAAAGAAGTGCAGACCAGATCAAGATTCCGGCGCAACGGTACGGCGTGCAAATTTAACGCCTAGGGTTTATGCCCTCAAGTCACACTAACACTCATGCTCTCCTCAGGAAGAAGAGAGCCCGCCAGACTTTATCCACCGGCTAGGCTTCAAGGCCGGGTCCGGAAGTGGAGGCGAACACGGGGCGCGCATCAGACGTTCCTCCAACAGAGGACGCAGACGGGCTTTCTGCCACCAATTCAGAGGTGGAGAGTGCCATGAACCACAGGCGTCGCCGGACCGTTCTTCGTGACGCATGTTTTTCCCCAGAGGCATTGGACGCCTTTAATACGGGATATGCGTACCTCCGTGCCGCTCAAAATGGTCTAGCCATAGCCACAGAGCAGTATGTGAAAGACATACGGGTGAGTATATCTGATGGTTATATATGTCAGTAGCCCCCGAGACTTGAAATAGTTAAGATAACTGTTTTAAGGATCATATGTTATGCAGGATCTTACAAAAAAGAACACGCAACTGTCCCAGGAGCTGAAAGAGTGCAAGGCCCAACTCGAGGCCGCACTGGCCGGTTCAGAGAGTGCCAAGGGTACCCCCTCAGGTAATGTATGCTTTGAAAGATAATTCTGCTGTGAAGTGCGGCATATGTGCAATTCTCACAATAACAGTGCAGATGGGGTCGGAGTGAATCCGGACAAGCAGCAACTCCTACGCCAGTTAAAGGCTGGTGAGAGCGTGCTGACGAGGGTGAGGCAAGAGAAGAACAAGCTTCAAGACGCCAATACCCAGCTGGGCGAGGAACTAAAGGATGTTCGTGCTCAGCTGTCTGATTCCGTAAAGGAGAATCGGCGACTTCGACGCGGCATTTTTAGTAAGTGCTTAAGCGAATCTTTGAAAAAAGAGTTCGGCGAGGAAGTCGATTGACAGAGCTATGTCTGCAGATGTGCTGACAGGTCGTCCTGCGGAGGAGATGCCCGGTTCAACGGGGGACCTTCTTCCCGAGCTGTTGCAACTGCATGAACGAGTTCGGCAGGCGAGATACCATTTTGTTATATCATGTTATGATTATTTTGAGAAAGTGTTGTCATCCGTGTTTTATTATTATGGCTCGCTAGCTGATTATGTTATTGATATGAGTAATTGGGAGACCTATGTGTTATTGTGAGTATGGTTAGTTCATAATATTTGCTGAAACTTGAATGCTGGCTTTTCATGTTACAACAACAAGAGCAAATAGAGTTTGTAAAAGTTTTTCTTTATCACTTTCAGTTTATCAACTGAATTGCTTGAGGACATGCAAATGTTTAAGCTTGGGGGAGTTGATATGTCTCCAATGTATCTACTTTTCCAAACACTTTTGCCCTTGTTTTGGACTCTAACTTGCATGATTTGAATGAAACTAACCCGGACTGACGCTGTTTTCAGCAGAACTACCATGATGTTGTTTTATGTGTAGAAAAGAAAAGTTCTCGGAATGTCCTAGAAATCCATGGAGGCACTTTTTGGAATTAATAAGAATTTTTGGTGAAAGAATTAATGCGAGGGGCCCCACAGCCTGTCCACGAGACAGGAGGGCGCCCCCTAGGGCGCGACCTCCTATCTCGTGGCCCCCCTGGACCTCCACCGACGTCAACTCCAACTCCATATATTCACGTTCGGGGAGAAAAAAATCAGAGAGAAAGTTTCATCACGTTTTACGACATAGAGCTGCCGCCAAGCCCTAATCTCTCTCG
>NC_041381.1:279572464-279707751 GCF_002162155.2 Triticum dicoccoides
CCGCCGTGCGTGAGTAATTCCATCGTAGGCTTGCTGGACGGTGATGGGTTGGATGAGATTTACCATGTAATGAAGTTAGTTTTTTTAGGGTTTGATCCGTACTATCCACTATGTTCTGAGATTGATGTTGCTATGACTTTGCTATGCTTAATGCTTGTCACTAGGGCCCGAGTGCCATGATTTCAGATCTGAACCTATTATGTTTTCATGAATATATGTGTGTTCTTGATCCTATCTTGCAAGTCTATAATCACCTATTATGTGTTATGATCCGACAACCCCAAAGTGACAATAATCGGGATACTTCTCGGTGATGACCGTACTTTGAGGAGTTCATGTATTCACTATGTGCTAATGCTTTGTTCCGGTTTTCTATTAAAAGGAGGCCTTAATATCCCTTAGTTTCCGCTAGGACCCCACTAAACACGGGAGGGTAGGACAAAAGACGTCATACAAGTTCTTTTCCATAAGCATGTATGACTATTTACGGAATACATGCCTACATTACATTGATGAATTGGAGCTAGTTCTATATCACCCTATGTTATAACTATTGCATGAGGAATCGCATCCGACATAATTATCCATCACTGATCCATTGCCTACGAGCTTTTCATATATTGTTCTTCGCTTATTTACTTTTCCGTTGCTACTGTTACAACTACTACAAAAAACCAAAAACATTTATCTTTACTTTTCCTACCGTTACCATTACTATCATACCACTTTTGCTACTAAATAATTTGCTGCAGATACTAAGTTATCCAGGTGTGGTTGAATTGACAACTCAACTGCTAATACTCAAGAATATTCTTTGGCTCCCCTTGTGTCGAATCAACAAATTTGGGTTGAATACTCTACCCTCGAAAGCTGTTGTGATCCCCTATACTTGTGGGTTATCACAAGACTCCCCAGCAGCATGAAAAGCCTGCTAGAGGCCATGAAAAAGAGGAAGGTGATGATGAAACTGATGAAGTGGATGATGAGGAAACCAGTAAGCAAGAGTTCAAGAAAGCAACTAAGGCCCTGTGCGTTGACGGAAGTGCATCTTTGCACTCCTCTCACCGCCAGCTCAAACAGTAGGAGCATGAGGTCAATGCCGTAGAGCCATCAGTGGATTCCCGGAAGCCGCTCAATTTATCCCACACGCCTATCATCTTTGATGAAGAGGATCACCCTGATCGCACCACTGCGGTAGGGTGTTTGCCGTTGTTGGTTTCGCCAACAATCCGCAACCTCAAGGTCACAAATATGTTAGGTGACGGTGGGGCAAGGTTGATTCGGATTTCCCCCAAAGTGATTAGCAAACTTCAAATATCAGATGAAGAGCTCAAGATTACTGGCACATTTCAAGGAATCAACCCCGACGGGAGTCGTCCTAAGAGGAATATTACGCTGTCGATGACGTTTGGTGGAGAACTAAACTGATGCGGAGCATCCCATGATCATCCCCATGAACGCATCTACATCCCCTACAACACCACTTGGACCTATGACTCGAGCACGTGCAAGAGCTCTCGAAACCGAGGTGACATCTCTCCTCTCTCAATTCCCTTTTGATTCACATGAGACATGGTTACTACCTCAAACAGAAACGCTATGCATACTCAGGTACCAAGGACTTCACCATGAAGAAGCCAGGGAGCAAGGAGAACCGGAAGCGGAAGACATACGTGAAGACGGAGAGGAAAAGCGCCAAGGACCAGACTGGCCGGACGATCCGGACGGCGGCCCGGATGATCCGGACAGAGCCCGGACGATCCGGACCCCCATCCGGACGATCCGGCTAATTCGACCGAAGACTACAGAAGCCTCCCCCCTGAAGCCGAATCATCCGGACCCCGTCCCGGATCATCCGGACCCTACCCGGACGTCCGGACCGCCAGCCGGACATCTGGCCCTGCGCCTCCACCAGCCGAGTCTCCGGATCATCCGGGCCTCCACCCGGACCATCCGGACCAGCCCGGATCATCCGGCTTCGGACCCGGATCATCCGGTCAGCGCCTGTGTGCGCGTGTTGGGCTGAGCCCGTGTACCCCTTCGACCCCCTAGCCTATAAATAGGACTCCTCCTCCTCCTTTTGAGACTTAGCATTGGATTAGCTCATGTTTGTGTGAGATCCTTTGCTCATCCACTTGGATACTTCTCCTTGGAGATCAGGACCTCTCCGGAGAAGATCCCCAAGCGGATTCAAGACCCCTCTTTAGGGAAGAACATCAAGGCCTCCTCTTGGAGAAGAACGGTTCCGTTGTATCCTTTCCCTTTGTTGATTGTGGATCATATGTTACTCTATGTATTCGGTGATCTAGCACTTGTGTGATCGATTCCTTGTTGGTTGAGTGATTCCCTCTCGTCCCCCCCCCCCGTGTTTCCCTTTGTGCTTCCGCGTGTTCTTCGTGTTTCCCCGTAGGATCCACTCCAAACGTGAAAGATCGACGCTATAGGGTTCTACCCTACATCATCTTGGTATCATGAGCCACGTTGATCACGTTTTTGGAGCCCCTACCCCGTGATTTTTAGCTTGATTTTGTTGTTTTCGTCCTAAATCCGAAAATCCCCACCAAAAATAACCCCAAATTTTTTTGTGATTTGTTAGTTTTGAGGATGTTTTGTTGATTTTGATCCGTGGATTCGGTGTGTAACTCGTGGATCTTGCTTTTCCCCACCTTCTCCACCTCGAAATCCATCCAAAATCCGCGAAATCGTCAAATTTCTCCCCGTTTTCGTGTTCTTCCCGAGCAGTTCCCGAGCGAGATTGACCTGCCCAGATCATCCGGACTCCGACCCGGATCATCCGGACGCGCCCAGATCATCCGGCTCCTGGCCCGGATCATCTGGCTTCCTCTGCCGAAACTGCAGTTTTGCAGTCCTCCTCCACCACCCCAACCACCACCACTTCCACCTGCCAAACCCCAGCAACACAACCTCCATACTACCATTTGACTTTGGGTTCGACAATTTGAGTGAGATTTTCGTGTCCTTTTGTGTTTCGGCTATTTAGGCGCGGTGCGACATCAACAACTACCGCTCATTTTCGTCGACTACTCATCTTCGCTACGGACGGTAACTTCGACGACATCTTTGTCATACCTTGCAATTGCATTGATAACCATCATATACCATCTTTTGCGTTGCTTACCCATCGAGACTAGCCATTGAGTATTGCCGGCAACGTGACTTGTTCACATTAGTAAGCATACCCCATATCATACATATCATCGTGGTGCATATCTCGGAATCAACTTGTGTGTCACAAAGTTGTCATCGCATACACAATTGCTATCTTGGTTCGTGAAGTTTGCATAAGAAAAGAGCTCAAAAGAGAAAGAGCCACTCAAGCTTTTAAGCAAAGAGGAAAGATAAGCAAAGAGCTTATGAACAAGAAGCATAGCATCATACAACATTAAGATTGTCATATAAGATCATCTTGGATCATTGCACCGAAATACCATACATATAGCATACTTGGGATAGAGATCGTTGCATTTTTGCCTAGTAGGTTGTGCACAAGCTCCGTATCCGCCTATTGTGCAATCGTGCTAGCGTCTCTCTAGTATTTTGCAACAAGAGCATTTTCGTGGATTCCACATTTTGGCTCACTTTTGGTTTGCACAATCCCATTTATCTATTTGCGTGTGTGTTTCCGTGTACCACTACTTGCTTGGTCTACTTGTTACATTTGCGAATTTGCGAATCCTTTTCAACATTTTTGAGTCAAGCTAACAATTGCAATCAATTTTGTGCCACCATCCTAACCAAGCTCCACCAAAAGCTTTTACTTGTGTAGGTGTGAGAATCGACAAGGATTGGTACCAATAGTGCTATTTCATTGTCCACATTTGAGTGAACTTGATTCATCTTCAACTTAGGTCAAAGGTACATTGGTATTAGTTCTTCTCCTTCTACCACTCACAATTTTACTTGGTATGATGGATAGGCCAAGTTCTTCTACAAATCCACCTCTCATCGAGAACGGCGACGACATGTCATCATTCGTCACAAAGAGCCACCTCTTTGGTGCTCAAAGGGCGTTACACCAAGAGCAACAAGCTATGAGCGACCACATCGACAACCTCGCCACCAACTTGCGACTCTCCGAGCAACGTACAAGAGACTACTTCAACGACAAGTTCGACTCTCACAAGCAAGAAAATGATGCAAGAATGGATGAGATCCGCGCCTTGATGAGGAACCGGCATCATTCCACTTCTTCCTCCTCAAGACGGAGCCGCTCGAGTCGACACCCCGATGACACCTTCTCTGGCTCAAGTACACCGTCTTCGGCCATTCTTCGATGAGCCGCGCATCAAGACCGTCATGCACCTCGCAACCCGCTACATGACAAGCAGTCACAAGAGCAAGACGATGAGCAAGTCCCTCGTCATCAGTCAAACCAAGTGGCTTTTGCTAAGGCTCAAGAACGACAAGGACTACGGCGACAAGAAGAAGAACGAGTGCGTCTACACCAAGAAGAACAAGACGCCGAGGCTCAACGTCTTCAACAACAACAACGAGAAGCGCAAGCGCTTGAGGCGCAATGTGCCCTTCAAGAATCAAGTCGAGCCATCGCCAACCGCAATCGCGAATGGCGCAATCAAGAGGAAGCCCTTCGAGAAGAAATCCAAGAGAGGAACTACCATCCGCGTGCGCAACGGCAAGCTCCACAAGCCCCTCCTCAAGCTCGTCAAGCTCCCCTTCAACCTCAAGTTCAACAAGAGCAAGTTGATCATGGACTTCCTCCGCGCCAAGAGCAACATGAGGATGACTACCCTCCACGCCAAGGACGTCATCATCACCATCGCCAACAACACAATGAAGAGCAACGCTATGGCAAGCTCAAGTTCACAATGCCCAAGTTCAAGGGAAGCAATGATCCGGAAGAGTACCTCTCATGGACATTGAAGGTCGACAAAATCTTTCGTTTGCACAACTATGAGGAAGAGAAGAAGATCGCTATGGCATCACTTGAGTTCCAAGACTATGTGCTCATATGGTGGGAACAAGTCCTTGAACGCCGGGAAGTAAGAGGTGAACCTCCAATCACCACTTGGGCTCAAATGAAGGATGTCATGCGAGCACGTTTTGTGCCAACCTACTACAACCGCGATCTCTTCAAGAAGCTACAACTCCTCAAGCAAGGAACAAAGAGTGTTGAAGAATACTACAAGGAAATGGAGATTGCCATGATTCGAGCCAATGTCACGGAAGATGATGAGCAAACAATGGCACGATTCTTGAATGGACTCAATCATC
Source organism: Triticum dicoccoides (assembly GCF_002162155.2). Taxonomy (NCBI): domain Eukaryota; kingdom Viridiplantae; phylum Streptophyta; class Magnoliopsida; order Poales; family Poaceae; genus Triticum; species Triticum dicoccoides. The sequence goes on from NC_041381.1 coordinate 279,577,718, forward strand.
CCATCAAGTAGATCGCCGACTTCCAACCCTACTCCAACCTCATTGAGCTCGTGCATCAAGCTACAAAGGCGGAACGTCAAGTGCAAGATGACTTCAAGTACGCCAAGTACTCCTACAAGACACATGGCTTCTCCAACAACCAAGCTTCAACAACTACTCCAACTTTGACATCAACCAAGCCTTCTCCAAGCAACGACGACAAGTCAAGTTACAAGAAAACTTCCACAAGTTCAAGTCGTCTTCCTCCTACTACGAGCAACCTCAAGCCGCATGCTTCATCATCTACTCCAACCGATGAGACCGTCAAGACAAGCTCCTTTAAGTGTTTCACTTGCGGCGGCCGAGGCCACAAGTCCTATGAATGCACCAACAAGCGCACCATGATCCTCAACGACGACGACACCTATGACTCAATGAGTGAAGATGAAATGGAAGCTATTGAGCAAGTGGCCATGCAACGGCACGTGAACGAGGATGAAGATGATCAAGTCTTTTGTGATGAAGATACAAGCCCCGCTCTTGTTGTCTCCAAGGTCTTGACACTTCAACATCAACAAGAAGAAGACCAACGATGCCACATCTTCGACACAAAGGCCGGCATCAATGGACAATCCGTCAAGGTCATCATCGATGGAGGTAGTTGCCACAACTTGGCAAGCGAAGAACTATGCTCCAAGCTTCAATTGATTAAGAAGAAGCACCCGCACCCCTACAAGGTTCAATGGCTAAGTGACTCCGGCACTATACGAGTCGAGCATACGGTCCAAGTCTCTTTCAAAATAGGTGCTTATGAAGACACTTTGGAATGTGATGTGGTCCCAATGACCGTTTGCCACCTCCTTCTTGGTCGACCATGGCAATTCGACCATGGTGTCATCCACAATGGGCGAACCAATCACTATAGCTTCAAGATGAAAGGGAAGGAGTATGTGCTACGACCTATGTCTCCTAGTCAAGTGATAGCCGACAAGCAAGCCACCCACCATGGAGAGAAGAGTGAGAAAGTCACCCACCCAAAAGTGAGTGAGAGCCACAAGCCAAATATGAGCGCCTCTTCGCCTAGAGAGAAAAACCTCATCCTATTTGCCACCAAAAGTGAGATAAGAGAAGTGTGTGAGAACCCATCGAGTGTGATGCACTTTGTCCTTGTGTGCAAGGATGGAGGACCAAAAACTAACACTTCTCACGAGCTACCTTTAGTGTTTCAATCTCTTTTGTAGGAATTCCAAGATGTTTTCCCCGATGAGCTACCTCCGGGTCTACCTCCTCTATGAGGCATTGAGCATCGAATCGACCTCATCCCTGGAGCGCTACTTCCAAACAAAGCTCCATACCGAGTCAATCCCAAAGAAACCAAGGAGATTCAACGGCAAGTACAACAACTCATCGACAATGGTCATGTACGTGAAAGCTTAAGCCCTTGTGTCGTTCCCGTTATACTTGTGCCTAAGCCCGATGGAAGTTTCCGCTTGTGTTCCGATTGTAGACCTATAAATGCTATTACCGTTCGCTATAGGCATCCCATTCCTCGCTTAGATGATATGCTTGATGAACTTAGTGGAGCCAACTTTTTCTCAAAAATAGATCTTAAAAGTGGCTATTATCAAATTCGCATTCAAGAAGGTGATGAATGGAAAACTGCTTTTAAAACCAAATTTGGCTTATATGAGTGGTTAGTTATGCCTATGTGTTTATCGGAAGCTCCTGGTACTTTCGTGCGTCTTATGCATCATGTGCTTAGACCTTACATTGGAGTATTTCTTGTGGTTTACATTGATGACATTCTTGTGTTTAGCAAAACAATGAAAGACCATATTAATCATGTTAAATATGTTTTGCAAACTCTTCGCAAGGAAAGCCTTTATGCAAATTTGAAAAAATGCACGTTTGGTGTTGACAAAGTGGTTTTCTTGGGATTTGTTGTCTCTTCAAAAGGTGATCATGTTGACGAAACTAAAATTGAGGCAATTAAAACTTGGCCCCAACCAACCAATTTGCAACAAGTGCGTAGTTTCCTTGGCCTTGCAGGATTTTATCGCCGATTTGTGAAAAACTTTAGCACAATAGCCGCTCCTTTGCATGCTTTGAGCAAGAAGAATACTCCTTTTGTTTGGGGAACTTTGCAATCAACCGCTTTTGATGAGCTCAAGTCTTTGCTTACTCATGCTCCAATTCTCGCTTTGCCCAATTTTGACAAAACTTTTGAAGTTCATTGTGATGCAAGTGGTACCGGAATTGGTGGAGTTTTGATGCAAGAAAAACGAGCCATTGCTTATTTTAGTGAAAAACTCTCCGGTGCTCAACTTAACTATACCGTATATGACAAAGAATTGTATGCTTTAGTGCGTGTCCTACATGTTTGGGAACATTATCTTAGACCTCATGAATTTGTCATCCATACCGATCATGAAACGCTTAAGTACTTAAAAGGTCAAACTGCATTGAACAAGCGTCATGCAAAATGGAGTGAATTTATTGAATCTTTCCCATATGTGATTAAGTACATTAAGGGTAAGGAAAATGTAGTTGCCGATGCACTTTCTCGCATATGCACGCTTGTCACCCAACTTGAGTTGAATGTTATTGGCTTTGAGCACATAAAAGATTTGTATGCTAATGATCCATCTCTTGCACCTCATTCTGCTAAATGTTTGACGCATACATCTTGGGAACGATATTACATCAAGGATGGTTATCTTATGAGAGCTAACAAACTATGCATTCCCGAGTCTTCTCTTCGTTTGCTACTTTTGCAAGAGGCTCATGGAGGTGGACTCATGGGACACTTTGGACGCGACAAGACTTTCGCCACGCTCTCCAAGAACTACTTTTGGCCAAAGATGTTCCGCGACGTCTCACGCTTCACCACACGATGCTCTACATGTCGCAAAGCTAAGTCAAAAGCTCAATCCCATGGTCTTTACATGCCACTTCCTATTCCTTATCAACCTTGGGAAGACATTAGTATGGATTTTGTACTTGGTTTGCCTAGAACTCAAAATGGAAAGGATTCCGTGTTTGTCGTCGTGGATCGATTTTCTAAGATGGCACATTTCATTCCTTGCAACAAGATAGACGATGCTTCACATATTGCAAATCTCTTTTGTAGGGAAATCTTGCGCCTCCATGGAGTACCAAAGACAATCGTCTCCGACCGTGACGTCAAGTTCTTGAGTAACTTTTGGAAGACTCTATGCGCCAAGCTCGGAATCAAGCTCTTGTTGTCATCCGCATACCATCCTCAAACCGACGGCCAAACGGAGGTGACGAACCGGACACTATCCACTCTACTTCGCGTGTTGATCAAGAAGAACATCAATGAGTGGGAGGCGTGTCTACCCATCGCCGAGTACGCCTACAACCGTGCAAGACATTCGACTACCGGCAAGTCGCCCTTTGAGGTCGTCTACGGCTTCAACCCGTTGTCACCTTTGGACATTCTACCTCTTCCTCTACAAGAACGCACCAACATGGATGCGAGTGCACGAGCAAGCTACATCAAGAAGATGCATGAGGATACAAGGCACACCATAGAGCGCCAAGTACAACGACTAGCGTCCAAGCTCAACATCAACAAGAAACCCATGTTAGTCAACATTGGAGACTTAGTGTGGCTGCACCTTCGCAAGACCGCTTCCCCAACGAACGCAAGTCCAAGCTTCTCCCTCTAGCCGACGGACCATTCAAGGTGCTAGCACGGTACAACAACAACGCTTACAAGATCGACCTCCCACACGACAAGTACAACGTGAGCGACATCTTCAACGTCTCCGATCTATCCCCGTACCATGGTGATGAGGATTTCGATCCGAGGTCGGATCTTTCACAAGGGGGGGGGGAGATGATGCTGAGCATCCCATGATCATCCCCATGGACGCATCTACATCCCCTACAACACCACTTGGACCTATGACTCGAGCACGTGCAAGAGCTCTCGAAACCGAGGTGACATCTCTCCTCTCTCAATTCCCTTTCGATTCACATGAGACATGGTTACTACCTCAAATGGAAACGCTATGCATACTCAGGTACCAAGGACTTCACCATGAAGAAGCCAGGGAGCAAGGAGAACCAGAAGCGGAAGACATACATGAAGACGGAGAGGAAAAGTGCCAAGGACCAGACTGGCCGGACGATCCGGACGGCGGCCCGGATGATCCGGACAGAGTCCGGACGATCCGGACCCCCATCCGGACGATCCGGCTAATTCGACCGAAGACTACAGAAGCCTCCCCCTGAAGCCGGATCATCCGGACCCCGTCCCGGATCATCCGGACCCTGCCCGGACGTCCGGACCGCCAGCCGGACATCCGGCCCTGCGCCTCCACCAGCCGAGTCTCCGGATCATCCGGGCCTCCACCCGGACCATCCGGACCAGCCCGGATCATCCGGCTTCGGACCCGGATCATCCGGTCAGCGCCTGTGTGCGCGTGTTGGGCTGAGCCCGTGTACCCCTTCGACCCCCTAGCCTATAAATAGGACTCCTCCTCCTCCTTTTGAGACTTAGCATTGGATTAGCTCATGTTTGTGTGAGAGCCTTTGCTCATCCACTTGGATACTTCTCCTCGGAGATCAGGACCTCTCCGGAGAAGATCCCCAAGCGGATTCAAGACCCCTCTTTAGGGAAGAACATCAAGGCCTCCTCTTGGAGAAGAACGGTTCCGTTGTATCCTTTCCCTTTGTTGATTGTGGATCATATGTTACTCTATGTATTCGGTGATATAGCACTTGTGTGATCGATTCCTTGTTGGTTGAGTGATTCCCTCTCGTTTTCACCCCCCCGTGTTTCCCTTTGTGCTTCCGCGTGTTCTTCGTGTTTCCCCGTAGGATCCACTCCAAACGTGAAAGATTGACGCTATAGGGTTCCACCCTATATCATAAACTATCGGACCAAGAGAGTTGTGTTTGATGTGGTCGAGCTCCCCTTGCCGTACAATGGGATTCTTGGTCGTCCAGCTCTGCCGAAATTCATGGCGGCATCTCAATATGCCTATAACACACAGAAAATGCCAGGGCCAATGGGTGTCATTTCCACCACGTCAGACAAGAAAGATGCAATCATATGCGTGGATAAGATGTACCGGGATGCAGTCGCTGCCGAGGCCATTGAAGCTGCAACTCCCACCAAGGAAAACAATAAAGGAAAGAAGCTAGCAGGGATGCCGACAAGGAATCCGGGAAGTGTGCCTCACCGGAGTGCGCTGCACCCGTCGATCAGTTGCTAGAAAGTTCCACTAGCAAGAGATCCAAGATTGCCTCGCCTGCTGTAAAGAAGGTCCCGGCAGGGCTGGATGGCACTGATTGTAAGTTCACCATCAGCTCCACCCTTGATGGCAAATAGGAAAGCGCGCTTGTTGCCTTCCCGCGGGCGAATGTCGATGCGTTTGCTTGGCAACCATCTGACATCCCCGGTGTTCCCAGGGAGGTAATCAAGCACCACCTTGTTGTCTGCCCTTGATACGTCTCCAACGTATCTATAATTTTTGATTGTTCCATGCAATTATATTACCCCTTTTGGATGTTTATGGGCTTTATTTTACGCATTTATACCATTTTTGGGACTAACCTACTAACCGGAGGCCCAGCCCGTATTGCTCTTTTTTTTGCCTATTTTAGTATTTCGAAGAAAAGGAATATCAAACGGAGTCCAAACGGAATGAAACCTTCGGGAGCGTGATTTTTGGAACAAACGTGATCCAGAGGACTTGGAGTGCAATCAAGAAGCAGCCGAGGCAGCTACGAGAGGGTAGGGCGCCCCCCTATAGGGCGCGCCCCCTATCTCGTGGGCCCCTCGGGCGGCCACCGACGTACTTCTTCCTCCTATATAAGCCTACGTATCCCGAAAACATCCAGGGAGCCAACGAAACACAATTTCCACCGTCGTAACCTTCTGTATCCGTGAGATCCCATCTTGGAGCCTTCGCCGGCGCTCCGGCGGAGGGGGAATCAACCACGGAGGGCTTTTACATCAACACCATAGCCCCTGCGATGAGTTGTGAGTAGTTTACCACAGACCTTCGGGTCCATAGTTATTAGCTAGATGGCTTCTTCTCTCTTTTTGGATCTCAATACAATGTTCTCCTCCTCTCTTGTGGAGATCTATTCAATGTAAACTCTTTTTGCGGTGTGTTTGTCGAGATCCGATGAATTGTGGGTTTATGATCAAGCTTATCTATGAGAAATATTTGAATAACCTTTGAATTCTTTTATGTATGATTGAGTTATATTTGCAAGTCTCTTCGAATTATCAGTTTGGTTTGGTCTACTAGATTGATCTTTCTTGCCATGGGAGAAGTGCTTAGCTTTGGGTTCAATCTTGCGGTGTCCTTACCCAGTGACAGAAAGGGTTGCAAGGCACGTATTGTATTGTTGCCATCGAGGATAAAAAGATGGGGTTTATATCATATTGCATGAATTTATCCCTCTACATCATGTCATCTTGCTTATGGCGTTACTCTGTTCTTATGAACTTAATACTCTAGATGCAGGCAGGAGTCGGTCGATGTGTGGAGTAATAGTAGTAGATGCAGGAAGGAGTCGGTCTACTTGTCACGGACGTGATGCCTATATACATGACCGTGCCTAGATAATCTCATAATTATTCGCTTTTCTATCAATTGCTCGACATTAATTTGTTCACCCTCCGTAATACTTATGCTATCTTGAGAGAAGCCTCTAGTGAAACCTATGGCCTCCGGGTCTATCTTTTATCATATAAGTTTCCAATCTACTTTTATTTGCATCTTTACTTTTTGCATCTATATTATAAAATACCAAAAATATATTTATCTTATCATACTATCTCTATTAGATTTCACTTTCGCAAGTGGTCGTGAAGGGATTGACAACCCCTTTATTGCGTTGTTGCGAGTTCTTTGTTTGTTTGTGTAGGTGTGTGGGACTTTTGAGGAGCCTCCTACTGGATTGATACCTTGGTTCTCAAAAACTGAGGGAAATACTTACGCTACTATTGCTGCATCACTCTTTCCTCTTCAAGGAAAACCAACGCAAGCTCAAGACGTAGCAAGAAGGATTTTTGGCGCCATTGCCGGGGAGGTCTTTGCTCAAGTCAAGACATACCAAGTACCCATCACAAACCCATCTCCCTCGCATTTACATTATTTGCCATTTTCCTCTCGTTTTCCTCTCCCCCACTTCACCCTTGCCGTTTTATTCGCCCTCTCTTTCCCAATCTTCTCCTCTCTCTTTCGCTCGCTTTATTCCTCCTTGCTTTTGTTTCCCGTTATGTCTGAAATTGGGGAGATTATCGTCGATATGGACAATAATGATATCATGGAAAACTCCGAGGCTCTGGCCGAAGAACCCCCTATCTTGCATACTAAAAAGTTTCGAATCGGTAGTGGTAACTGTTAGGGAACATAGTAATTTCAAAAAAATTCCTACACACACTCAAGATCATGGTGATGCATAGCAACGAGAGGGGAGAGTGTTGTCCACGTACCCTCGTAGACCGTAAGCGGAAGCGTTATGACAACGCGGTTGATGTAGTCGTACGTCTTCACGATCCAACCGACCCAAGCACCGAACGTACGACACCTCCGAGTTCAGCACACGTTCAGCTCGATGACGATCCCCGGACTCCGATCCAGCAGGGTGTCGGGGATGAGTTCCGTCAGCACGACGGCGTGGTGACGATGATGATGTTCTACCGACGCAGGGCTTCACCTAAGCACCGCAACGATATGACTGAGGTGGAATATGGTGGAGGGGGGCACCGCACACGGCTAAGGAACGATCACGAAGATCAACTTGTGTGTCTAGAGGTGCCCCCTTGCCCCCGTATATAAAGGAGCAAGGGGGTAGGCCAGCCGGCCCTAGGGCCACGCCAAGGAGGGGGGAGTCCTCCTCCTAGTGGGAGTAGGACTCCCCTTTCCTACTCCAACTAGGAAGAGGGAAGGGGAAAGGAAATAGAGGGAGAGGGAGAGGGAAAGAGGGGCCGCGCCCCCCTCCCCTAGTCCAATTCGGACTCCTCATGGGAGGGGGCGCACCACCTCCTGGGCTGCTGCCCTCTCTCTCCCCTCAGGCCCACTAAGGCCCAATACTTCCCTGGGGGGTTCCGGTAACCCCTCCGGCACTCCGGTTTTCTCCTAAATCACCCGCAACGCTTCCGGTGTCCGAATATAGTCGTCCAATATATCAATATTTATGTCTCGACCATTTCGAGACTCCTTGTCATTTCCATGATCACATCCGGGACTCCGAACAACCTTTAGCTACGCGTTACTGAACCCGAGCGATCAAGCGATTCCTTCACTACAGCTGCTAACTGAAGCCGATCGATGCTGCCTCTGGATGAATAGTGAGTGTTGCAGGGTGGTTTGGATGAACAGTAAGTGTTGCGGGGGGTTGGATGAATAGTGAGCGGCGGGGGTGGATGAACATGACCCAGTGGCATTGCCTCTTGATGAACAAGACCCCGGTTGATCGAGCCGGTTGGGGCTGGATGAACAGGACCCCGTGGAGGGCTGGATGAATAGTAGATGGTGGAGGGGTGGATGAATAGTAGCCCGTGGAGGGGTGGTTGAACAGGAGCCCGTGGAGAGGGGTGGTTGAACAGTAGCCGGTGGAGTAGCGCGCGGTGGAGGCTGGATGAACAGGAGCCCGTGGAGGCTGGAGGAGGTCGATGCTGGATGAACAGTAGCCCGTGGAGACTGGAGGAGGTCGACGGTGGAGATGAACAGTATCCCGTGGAGTCCCGTTTTGCGGTACGCCACACCCATCCCGATGAACAGGACCCCCATTTCGACGGTAGCGCTCCAACACAAGTCAATTTCATCCATTTTGCGGTACGCCACACCCCACCCGATCAACAGGACCCCATTTCGACCGTAGGAGGTCCAACACAAGTCCGTTTCCTCCATTTTGCGGTACGCCAGACCCCTCCCGATGAACAGGATCCCGTTTCGAACTTGGCCGGTCGAACACAAGGCCGTTTCCTCCATTCTGCGGTACGCCAGGCCTCATTTCCAGCCTGTTCCGTCCAAGCCGGTTGGCTCCCATGCGATCTGTTGCCTTCGATAGACATGACGCATTCTGTTGCCTCCCAATGAACACGAGGGAGACGCAATTTCTCCGTTCCGACCCAGCCACGTACAGGAGCCATGGCTGTACATACGCACGAGTAGGCGTTTGAGACCCCGCCCGTATGTATGTGCGTGGCCGTATTTACTTTTTTGCACCCTGGCCGTTGTACGTACGTGTACATGCTACGTGCGCGCCTCTACTATGGCACGTGCGCGCCTCTACTACGACATGCGCGCACCTCTGCATCGATTAGTATATATGTACGTACACGTTCACGACCAGAATGACAACGCTACGCACGCTTTGACCAGGTGGGTCCCGACTGTCAGGCACTTCCTTGCATGCGAAGATGTAGCTGCCTAGCTGGTGGGTCCCAGCAGTCAGGGGGGGAACTTTTTTTCATGAAATACGGTGGCCCGTTCGGTGGGTCCCTACTGTCAGGTGGATGAATAATTATTTTGTGTGTAATAAGGAGGCACTTCCTTGCAGCCGCCATGGACCCAGCTGTTAGTCTCTCCATGTACAGTACTCTTCCGATGCAAGTCATTCCTTGATCACGTTGACCACGCCGCGCCGAGAGCACCAGGGCGGTGGACGACGGCGAGGCCTAGGAAGGGGACGATGCGGAGCCGGGGAAGACGCGGTAGTGGAAGCCCGTGCGGAGAGGAGTATGAGGGTTCACTGGTTCGGTTGTGGTGTGAGGCTGTCGTCGCTGCAGAATAACATGGGGTGTGGGTGAGTAGAGGGATGGACTGGCCAGCGGTGGGAGTAGTAGGGGGCAGTGAGGCCTCCGCGGCATCACAGCCGGCCACGAGAGGCAGGTGCACGCGGCACGACCGACACTGGTTTGGGCGGTTGGAGCAAGAAGACCAGAGGTTGAAGAAGCACTACGGCCATTGGATGGACATCGTACGGTCACTTGAGCTAGAATCCTTCATATTGACTAAGTTGACAAAGCCCTCTGTCCCCGTCAACTTAGTTGGCCCACAAGTCATCCTCCCACTATGGTGGGTCCTAGCTAGCAGGGGGGTATTCATTTTTTTGTGTGTAATAAGGAGGCACTTCCTTGTGTGCGAAGATATAGCTGGTGGATCCGACCTGTCAGCGGGGGGAACGTTTTTTTCGCGAAATACAGAGGCCCTTCCGGTGGGTCCCAGCTGTCAGGTGGAGGAATCATTATTTTGCGCGTAATAAGGAGGCATTTCCTTGTGTGCGGGCGTGGGCCCAGTTGTCAGCCTCTCCATGTTTAGTCCACGTCTGATGGATGTCGCTCGTTGACCATGTTGACCAGGCCACGCCGAGAGCACAATGGCGGTGGACGACGGTGAGGCATAGGAAGGGAACGACACGGAGCTGGGGAAGACTCGGCAATGGTTGCCCACGCAGTGGGGAGTACGAGGGTTTACTGGTCTGTCTGCCGCCGCTGAAAAATAACAGGAGGTGTGGGTGAGTAGAGGAATGGCCTGGCCAGCAATGAAGTAGGGTGGGGCGGTGCGGCCTGTGCGGCAGCACAGCCGGCCATGGGAGGTGGGAGCAGGCAGTCCCATCGGAGTTGGTTTGGGCGGCTGGAGCAAGAAGATCAGATGTTGAAGAAGCAACACGGCCGTTGGATTAACATCCAACGGTCACTGCTGCTAGAATCGTTTGTGGACTAAGTTGACAAAGCCAAAGTACACGTCAACCTAGTAGACCCACAAGCCAGCCTAAAAATCTGTCCCAAGCAGCATACAACCCGAAATTTCTAGCCAGATTCAAATTAATTTTAAATCTAAATATACCTTAATTTAAATTCAATGAAATTTTACCCGCACAAAAACAATGAAATTTAAAATATCAAAATCCGAAAGAAAACAGTATTTTGGAACTAATTGCCTGTTTCCTGTATTTTTCCATTTTACAGCCCATTTATTATTACTTATAGCCCATTTCTTATTACTTATAGCCCATTTTCTGGGCAAAATGCATCCCTCCTCGTCTTGAAAGATTTTCGGCCCATCAGGGCATAGAAAAGCAAGTAGGCCTACGTTGGTTATTCTGCAAAAAACAAAATAGCTGGCTAGCCATTTTCAGAAAGAAAAAAAAACAAACTAGGCTGGTCATGTGCTAAACATATGAAATAAAAGCCTACGCTAGACGGGCCACGGGTCCCGCACAACCCAGTTGATACCTTTCTCCGTCCTGAAAAAACAAAATTATTGTGCGCGCTGCTGGGTCCCTACTGTCATCCTCACCATGTATAGTTATCTCCTTATTCCTCTCGGTTGTTGACCATGTTGACAATACCGGAGGGTGGCTGTCGGTGTCAAAACCGGCGGATCTCGGGTAGGGGGTCCCGAACTATGCGTCTAGGCGGATGGTAACAGGAGACAAGGGACACGATGTTCTTACCCAGGTTCGGGCCCTCTTGATGGAGGTAAAACCCTACTCCTGCTTGATTAATATTGATGATATGGGTAGTTCAAGAGTTGATCTACCACGAGATCAGAGAGGCTAAACCCTAGAAGCTAGCCTATGGTATGATTATTGTTCGTCCTACGGACTAAGACTCTCCGGTTTATATAGACACCGGAGAGGGCTAGGGTTACACAGAGTCGGTTACAATGGGAGGAGATCTTCATATCGTATCGCCAAGCTTGCCTTCCACGCCAAGGAAAGTCCCATCCGGACACAGGACGAAGTCTTCAATCTTGTATCTTCATAGTCTGGGAGTCCGGCCAAAGGTCATAGTCCGGCCATCCAGACACCCCCTAATCCAGGACTCCCTCAGTAGCCCCCGAACCAGGCTTCAATGACGATGAGTCCGGGGCGCAAGTTTGTCTTCGGTATTGCAAGGCGAGTTCTTCTCCAAATTCCATGTACCTGTCGGGTAGTGTCCAGCTTCTGGTGCGTGTTGCTCTCCTCAACTTCTGTGCCCAATAATGACCATCTTCCACGTATCAAACGAATGTGAAAAGCCAGTTTTTTCCTTTACCCCCCCCGGCCGCGTAAATGAGCCGCTCATAAAAAGAGGTGGGGATTTAGATCCAATTAACACCACCTTCCCCCCGCGAGTATTCATCAGAGCGCTTTCGACAGAGATCCATTCCACCATGGCCGGCCGAAGCAGCTCCTCCTCTCGCCTCTCCAGCCCTCGGCCCGGAGACTGGGAGCGGTGTTCCGTCCCGCACAACAAGCTAGTAGTGCTTCAATCCAAGGAGCTCCTCCCCCCCAGCATATATGGTCCCAGTTCGATCCGGGATTGCCACCTATAGCGGCGGAGAGCAGGCGGAGAGCGTCCCCATTCCCTCTCAAGGAGAGCGGGTGTGCCTAGTTCCTTATTTAATAAGAGGACTCGGATTTACAATTCATCCGTTTCTCCGAGGCCTACTGGAGTTCTACGACCTCCAGCTGCACAACCTCACGCCCGCCTCCATACTGCATGTTGCGGTCTTCGTGGCCCTCTGCGAGCTGTTCTCGGGCATCGAGGCCCATTTCACGCTGTGGAAGAGGTTGTTCTGCCTTGTGCCCCGCTCTCAGGAGGGGTCAATTTATCAAGTGGGCGGAGCCGAACTATGGCGCATCGCCGGGACCGGATATCTATCCGGTACCCCAAAGAAGGTGTCCGAGGACTGGCATTCGGAATGGTTTTATATGGATGACGTCCCCCTGCCAGACCCCGTACGGATCGGCCTCCCTGAGTTTAATAACGCTCCGTTGAAGAAACACCTAAGCTGGCACCCACGGAACCCTCGGAGGGAAACGGACAGGGACGTTCTTTACCTGATGAGCCGGATAAGATTGTTGGCTCATTCCGGATTGACCATGATCGAGATCATGGCCACATGCATTACGCGGGGGGTGCAGCCGCTTCAGTATAGAGGCCACCCCATGTGGGATTTCAACGGGGAGGACGACGCCACCCGGTGCGGTCGCAAGGGCCGGATTCGGCTACCACTTTAACGAAGATTTTATCTGCTTTGTACAAGGGAGAAGAAGAGGAATTCCTCCGGGTCAACCCACGGGGTGGATTCTCCATGTACAGTCCTCCAAGCTGGGTGAGCGAACATTTTCACCTGCCTACCTGTTTTCAAATTCCCATAATTGAGTACTCAGCCTAGTAATTCTAAGACAGGAACTGCGCCAGACTGTGAAGGACATAAGCAGCCCTCCTCCACAACCTGAGGACCTGGAGCGGTCCCTCGATCCGGACTCCCAAGAGGACCCGGATTTATGTGCGGAGCTAATTGATGGGGTGTTTCATCAACTGAGTAAGGACAATACTTTAGTGGCCATTACGGCCGACTATCCCGGACTACTTCCAGCATCAAAGGTAACCGAGATCGAAATCCCAGTACTTTCAGGAGGACCCATCCATGCCTTATTTTGAATGCCGTAAACCAATAGTGTTTCGTTTTGCAGGGGAAATCCTTGAGGCGGAGTGCCGAGCCCGCGGTGGGTAGCCAACAAGGGCTGCTGAAGCCAGGAGGGCTAAAAAGAAGTGCGGACCAGATCGAGATTCCGACGCAATGGTACGACGTGCAAATTTAACGCCTAGGGTTTATGCCCTCAAGTCACACTAACATTCATGCTCTCCTCGGGAAGAAGAGAGCCCGCCGGACTATATCCACCGGCCAGGCTTCAAGGCCGGGTCCGGAAGCGGAGGCGAACACGGGGCGCGCATTTGATGTTCCTCCGACAGAGGACGCAGACGGGCTTTCTGCCACCAATTCAGAGGTGGAGAGTGCCATGAACCACAGGCGTCGCCGGACCGTTCTTCATGACTCATGTTATTTCCCAGAGGCATTGGACGCCTTTAGTACGGGAGATGCATACCTCCGTGCCGCTCAAAATGGTCTAGCCAGAGCCACAGAGCAGTATGTGAAAGACATACGGGTGAGTAAATCTGATGGTTATATATGTCAGTAGCCCCCGAGACTTGAAACAGTTAAGATAACTGTTTTAAGGATCATATGTTATGCAGGATCTTACAAAAAAGAACACGCAACTGTCCCAGGAGCTGAAAGAGTGCAAGGCCCAACTCGAGGCCACACTGGCCGCTTCAGAGAGTGCCAAGGGTACCCCCTCAGGTAATGTATGCTTTGAAAGATAATTCTGCTGTGAAGTGCGGCATATGTGCAATTCTGAAAACAACAGTGCAGATGGGGCCGGAGTGAATCCGGACAAGCAGCAATTCCTACGCTAGTTAAAGGCTGGTGAGAGTGTGCTGACGAGGGTGAGGCAAGAGAAGAACAAGCTTCAAGACGCCAATACCTAGCTGGGCGAGGAACTAAAGGATGTTCGTGCTCAGCTCTCTGATTCCGTAAAGGAGAATCGGCGACTTCGACGCGGCATTTTTAGTAAGTGCTTAAGCGAATCTTCGAAAAAAGAGTTCGGCGAGGAAGTCGATTGACAGAGCTATGTCTGCAGATGTGCTGACACTCGTCCTGCGGAGGAGATGCCCGGTTCAACGGGGGACCTTCTTCCCGAGCTGTTGCAACTGCACGAACGAGATTGGCAAGCGATGCAAGGCGTTGTCCAGGCTATGTGGCCATCCCTCTCCATGCCCGAAGACCCTGGAGAGCTTGCAGAGAAGCTGAAGGGAGTGCGGCAGCGCTTCTGGTTATGGAAGATATCGGCCTACCGTCAAGGTGCCAGGGAGGCCTGGGCCATGGTGAAGACTCGGTACACGAAGGCTGACCCAAACCACATGGCCAAGGTCGGCCCTGTGGGGCCCAATGGGCAGGAGATCCCTGTCAGTTTAGTGTATGGCCAGGTAGAGCTGGCTGCCAAGTATTCTGAACATGACTGTAAATTAGACAACCTGTTGGATGGTATTGAAGAAGAATATACCGAGTCAAATTGACTATGTAATTTAAAATGACATGTAAAATGCCTTCTAGCCGGATTGTAGATCGTTTGTCATTGCGGACCTTTTCGCTTCAAGCTCTGGACCCGATAGTCCGGAGTGTATCCGAATACCTTCTCGGTTATGTAAGAACCGGGGCATGCATGGAGACCAGGCATAGGGGTCATAAGTGCTTTAGCAGACAAGTGCCCAACTAGTTATGTTATATTACATGGTTAGTAAGAAACATCTTCCAGGGAGAATAGTTCCGTTAGGGGTTCCTTTCCCTGGGAGGCATGCCCTAAAGTGCATGTCCGAACTACGAGAAAAAAAGCAGAAAAGCATCTGGGGGCAGATAAATAAACAAGAAAAATCATCTTTTAGTTCACTGACTGAATATTCCCTTAAGAACACTAGCTTTCGGCTTCACCCAGTCCGAGGTACACATCCGGCTGACCCGGCAGTAACAATCGCAGAGGTGCTCCCTTTACCACCTAGCCGAACAAACGGGAATGTAGGGGTAAGCACAGGAGCCAGGCAACCCAGCTTGGCCAAAACTTAACTCATATCGATGCATATAATGGTGTATAAAAGGCTCATGCGGAAGTGTCACACATGTTTTGGGCATGAGGCCCGTTTATATAAACTTCTGATAAAGAAGCCCCCATGTATAATGAGCGCGGGTGGCGCGTCAAGTATGTGTGAACAACGCGCAAGCAAGCCCCTAAGGGCTTGGGAGAAAAAGGTAGGGAGAAGGAGAGAAATACCAGGCAGCTAATTTGAAAAAAAGTAAAAAAAGAGACAGAGGAAGGAGACGAACACGGAGTCTGGCGCTAGGCGTAGAATCTTCGTAGGCGTGCTGCGTTCCATGGGTTTGGCTCGAGTCGATTGTCCGATGCGTTTCGCAGATGGTACGCTCCACCAGTGAGGACTTGGTCGATTATGAAGGGACCCTCCCATTTGGGCTTTAGTTTGTCCTTTTTCTTGTCCGGCAGGCGTAGAACTAGTTCGCCAACGTTATAAGTTTTGGCTCGTACTTCTCTGCTTTGATATCTTCGAGCCTGCTGTTGATAGAATGCGGAACGAGCTTTTGCCACGTCGCGGTCCTCCTCCAATGCGTCCAAGCTGTCCTGCCGATCGAGCTCGGCTTCTCTTTCTTCGTACATGCGGACGCGAGGTGAGTCATGAATTATGTCGTAGGGCAGGACCGCCTCTGCGCCGTATACCATAAAAAATGGTGTGAATCCGGTAGTCCGATTCGGCGTGGTCCGCAGCCCCCAAAGTACGGAGTCAAGCTCCTCTACCCAGTGCGTGTTAGATTCCTTGAGGGATCGCACTAGTCTGGGTTTGATGCCGCTCATGATGAGACCGTTGGCTCGCTCGACTTGACCGTTGGTTTGAGGGTGATAGACTGAAGCGTAGTCGAGCTTAATGCCCATGTTTTTGCACCAGAGTTTAACTTCGTCGGCCGTGAAGTTTGTGCCGTTGTCAGTTATGATGCTGTGGGGGATGCCGTAACGGTGTACAACCCCGGATATGAAGTCTATCACCGGTCCGGATTCGGCCGTCTTTACAGGCTTGGCCTCTATACATTTGGTGAATTTGTCCACCATGACCAGTAGATATTTTTGCTTGTGGGTTCCTCCTTTAAGGGGTCCAACCATGTCAAGCCCCCAGACCGCAAAAGGCCAGGTAATGGGTATGGTTTGTAGGGCGGTAGGCGGCATGTGGCTTTGATTAGCGAATAATTGGCAACCGACGCATCGCTGCACTAAGTCCTTAGCGTCTGCCCGGGCCGTCGGCCAATAAAATCCGGTACGGAAGGCCTTGCTTACAAGGGCCTGGGCTGCGGCATGGTGCCCACCGAGTCCAGCGTGAATTTTAGCCAGAAGATTTCGCCCTTATTCTTCGGAGATACACCTTTGAAGGACTCCGGTTGTGCTTTTCTTATAAAGCTCTCCCTCGTGTACTTTATAGGCTTTAGATCGCCGCACTATGCAGCGGGCCTCGTTTTGGTCCTCGAGAAGTTCCTGCCTAGTTAGGTAGGCTAGGAATGGTTCTATCCACGGGGCAATGACTGCCATTATTGTGTGGGCTGATGGTGTTGTTTCGTTGGCGGAGCCACCAACTGTGTCAGAATGTTCGGTGAGGGGTAGTGTGGTTGTGTCTGGGCTGTTGTTTCCGAACTCTCCCTCCCATGATACGGATGGCTTGAAAAGCCTCTCTAGGAAGATGTTGGGAGGGACGGCATCGCGCTTTGCGCTAATGCGTGCCAACACATCTGCTGCCTGGTTGTTCTCTCGGGATATATGGTGAAATTCGAGCCCCTCAAACCGAGCTGACATCTTTAAGACGGCGTTGCGATAAGCTGCCATTTTTGGATCCTTGGCATCAAAGTCTCCATTTATTTGGGATATCGCGAGGTTTGAATCCCCGCGGACCTCTAGGTGCTGAATGCCCATGGAGACTGCCATCCGGAGACCGTGTAGAAGGGCCTCGTATTCGGCCGCATTGTTGGAGTCGGTGTACATTATCTGAAGTACGTATTGGACTGTATCTCTGGTTGGGGACGTCAGAACAACGCCAGCCCCCAGACCAGCCAACATTTTGGAGCCGTCGAAGTGCATGATCCAGTTGGAATATGCGCCGTACTCTTTAGGGCGGCGATGAAGTCAGCCAAAACCTGCGACTTAATAGCTCGCCGTGGCTTGTAAGTTATGTCGAACGGGAGGAGCTCAATGGCCCATTTGGTGATCCGGCCTGTTGCGTTGCGGTTGTTTATAATGTCATTAAGAGGTACTTCGGAGGCTACTGTTATTGAACACTCTTGGAAATAGTGTCGCAGCTTCCGGGATGCCATGAACACCGCGTATGCTATCTTTTGATAATGCGGGTACCGTGACTTGCATGGAGTTAGGACAGTGGACACGTAGTAAACTAGTTTTTGGAGAGGGAACTTGTGTCCGTCCGTTTCTCGTTCGACAACGAGCACCGCGCTTACAACTTGATGGGTTGCTGCGATGTATAATAGCATTGGTTCGCTCGTGTTGGGCGCGGCCAGGACCGGATTTGTTGCCAATATGGCTTTGATTTCGTCGAGTCCGGCCGTGGCGGCATCCGTCCACTCGAAGTGTTCGGTGCGTCGCAGGAGGCGATAAAGGGGTAATGCCTTTTCTCCTAAGCGGGAGATAAAGCGGCTTAGAGCCGCCACGCATCCAGTCCATTTTTGTATTTGTTTGAGGTCTTTTGGGATATCCAATTGTGACAGAGCTCGGATCTTGGCTGGGTTTGCTTCAATTCCTCTACCGGATAAGATGAAGCCCAAGAGCTTTCCGGCTGGTACACCAAAAACGCATTTTTCCAGGTTGAGCTTAATGTCATATGCTCGGAGATTGTCGAATGTGAGCCTCAAGTCGTCTACTAGAGTTTCGACATGTTTGGTTTTGACGACCGCGTCATCTACGTATGCTTCAACTGTTTTGCCGATCTGGTTGGCCGGACATGTCTGAATCATGCGCTGATATGTTGCGCCGGCGTTTTTGAGCCCGAAGGGCATTGTTTTGAAGCAGAATGGGCCGTATGGGGTGACGAATGCCGTCGCTGCTTGGTCTGACTCTGCCATCTTGATTTGGTGGTAGCCAGAGTATGCATCGAGGAAACACAATGAATCATGTCCTGCAGTAGCGTCGATGATTTGATCGATGCGGGGGAGGGGGAAGGGATCCTTTGGGCAAGCCTTGTTAAGGTCCTTGAAATCGACACGTAGGCGCTAGGATTTGTCCTTCTTTGGTACCATTACCAGGTTTGCTAGCCAGTCCGGATGTTTTATATCTCTGATGAATCCGGCCTCCAATAGTTTGGCTAGTTCCTCTCCCATGGCCTGTCTCTTGGGTTCGGAGAAGCGCCGAGGAGTTTGTTTGACTGGCTTGAATCCTTTTAGGATATTTAAGCTGTGCTCGGCCAGCCGGCGTGGGATTCCTGGCATGTCTGAGGGGTGCCAGGCAAAGATGTCCCAATTTTCCCGTAGGAATTCTCGTAGTGCGGCGTCTACATCAGGGTTTAATTGTGCCCCGATGGAGGCCGTTTTTGTAGGGTCCGTTGGATGGACTTGGAATTTGACTATTTCGTCCGCTGGTTTAAAATAGGTGGACTTGGATCTCTTATCTAGTATCACATCGTCCCTGTCCACCGTGGAGCGCAACGTAGTTAGTTCCTCGACCGCTAGGGCTTTGGATAATGCCTCGAGGGCCAGTGCGGCTGTCTTGTTTTCGGTGCGGAGTGCTGTGTCCGGATCACTAGCAAGAGTGATGATTCCATTGGGTCCGCGCATTTTGAGCTTCATGTACCCGTAATCGGGTATAGCTTGAAAAATTGTGAATGCTTCTCGCCCTAACAGAGCGTGGTATCCACTGCTAAACGGGGCCACTTGAAATGTGACCTCCTTGGATCTGTAATTATCCGGCGTGCCAAACACCACATCCAGCGTGATTTTCCCTGAACAGCACGCTTCTCGGCTTGGTATTATTCCTCTAAAGGTTGTGTTTCTTCGCTCAATGCGGCTCCAGTCTATTTCCATTTTTCGTAGGGTTTCCTCGTAGATGAGGTTCAGTCTGCTGCTACCGTCCATGAGTACCTTTGTAAGCCAGAAGCCGTCCACTATCGGACTGAGGACCAATGCGGCTGGTGCTCGGGCTGTCCGGAATTTAGGTTCATCATTGGCATTAAAGGTAATAGCCGTGTCACTCCATGGGTTTATTGTTGCTACTTGGTAGACTTCGGTAAGGCTGCGGAGCGTTTGTTTCCTCGCATTGTTTGATGCGAAAGTCTCGAAGACTGTTGACACCGTACTGTCGTTTCTGGGGTGGTGCTCTGCGGATTCTGGAGTTAGAAGATCCTCGCCACTCCTGGCCACCTGCTGGAGTATCCAACATGCTCTAAGGCTGTGAGTTGGTGTGACTTCCCTTGAACTATGAATTTTACAGGGTCCATTGAGCCATCCCTCCAGTACGGTCCCATACCCTGTAGAGGGTTTTTGTTTTTTGCTGTTTGGCTCAGGTGCCTGGTGATAATGCGCCCTTTTGTTTCGGACTTGGATTGTATTCAGGGCCGGATTGTCCCAGAATTTAGTTTCAGTTTTCCGAACGCTTTCTGTCGCACAGTACTTTTGTACTATGGATGTCAAGTCGGCGAAGCGTGTAATTTCGCGGTGACTTATGCCGTTGAGGATTTCGATGTCCGTGCAGTTGTTACAGAAGAATGAAATTGCGTCTTTCTCAGGCAGTCCTTTATCCTGTTCATAACTAGGAGGAATCTGGCCCAGTAGTGGTGTACTGTTTCCCCGGGCTCTTGCCATATTTGGGATAGATCCCTTATATTTGGGTGGGCGGGTTGATTTAAATCCGGAACCTCGTCCGATATAAGACTCAGGGGCCAAGAAATTTCTGAATTAGGAAGCTTATTTTCTTGGACGTTATTCAATAAATCAGGCCTGCTGCCTGACTTTAGGTTCAGGACTTGGGTAACATCCTCCCCTCCGCGGATGTCTTGCTTGGAGGGGTCGGGAATCCGGACACATCTGGTCCTTAGGATGGGCGAAGATTCGCCGCATTGTTCTTCCACCACTTCAACGTGGTGGGTGACCTGGGGAGAGTCGATCTCTCTCTGATCGGGTTTAAGCCCAATCTGGCCGTAATCTGTAGCGACTCCCAGGGTGGCGATGCGATCCAAGAGCTCGTTTAGGGAAGAGAGCTCCATCGGATCTAACTGCTCGGCAAGTTCCGAGCTGATGTGGAGATTGCTTTCGATGGCTCGAGAGGTCATCATCGGCGCGACGGCTGAACAGGCAGTCATCAAAAAACTGCCTAGCCGGAGAGTTTGGCCGACAGCCAAACCCCTTTAGCAACAGCGCCGTTTTTAAAGACGGGGTGCGGCATCCTTCCTGACGGTGACGACACAGAGGAACTCTCAACGAAAGCACTAATGTCGGTGTCAAAACCGGCGGATCTTGGGTAGGGGATCCCGAACTGTGCGTCTAGGCGGATGGTAACAGGAGACAAGGGACACGATGTTTTTACCCAGGTTTGGGCCCTCTCGATGGAGGTAAAACCCTACTCCTGCTTGATTAATATTGATGATATGGGAGGAGATCTTCATATCGGAGAGGCTAAACCCCAGAAGCTAGCCTATGGTATGATTGTTGTTCGTCCTACGGACTAAGACTCTCCGGTTTATATAGACACCGGAGAGGGCTAGGGTTACACAGAGTCGGTTACAATGCGAGGAGATCTTCATATCGTATCGCCAAGCTTGCCTTCCATGCCAAGAAAAGTCCTATCCGGACACGGGACGAAGTCTTCAATTTTGTATCTTCATAGTCCGGGAGTCCGGCCAAAGGTCATAGTCCGGCCATCCGGACACCCCCTAATCCAGGACTCCCTCAGCGGCGCCGCGGCGATCGAACCAAGGTGGAGGACGATGGTGAGGCCTTGGACGGGAATGAACAGGAGTTGGGGAAGATGCGCAGAGTTTTAGGGTGCGATGTGGCCATGATGCATGTGCGGCAGCACAGCAAGCCGTGGGAGGTGGGAGCAGGCAGTCCTGCTGGCGTTGGTTTGGCTTTGGTGGCTCGGGGAAGAAGAGACTGAAGAAATACGACAGACGTTGAATGTCAATCTAACGGTCAAGGTTGGCACAATCGTTTGTTGACTAAGCCGACACCAAGTAGCATACTTTTTTATATATAGGAAGAAAAGAAAAACTGGGCTCGTTGGCCTGATAACATTCCTGAAACTACGATTGTTCGATCTCGTGTCACAACTAAAATTGCGAGGAAAATGTGTTCGTCTGCTGTCCTTCTCCCAGGGAACGTTCGCCACATAAGTGACTAGCACCCTTGGATTTCAACCGAGAGGTCTTGGGTTCGATTCCCAGGAACTATCAATTTTGTCCTCCTTCCTTCCTCGCAAAAAAGGGAAAGAAAATCAAAGACTTGGGAAGGCGTACAGAACAAGCTAGTGTACCAGTAAAGAGATGTTGCCTAGAAAAAAGAGAGACGTGCTCCTGTAGCTGGTTCGAATCCAAACCTAGACTATGATTATATATGGTGCTATGCTACTCTGCAAGTAATGAAACTGACATATCCAACGTTCGCTTCTCCTCTTCTCTACTTATTGTGCCTAGCATCAGAAGCTCTGGCCGCAACAACCATGTCCGCTAGCTGCTCGTTCATCTACTCTTCAGCAGGCAACAACCAGATATGCGCCAAGTCGCCACCCGTACCATCGCCTGTGGGTCTCATCACACCCCGCCGGCATGCGCACCACAGCCGATTGCTCATCGCAACCCGTTGCCGTTGGTGTGGTGCCACTGCTGCAAATCACATAGATTCATCCGTCGCGTCTCAACCACAATCCTCAACCCTGTCCGAGTCTTCTACAAATGCTCGAATCATGGGGTAATAATATGTTTAAGTGTTGTTCTGCTGCTTTCAGTTGCTGATTTTTTTAATAGTTTGGTTGATGATCTTCCGATTTGATTCGTGCAGAAAAGGGAAGATTCGTGTGATTTGTATTTCTGGGAAGTTGCTGATATGGGGGAATGCAACTAGATTGATTATTTGGTTAGCCGAGGAATCCTATTACCAGCAGGTTGGGGTGTTGGACAAGTAACTGAAGGAACAACATAAGAGGAAGATGCAAAGCAGAAGGTTAAAGATGCAGTTCCTCTGATCATGGCCAAGCAACAGCTGCTGAATGGCCTTGACAGCAATGAGGAGATGAAAGAGCTTGTGAAGATAATGGGCAAAATCGATGTGCTATGTAGGATGATTGTCTCTTTATTTGCAGTGTATGTAGCACTCGTGATGTATTCAATGGCTATGACATGAGCACTTTGCTGAAACTAGTAATGAATGAAACCTGTGTAGCAGGCTGGGCATAGTGTTGTGAACATCTAATGATTTCTATTAACGGAAATCAGGGGGTATCCCCTTTTGCTCATAAATAAATAAATAGCAGAGGCCCTGTTGGGTCAGCTTTGTTCTCATTTGAAGACGTCGAGCAAATTGCAGTCCAACAGCAAACTATGTTATCAAATTCAAGTTTCATAGCCAAATACGAGTACAACTAAACAACAATGTCATCATGTTTTAGTTGTCATACAATCACCAAACACAAATCAGCATACATAACAAGTGATGTTCTCACAGCAAAATACTAAACAACATGTTCATCGGGTTTCAGTTGTCATAGCAAACACAATTTCACATAGTAGATAAAAAATGTCTTCTGACAGGCAAATATGACAAAAGCAATGTAATCATCATCCGCAGCAGCAGCGTCAACATCTTCGCCATGTGTATCAGTCTGAATCGTAATTCCCCACGGTGTCATCTTCTTCTTCGTCCTCAACGTCCTCGAACGTTGGCATCTTCTTGATCAACTCTTGTATGTCCACAGCACGACATGCAATCTTTTCACTGGCGTCATTGACGTGATGGTTCTCAAAGATATTAGGAACATCTGTGTTATCTTGTACATCAGGAGCAGTGTAAGCATCATCTTGTTGTGCAACTTCATTAAACGAATTCCTTTGCTCAAACCTTTGCAATACTCTCCAATCAACGCTACATGCAAATGTGTCTTCCAAGAAAAATATTTGTGTTGCTTGATTTGCCAAAATAAAAGGCTCGTTGGTCTGGTACGCCGCCTTGACATTGATGGATTTGAAATAGTCATCAGCTCTGGGATTTGCGATCCTGGAAAACAGGTTATACCAACGACAACACAACAGAACCACACACCAATGATCCTCGAAACTAGAGATATACTGCAATTGAACAATGTCTGTTATGTTAGCATACATTTCAGTTGTCTCTTTGTCATACATATCCGTGCTCATGATGGCATTGTTTTGTGTCTTCCTGCCTTCATCTCGTGCAAGGGTGTTGTAGCGCACATCTCCAACAACTAAATATTCATAATGTCTTACCCGAGTATCAGGACCCATTGCTAGTGAGTAAAGGGCATCATCAATTGCCTGCCCATCCTCCCGCATCTTCTTAACCTATGGTTAGAAAATAGACAAGCTGATCATCTTATGTACTCAATATATTAAAAAAATTGATAGTGCAATTCAAAAGCTTACATGGCTCTTGAACCATTTCGCAAATCCTGCCATAACCAGTTTTTCAATGTTTCTTGGATTTTGCGGCAGTAACTCCTTTTTGTAGATGCTGCACAACATAGTGATCGCGTCAAACATCTAAATATATAAGAATGTGCTATAAGTTTAGTAGATTATGATGTATAAGCTGCACTACTGCATTTACTTGATATAAGGTAGTATCTCAGGATAGTTATTCAACACATACCAAACCATTTCGTCCAAATCTTTAGGTTTGTCCTCTTGTCGACTCTTCCCTATAACTCGAACAGAATAATTGAAAACATTGAGCCCGGGATTGTCTTCACCCACCTCTTTGCTAAGCTGATCAGCTGTTTCAATGTATTTTGAGCAGAATGTCAATGCTTCTGTAGCAATGTAGGCCTCTGCAATGGAACCCTCGGGTCTAGCTCTATTCCTAACATAGCCCTTGAAAGTGCCTAGCCGCCTTTCAATAGGGTACATCCAGCCATACTGTACTGGACCTCTAAGTAGTGCCTCATCAGGTAGATGAGCAGCCAAATGCACCATCACATCAAAGAAGGCTGGAGGATATATCTTCTCAAGGTCACATAGGATAGTTGGTATCTTGTCTCTAAGACGCTCCAAAACATCTATCCTGATATTTCTACTGCAGAGTTCTCTGAAGAATTGTCCCAACTCTGCAACTGCTCTGTATAAGTCAGGGCGGCCCAATCCTCTAAGGATAACAGGTAAAACTCTTTGAAGTAGGACGTGGCAGTCATGAGTTTTCAACCCTTGTACCTTGTTTCCATCTGCACTGACTCTCCTTTCAGGGTTGGAAGCAAATCCATGTGGGAATCTCACACGTGACAGGACCTCGCAGAATTATTTTCTTTTTACCTTGTCCAAGACGTACACAGCTGGTGCCATATCCCGTGGTTTACCTTCATCTTGCACCTGCAAATCCTGTCTGATACCCAGGTGTGTCAAATCAATCCTAGATTTTAAGGTATCTTTCGTCTTGCCTTCGATATTACGAAGTGTACCGATAATGCTGTCACATATATTTTTCTCGATGTGCATCACATCAAGATTATGCTGCAGATCCAAATCTTTCCAATACTCCAAGTCCCACAAAGTGGACCTGTGGGTAAACAATAATCTCTCTTCTGCCCTGCCACGCTTCCTTTTCCCGCTACCATTACTAGGATGGTTTCCTGGTGTAATATGCCTAACCTTCTCTAATTCCACTAGCAACTCATCGGCGGTGAGCCTCTTTGGCGCATCACGGTTTTCATGCTTTGCATTGAACACATGTCTTCGATATTTTCTAGGATGCGGCTTGTCCTTGGCAAGGAAACGACGGTGTCCAATGTAACAGATCTTGCTAAGTATTGAGTATGATAGCGGATTCCTGTAACAGTGAACTCATGCATTGTAACCATGTGTCGTTCGCCCTGACATAGTGCCCAAAGCCGGATAATCATGGATGCACCAAATTATAACAGCACACAGAAAGAAATCAGCTGGTGGGCTGCTATATAGGTCTCGAGTGAGAACACCCCTCCATAGCTGTTGAAGTTCCTCCACAAGAGGCTCCATGAACAAATCAAAATCCTTTCCAGGACTTTTTGGACCTGGGATGAGCAAGGCCATCACGTAGTTTGATTCTTTGGTGCAGACATTTGGAGGCATGTTGTAAGGGATAACAAGCACTGGCCACATGCTATATGTGGCGCTCTGGTGGCCAAATGGGTTAAATCCATCTGAAGCTAAGCCAAGTCTAATGTTTCTCGGGTCAGCAGCAAACTTTTTGTGTTTATGATTGAAGCTTTTCCACTCACTACCATGAGATGGATGGCTCATTACATTCTGATCTCTGTATTCCCGGTTCCTAGAATGCCACAGTACATCCTCTCTTGTTTCAGCATCATGAAACAACCTCTGCAATCTTGGTATAATTGGAAAATGTCTCAAAACATTATGAGGAATCCTCTTCATAGCATCGCCATCTTTCCATCTTGATGATTTGCATTTCGGGCATTCACTTAAGTTGGCATAATCGTTCCGGAACAGAAGACAATTATTCTTACAAACATGGATCATATCATATCCAATTCCAACTACACGAAGGAAATTCTTCATTTTACTATAGGTGTGTGGCAGCTCAGACGCATATGGGAAAGATTTGCAGAAAGCAGCCAACATCGCATCGAATGATTTGTTGGTCATCCGCTCAGATGTCTTCACCTGAAGAAAGGTGACCATAGCTAAGAATACTGACAGCTTATTTCCCGGGGTGACAGCCACGTTGCATTGTTCCAACATGCGGGCCCACCGTTTTTCTTTTGCAGGTGAAAGTTCATGGAATGCACGAGCATTTCATAGCATTGTTTCAATGTTGGTCAAAATCACTGGCTCTGACACCACCACTTCCTCCTCCTCTTCCACCTGAGCATCAGGCAGATCAAGATGGTGATCTACTGCTTCCATGTTGTCAATAACATTGACGTTCACAGTTTCACCATGATGAACCCACCTAGTATATGTGACTGACATCCCATACAAGTGTAGATGAGTTTGCACACTTGACTGGGGTCTTATAACTAAATTCATACAACTGCTACACGGGCAAAGCACATCTGATTTTGGACCACCGTACTCAGCTCTAATAAAGTTCATGAAGTTTTCAACCCCCTCGACATATGCAGTGGAGAATCTTCGAGCAGAAGTTATCCAAGTCCTGTCCATCTGTTAGACATACAAATTAGTTCTTCTACTAGATATTATAGGAAAAACATATATGCTTTCTTATGAAGTCCAAAAAAAAATACCTATGTCGATGTCTAAAGCTATGGCAAGATATTTGGACGAGCAGATCTAAGTAACGAAATATATGTAAAGCTAATTCAGCAAACAGATTTGAGTGCTAAATTATGGCAGGCTGTTTCAGCAGTCAATGAGGCCGAGCACACAACCATCAAACTATCAAAGGCCATCGCAGCAACAAAGATCGAGTATAAAACGATGTAGAGCTATTTCACCTAACAGATTGGCTACTAGACCATGGCAATCTACGTCACAATAAATATATGGCAGGATATTTTAGCAACTAATCGGCCTTGGCATGCCATCTCAGATAAGAAGATTGAGTGCAAAACAGGGCAAGGAAGCTTCTTAAGCAGAGCATATTGACTGTAAACTACTTTGGCAAACAGTGAGATTAACAACGTCTATCACCTAACATTCAGCGCTACACCGACATGAACGGGGCCTCAGTCTAGAATGAGTGTACGGTGGGAGAAGCTGACTGCCGCGCGTCTCCACACGAACATCGCCAGTAGTGGTGGCACTGACCGCCGTGCGCCTCCACAAGAACGTGGCCAGCGGTGGCGGCGTGGCTAGAGGACGGCAGTCTACGAGAGCGTACTGTGGGAGTGAGAGGATCGCCGTGCGTCCCCTCGACAAACCGCGGCGCCGACGTATCAGCGCGGCGGGGAGGGCGGCTTTGGCAGAGCGAATGGAGTGGATGGGGACGGGGGGAGGGGGTTTGGGTAATATTATTGGCTAGTTGGCCGAAGGGCGGTTGAATCGGATTTGGGGGGAATTTTTTTTGGGGGGGGGAGGAGGATTTTCGCGCGGTGGGCGGGGGGAGTTTGGTGCATGGTCGGTTTCTCCAAGTGCAGTCCCACATGTCAGTGAAGAGGCAAGCCGAAGCGCGTTCCGTTTGCGTGAGCCGTGTGCAGGACCGAACATGTGTGGGGTGCAATGCGCCCGCGACAGGAATGCTATGAGTGTACCACCTTTTTCCTTTTAAACTAGGTGCTTCGCCCCATCAAAAAAAATTGTTGCTTCGCGTGATCCATCGATACTACTACTAGTAATCCGGTAATACCGACTAAAACGGCGCGGCCGGGTCTTTTTCCGTGCGATATGCTGGGAGGTTGGCTTAGTTGGGTTTTTAGGACGAGTAATGCTACACCTACGTAATCCCAGTTACGTAATTAACGTAATGTGAAACGTGTGAGCTGTTGATTGTAGATTGGGGGGAGGGAGGGGCCCACCACCATGAAAATCAGGGGAGGAGAGAGAGAGGCAATTTACGTTGACCCTTTCGTAGGTTCACGTAGATGTAGAAAGATGTGAAACGCGTGAATGTGTAGTGGACGTACTATTGGAGTGCCTAAGATAAATTGTGTATGTATAGACCCTATGTGTTTATTTTACTTCGCATGTTAGATTTGTCTCGGTTCAATAAAAAGCAGAGATGGTGTGCCTGTCATCCTGCAATATAGGCCGTCCGATCTATATCTAACGGATAGGAAGGAAACTATGGCAATTTACCCGCACTCCTCTCCACATTTGCAGATAAGGCTTTCCCTCGTTCATCCTTTTCTCCCACAAGATCTTGATCTTCCATGCAACGCACGAGCATCTTGCTAGTACTCCTACAATATACTATATTATTGTGAAATCTCATATACACCGGCCGAGATTAATGCAAACACGACATATTTTCATTACATTTTGAACTTTTATAGGACAGAAAAATAAAAGAAACCCGACCCCAAACCTATTCTATGGCGGCGACCGACGTCCTCCATCTGCGATCTCTATGTACGGGGCGGGGTACAAGACCCGTGAAGTGAAGGTGCGGTCTCCGGCGAGGAAGAGTAGAACATGGAATACAGACCGGCCAGTTGGCACACCATGCCCTACCGCCTCCCATGCCATACTCATCCTCGGAGGAGTCCCCGACCTCGGCGGTGCCGGACGTTGGACGGCCACAAGTAGGACGCGTGGCTGACGGTGCTCCCGTCATCGGCCGCCAGCGTGGCCACCGCTTGTACCGTCGCATTCGCGTCCGGCTACGCTGCTATTGCATCACGAGAGGCGACTTGAGCGAGGGCGGTGACCTCAAGCTTCATCCCCAAAGACAAGCTTTCCCGCAGAGTGTTCGCACTTGCGGTCATGGCAGATGTGGTGCCAGGTAGGAGGACGATGCGCTATGGTGTGGAGGTTAGCTGGGCGTTGCCGCTTTAAGTAGCGCATTCCGGTGAGGCCAAGCGCCCGGGTGCGTCATTAAGTCACCAGAGTTGGTTCCTCGGGCACCAAGCCTCTTAACGACGACATATGAACGGACGACATGAATGCGGGCAGCTGGCGCCGGCTGGGAACGCACCGCGTGACGGCACGAGGGACGAGGGTTTTGGTGTGCCAGGGTAGTCAGCTGCGGTCGTGGCAACGTTGGAGATGCCCTTTCCTCACATGCGATGCCCGCATGTCATTGAAAAAGCAAGACGACCCGGCATGGTCTCATGTCCTGAGGATGCAGTTGGCCGCGCTACACCACGCGTCGCGGTGCCCCGTGCATCCTCGACGAGCCGGGTGTTGGGGTGTGTTTGGATTGTGGCCAAAGTGCAGCTTACCAAAATTTTGGTCATGACCCAAAGATTGGTCTTTGTTTGGATGGTTGCCATTTTTTTGGCATGCCAATGAACTCTAGCCAACTCTAGTTCATTTTTCTTGCCAATGTCAGCCAAATCATGGGCAACCAATACCTCAACCAAAATTTTAGCTACCCAATGCTTTGATGGGGCAACCTTGGGCACAAACCAAACATACTGTTGGTCGTGCCACAACACTAATGCCACCCTCGGCGCACTGAAACCGACCGTGTCTAGCAACGATATGAGCGTGCTGCTCACCACGGTCGCCGTGTCCAGAGGCGTTGCTGGAGCTGCGCCACGTTGTTGGCCCCAACGACCCACATGAACGGTTGTCGGTGGCGAGGAGGTTGTGGGCCAGCTCCTCCATTGGACTAGTCTGTGCTACGTTGTCCCGACGCGTGTGCCCCACATGTCGGTTTCCCTGTTTTCCCGGCCATATTTGAGCGTCAGTGCTCCGCACTGCGCATTAGGCCTTTCACTATATAGGCCAAGCGAGACAACTTATTGTTTATTTGAGCCGTTCAAGTATAATCATGTGGCATTTGCTTCTTTCTCATTCCTCTCCAACCCTCTTCTCCATCGATCATGTCGCCCTCCGGTCGAGTCCATCCTCCCGCATGCCTCATTTGAACATTCCGCCGAGTATCATTCGCATGTATCCACCCTAGTCCTCTTTCAATTGATCTCCAGACCCCGAGATGAAATCGAGAGATAACGAGTGGGGGCACGTGATACCTAAGGCGGATTCAAAATTTTGAACCGGTGATCATAGCATCCGCAAATCATATATAAAGGGTATTCAATGTTCGTTTTGTTTTTGAACATACAATATACTCCCTCCTATCCTTTCTAGTTTACATATAAGTTTCATATGTAGTCAAAGTATCTATACTTTGATCAAAAAAGTATCAACATTCAACAACGCCCAATCAATATTGTTAGATTCATACGTACTCCTAGATTTGTACTCGAGATGGTTTCCAATTTGTTTTCAACCACGTGAATGTGCTTGTTCTCGCGCGTGCTCTTCCTACTAGGATTTCGCCACATATAGCCAGTCCAATAGTAACCTTTTAAGCTCCCTGTCCAATAGTACACGTGGAGTACTGACAACATCTATACTAGAGTACGTAGTGCTCATAGTAGTACTCCTTCCATTTATATAGGGCCTATGTGGAGGAGAGAGATGTGAAAAAGTAAGGGGGGTGAGATCTCATGCAAGAGCCTTAGCTATATACGCATTCCTAGTTAAATACAATAAATATGAAGAAAGAGATAGAGAGGAGATGGAAAAAAGTACCAATACAATAGCCAACCTTATTTTTTTGCAGAAAATAGCCAACCTTATAGCCCACACTACCGTATGAGTGCATATAATAGATGATGGCTATAGATGACATGGCAGTCCCTCATAGCCATCGACTGGCTATATTATTAACCATGCTCTAATGCGTTTTTAAAACCGCATTTGACTATTGACAAGATTAATAGTACATGAGATGTATAATGTGAAAATTATATCATTGGAAACTCCTTTCACATACGAATTTGACCGTATGCTTTGTGTAAGTTGCATGTCATATATTATTACTCTAACATTTTGTCAAAGTTAGCCTCGAAAAACGCATTAGGCCCTATATAGTAAATGGAAGGAGGGAGCTGTAGTGGAAGTGGATCCTCTGACGTAGGTATCCCTGCCTTACCCTCCCTTTCAGTCACTTACTGGCGGACCCCATGCTTGCTAGGCCCCGCGTGTCAGTTACTCAATGGGTTCGTCCACGTCAGGGGATCCTCATCCGTAGTATACCCCCTATGTTTTTATTTACTCCGCATAAAACGGAGGGAGTGGTAGTATAATAAATGACGCGGGCGGGGGAGGGGAAGGGACGTCGGTTTGCTCTCAACCACGGTCCCACTAGCAAACAAAAACGCAAGACGAAGCGCATTCCATTCGGTGAGCGACGTGGAGGGTCCAGCGTGCCAGGCTGCAACATGAACGCGATAAGAGAGATGTGCAGTCAAAACCAATTGACCGGTCGCCACCGGAACCACTATTCACACCAGAACCTTCGTTGCTCGGCCTACGCCAGCCACTGCCCTAAAACATCACCTAATCTCCGGCCCATTCCCCCACCTTTCGATCCGCTAGCCCGCATCAAGCGTCCCCTAGTTCACCAGAAAGCCATGGTGAGCCGCAAGATCACTTACTACAAGATGCTGATGCCGGAGCGCCGCGCAGAAATCGCGGTGGCGGTCGGCGCCACAGACCTCCGTTCCCAAGCTCGCTTTGCAGCGGGTCAATCCTCGAGTTCTCTGGAGCCAAGCTACGAGGAGGAGGAAGCTGATCCAATGTTCATGGCGGAGGTCGCGGCGCAGAAGGCCCCCGATGGGTATGAGAAGATGGACGTCAACTTGGTGCCGGCGTCCGAGTCCCCCATGATGCAGGCGGACCAGCAGTTCAACATGGCGATACTAATGGAGGACCGGGAGGCAGAGGCTCAACTCGACGTGGAGCGCGCACATGCCGCTGCCATCAAGGCTCTCATGCAGGTTGAACCAGATGTCGTGGATGTGAACCAGGCTGCGGAGGCTCAACTTGACGCGGAGCGCGCGGATGCCGCTGCCATCGAGGCCCTCCTGCAGGCGGAACTAGACGTCCTGGACTTGAACCGGGTGACAGAGGCTCGACTTGATGCAGAGCGCGCGGATGCCGCTCTCATCGACGCCCTCCTGTAGGCGGAACCGGACGTCCTGGACTTGAACCGGGTGGCGGAGGCTCGACTCGACATGGAGCGCGCGGATGCCACTGCCATCGAGGCCCTCCTGCAGGCGGAACCAGACATCCTTGACTTGAACCGGGCCGTGCTCTTGTCCGTGCAGAGTGCCCGCATGCTCCGCATGAACGAGTAGCTGGAGGCCGAGGACAACCACGGTGCGGAGACACACGTCGGCCACTACGGCTGGTTCGCGCCGGCAGCCAAAGATGATGAGGCCCTATCGTTCCGCGAGCAGTGATAGTTTTTCTTTATGTTGTTGTTTTTATGGATCTTTTGTTGTGTAAAAACATATATTCGTTATGCAAGTCACTTGACTTGGGTCAGTCTACCATTTCAGGCGGTTGGATGAATATCCTACGTCTCCTAACCCTTCTTTCCTTCTTCCTCTCCTCTTCTTCTTCCCACACAGACCACTGCACGGGCCGTATGGATACTCCCCAACATGCGGTTAGATAAACATACTCTATGAATGAAAATTATGTGTCAGCGGTAGGATGGCTGAGTTTGGTTTGTTCACATGCGACAGCACGTGTCAGTGAGGGTGCGTTCCCTTGGTTGGGTTTGCGGCGTGCAGGAGCGACCGTGTGAGGGTGCGGTGCGACCGCGACAACCGTGCACAAGTGTACCTCCTTCTCATTTTGAAAACTTTAGGCAAGCTTGGCAAAAATGTGTGGCGAAGTTTGGCAATGCAAGGCCTAGACCCAAACAGGATAAGTACGTATGTACTAGGAGTACTAGTGTTAAAAAGGAAAGGCATGGTTTTCCTTCACGGGATATAGTCGATACAAATCCTCGTTTCACGTGTCAATTAATGCGTATTTTTTTCTCCAAAGACCAAAGAGCTAACCATCTCACTCTTCATCGGTTGATCAATGCAGCGCCATGCAAACCAACCTTCTCACTTCCGCATGCATGAAGGGGATATTAATGTCCTTGGTTGCTAGTACGAGGCAAACCCCATCAATTTTGCCTCAATTAGTGTTAGTGGACTTTTGCAAATTGTAATTTTTATATACTCCCTCCGTCTAGGTGTGTAAGTCATCTTACGAAAAACAATAATCCCAAAACACTTAGGCACGGTGCATTAAATTCTACCTCGTTTCTTGTTTCTTGACATATCAACCAATAAGAGATGTGTGGTGTGCATCCTTTTAATGACTTGAGACTACCAAACACGACATGCAGTGGTTAGTTCATTGCATGTAATGCTATTAATTAGCAAATGAATATTAAGTTCTCTCGTTTTCCCCTCCTCCTTGGTCATTGTGCACAACCTAAGATGACTTACTCACTTAGACGGAGGGAGTACTGGCCTTGTGTACAAAAAAATGGAGATAGTAGCTATATTTGACTTCCTTCCCCATTGCGGTGACGTCGACGATATCTTTTTTTGTGGTTTGGCGAAGTGCGTTTGACGGAGAACACCATTGAGGGAGACCACGGTAAGTCATTCACAAGTGCCGCCTGCAAGCCAAGACAACCGCCTTATTTGCATCTAGGAAGTCTGTTGAACCAAAGGACTAGTACTACTAGGAGTACACAATAGCATCATCCGTCTAGCTTAGTGCGGTGAGATGGTTTCTCGAAGAAGACGATGGAGAAGCGGAGTCATCGAAGAGTGAAATGATGGTTGCTTCGTCCGTGCTTTTGTGATTTGATGCATCACTGATTTGTGATTTGTGATAGAAGGGACATGGGAGTAGACTCTGTGCTCTATACTGTACTACATGCGTCCAAGCATGGGAGAAAGAGGAGAGACGTTGCATTTTTCTATTCCTTCAATCAATTAATCAGGGAGCTTCGGTTCCACACTTTTGGCTTTGGCAATACCGTCCACAATGGTTCCCATGACGCCAAAAGCTATTTTCACATTTGGCTACACATTGTGGATGCCCTTAACCGTACCACTTGGTTTTGCTCCTGTGTGCTATCTACACAAATCTCAATTATATTGATCTAAAAAATTATAGAATCAAGATTAGTAAACAGGAGGTGATTTTGCCGCGCGGATGGCGGGGGAGGTTTCTTATTTTTAGAGGACGTTGTCTTGGCGGTTTGCTAACACGCGGTCCCACGTGTCAGTGCTTTACCAAGCCGATCCGCGTCCCACATGAGGCAGAAGCAACACGTTGTTAAGTTGAAGAAGATGAGGGAGAAGCGGATCCAGCAACGAGTGGAATGATGGTTGCTTCGTCCCTCCAACTTCTTTTTTTAGCATTATTACTTCGTCCCTCTAACTTAACTGCGGGAAAGGTGCAGCTTTGTGATTTGACGCCTCACTGCTCATTACTACGCCGGTGCCATGACTGGGGTGCTTCACCCCGGCTGCTCTGCACTGTATTCCGGTATGGCACGTGGACCCCGTAGCTTGATGTCCCACATGTCGGCGAAAGGGACTAGAAGATTTATGAAAGCGAGCGCTCCACTCTTACGACAGAGGAGTACATGACCCGATGGCCCAGTGAACTGTCACTTGTACTATATAGTACTATAGTTTTGCTGTTTCGCTCGCTCCATCGATACAAACCCGATTAAACAGGAAAGGGCGCGATTTTTCCCGCGTGGCAGATGATACTGGCCATACATTTCAAAGGCTTTTTTAATGTATGCAAACTGAATAATTAAGTAACAATATGATATCTAGTAAAACTAAAAACACATATGATTTATTGTGTTAGAGTGTAGTAGTAGTGCTGTATTGCATAGTTGTTAGATGTAACATGCGAGAACGTCTAGAGATGTAGTTTTGGAGGGCCTACAGAAAGAAAAGCGTAATACGGTCATCGAACTTCAGAATAAGCTAATTACACTATATACCTTTTGCGGTGATTATACAGTCACTTGCTCACGGTTCAGCATCGGATTGCACTCTGTTGACCGGCCAAATAGTCTGCGTGGCGCTATGTTGACTAGTTAGATTGACCACGTTCCTTGTGGGTCCCACCTGTCAGTTCGCATAGGGAAAAAGGTCAGATAAACACAAATTTACGTAGGCACAACAAGACTCCAACCCGTGTGCAGGAATCACCTGGTTGTGTATGTGTCTGTCAGGGCCTGATGTGTGCGCATGCACATGTAGGTTGAGCACTTGAGCGTGAGAGTGTGTGTTGTTTGTGTGGTGTACTGCTGTGTGCATGCATGCATGCGTGTGTGCGTGTGAGTGTTGCATGCGTGTGTGGCTGCGTGTGTATGTGTGAGTGTTGCGTGCGTGCGTGGGTGCATGTGTCTGTGTGAGTGTTGCGTGCATGCAGTTCGTGTGCATGCATGTGTGTGTGTATAATCACCACACCAGCTCCTGTGTGTTAAAACAGACGGCTCAGCATACCAATACAAGGCCACCTTGTCCGCTGTGCACGCGTTCATGACTTCTAACCAGCGTCCAAATATTTTGTTGTTGTTTGTTTTCATTCTTACTAGCAAGATGCCGTGCGTTGCACGTAACATCAAGATGCATTTGTATGACTAGTTTATCTTGTGAGAGAAAAGGATGAACGAGGGAAGTCCTTATTTGCAAATGTGGAGAGGTGTGTGGGTACCTTTTTGCCAAATTGCCATAGTTTCTTTCCTATCCGTCAGATATAAATCGGATGGCCTATATTGCAGATGGCAGGCACACCATCATCACCAACTTTGTTTTTTATAAGAGTGTATTTTATGTATTTTATAAGAGTGTAGATGTAGAGTAGACACAAGCCGACAGGTGGGCACGATGGTAGTGAGATAATGTGATGCAACACTAGAGGTGCCACGTGGAGCGTTTAACTAGTCAACTAGTCATGTCTTGAGCAAATACAGAGTTGTACGGTGAGCCCATGACTGTATAATAAACACTAAACATAAATGGTGACCGTAATGAGTGGATTCTGAAGTCCAATGTGCGTATCGTGCTTTCGCTTCAAATACAATGATCGTCATTGCATATATCGCGAGAGAAAGATGAAACATGCGTGAATTTTCTGGAGGCTTACTTTTAGAGGATCTGGAGATTGTTTTGTGTGCATACGTGAAAGGGGCGTACAGGGGGGCTATGCGATGGAGAGAGAGACGCTCTTCATTTCTCTTTATTATGACTACCTTTATATATAGTATAAAAATATACAAATTCACAATACGGAATAAATATCATTATGGGCACCATGCAATGCAAATTAGCGTTCGTACTCCTCCATATAACTTTGTAATGTTGTATATATGTAGAAACTCTAAAATAATTTTTTGGCCACACTTTATTCAAAAGGAATGTTGTATGCGAATAAACGTGAAGAGAGGGCTTTTTAGATCAATGGGGTACGTGATGTAACATGTGTGAATGTGTAGTTGATGCATTTGGCGGGGCCTAGAGAGGTATATGTGTGTACTACGTATTCAAGAGAGGCATGGATAGGGGCCGGTGGGGGGGGAGAGATAGCACGAGAAATGAGAGTGGTCTAGAGAGAGAGAGAGACGAATATGACATCACGACGAGAGATTCCCTTCCCTTGAGTGTGTATATGCAAGGGGGGAGGGAATAGAGGCACCGGGAGAAATTTTGTGTGTTTGTGGTGTTTGTGTTGGTATGTGTGGGTGTGAGAAGATAATAAGACGTGGGGGCAGAGGGTGTGTCACCGCGCGAGGTCCGATGGGTCGAGGTGAGGCCCTTCGTCCGGTTCCGTCCTGCACCAGATTGATCGGCCCGTGACGCATTTAGGAAGACCCATGGATGACTAGTCGTACAAGACAAAGATAGCAGAATTGTGAAGGACTCTGTGTCCACTGACAAAGCTGACTAGGATTTGTAACCCTAGGTTCTTGGACTAAGGTAACCCCTTTATCTCTGATATTACTATTCATCCAACCTAACTTGAAGGGGCATCCTACAGAATGCTCTGCTAGAATCATACTCGTCGATTAGGAAGAGAGGTGTGAGACAATGCGTGAGAGACAGGCCTAAAGGTAATGTGCGTACATTAGACACGTAGGCAGGTCCATGTACATAGAAAGGGTCAATGGGGATTGTGCGTGTGTATGCTTGCGAGAGGAAGAGTGCTTGTGACAAAGGTTAGTGAAAACAGTTGTAAGTGGTTACTAGAGGGAGGGAGGGTTATATCTAGAGCATGTGTGCGAGAAAGACACCTCGGGAGAGAGTGTGTGAGCATGTGTGAGAGACCACTAATGGAGACTGAAACTACACGTAAAAGCCTGCTGTACACATTGATTAAAGATATAAATTGTATCCAATATTAGGATGGGATCATGATATTTGCAATTTGCGTAAGGAGCGGTCATTGATCCATCAGACTTCTAGATTCTATCGAATTTGAGCAAGTCTATGTTATTATTCGACACAATTGATCCACATAGTTAGTATTTTAAACTCCATACAATGCATCGCTTTAGCAATCGAATATAAACGTGAGTATAGTTCATGTTGTGTGTGTAAAGCACATTATACATACGAAAGTTACACAATGAACATTACAAATAGCTACCTATGAACTAGCATACATTTGAATTCAAGTTAAGGTGGTTTAAAAAATCAAATTCAACATGAAGTCCATTCA
Source organism: Triticum dicoccoides (assembly GCF_002162155.2). Taxonomy (NCBI): domain Eukaryota; kingdom Viridiplantae; phylum Streptophyta; class Magnoliopsida; order Poales; family Poaceae; genus Triticum; species Triticum dicoccoides. The sequence goes on from NC_041381.1 coordinate 279,615,480, forward strand.
ATTATTTGAATTTGATATCATGGTATTTGTAAATCATACCTAAATTATGGGGGCACCAATCTTTGCTATGATTTTGTACATAATAGCATATGTAGTCATGTACAAAATAGATTCAAATTTAGCTCCTCCATTCCAAAATAATCATAGTATAGGATTTTCAAGTGTCAAAATTTCATAAAGAAGTGGATAATTTAATGAGGTTTTCAAACATACAAGGTCAAATATAACGTTGTCTATTTAGGTCAATCCTCATAGTTCAAGAGTACTCTAAACGTGAATGCTTGTGTTTCAAAATTTCGAACGAAGCACCAAAATAGCCTCTACTTGCCCGAAACTGAGTGAGACCAATGTTTGGTAGTACAAGGAAATTACTTTTCTAATAACTCCGAGCCGTGAAACCTACCGGCCCGACATCCAAAGGTCTAAACTGGGGTAGGTTTGTAGCTTCATCTAGACGCCACGCAACCGCCTCCGAAAAACATTCATACACAATGGCCGCCTAAGCACACATGCGCGCGGCCGAAATCGCTCCCGCCCACTATTGGGACACCTGGGATTACCATCCTACCCCCGACCCGCAGTAGGTCCGAAATTTAAGAGGGGGGCAAAGTTTGTACTTTCCCCAAATTTCAAACAAGCGCGTCCCATCTTTTGTTCAAAAAAGCCAAAAACAAGCGCGTCCCAGACCAAAACATGGTTCTTCCCCCGTCCCCCCGCCCACCCGTCCGATTCCCCATTCGTACTCCGTGGGCGCCAAAACTACCTCTCCACCAGCCGCGAAACCCCGACATCCTCCGTCCGCCACCCCATCCCACCCATCAACCGCCGCCCTCCTCCATCACGCCGGAGCCGGTACCCCAATGTCGCCGTCCACCGCAACCTCAACCGCAACGCCCTCCACAACTAGTAGTTGAAACCGAGGCCGAGCCGTCCGTACCCGAGCTAGTTCAACCATGTTGTCCTGCGCCTCACCGCTGTCGCTCCAACTTCGCCACCGTCCACCGCACCGGAGCTGTTCCTGCTATGCCGTCCTTCGCCGCCTCAGATCTGCTTCCCCTTCGCCAATACACGGCCATGGCAACATAGTCAACAATTTGGCCATGGATTTGCCCAAGGATCCACGGCTCTCCAAAACATCGGCTCCCCCGGGAAAAACAAGAAGATCGCCGCGACATATCGACACCACACTGGCAACCGATAAGGGTACTCCTATTCCCTTATCGTCTGCTTGCACGGTATTCATCCCACAGAAGACACTAGTTGACCGCTTCTTCTTCATACTAGATGTTCCTAGTAACTCGTGATGCAAAGGTTTCTCCTCATATACTATTTCACCTTAGTTAGAGGTCCGTCGCCCCCCTGAATTTCAATGTATGGCCAGTTGATTCCCAATTAACGGAAGCATTCCCCGGCGTAACAGGCGCTAGTATGCCTATTACACCGGGGAAGCAGCGCCTTGGTGTTTATCTTAGGGGCGTGTGCGGCCTAGAGCTACTGGTGCCCGATCTGGAGGTCGGCCGGGATTAAAGGGACGGCCTGGGGGCGCTGCCAAGCACGGCGGTGGTGTGAGGTCGAGGGTAGTAACTCGCGATGCACAATATGATAAGATAAATATATTTTTGGTATTTTATAATATAGATTGGAAAAGTAAAGATGCAAATAAAAGTAGATTGAAAGCTTATATGATAAAAGATTGACCCGGGGGCCATAGGTTTCACTAGTGGCTTCTCTCAAGATAGCATAAGTATTACGGTGGCTGAACAAATTACTATCGAGCAATTGATAGAAAAGTGAATAATTATGAGATTATCTAGGCATGATCATGTATATAGGCATCACGTCCGTGACAAGTAGACCGACTCCTGCCTGCATCTACTACTATTACTCCACACATCGATCGCTATCCAGCATGCATCTAGAGTATTAAGTTCATAAAGAATAGAGTAACGCATTAAGAAAGATGACATGATGTAGAGGGATAAACTCATGCAATATGATATAAACCCCATCTTTTTATCCTCGATGGCAACAATACAATACGTTCCTTGCTGCCCTGCTGTCATTGGGAAAGGACACCGCAAGATTGAACCCAAAGCTAAGCACTTCTCCCATTGCAAGAAAGATCAATCTAGTAGGCCAAACCAAACTAATAATTCGAAGAGACTTGCAAAGATAACTTAATCACACATAAAAGAATTCAGAGCAGATCCAATATTTTTCATAGATAAACTTGATCATAAACCCACAATTCATCAGATCTCGACAAACACACCGCAAAAAGAGTTACATCGAATAGATCTCCAAGAAGATCAAGGAGAACATGGTATTGAGATTCAAAGAGAGAGAAGAAGCCATCTAGCGAATAACTATGGACCCGAAGGTCTGTGGTAAACTACTCACAACTCATCGGAGAGGCCTTGGAGATGATGTAGAGGCCCTCCGTGGTCGATTCCTCCTCCAGCGGAGTGCCGGCGAAGGCTACAAGATGGGATCTCGCGGATACAGAAGGTTACGGCGGTGGAAATAGTTTTTCATGGTCGCTCTGATGTTTTCGGGGTACATGGATATATATAGGAGGAAGAAGTAGGTCGGTGGACTCCCGAGGGGCCCACGAGATAGGGGGCGCGCCCAGTAAGGGGGGCGCTCCCTCCACCCTCGTGGCCGCCTCGATTGTTTCTTGACTTCCACTCCAAGTCCTTTGGATCACCTTCGTTCCAAAAATCACGGTCCTGGAGGTTCCATTCCATTTGGACTCTGTTTGATATTCCTTTTCTTCGAAACACTGAAATAGGCAAAAAAAACCAGCAATATGGGCTGGGCCTCCGGTTAGTAGGTTAGTCCCAAAAATGATATAAATGTCTAAAGTAAAGCCCATAAACATCCAAAGCGAGTAATATAATAGCATGGAACAATCAAAAATTATAGATACGTTGGAGACGTATCAAGCATCCCCAAGCTTAATTCCTGCTCGTCCTCGAGTAGGTAAATCATAAAAACAGAATTTTTGATGTGGAATGCTACCTAGCATAATTCTCAATGTCATGAATGTTCAGATCCAAATGATTCAAAATAAAAGTTCATATTGACATAATAAATAGTAATACTTCAAGCATACTAATCAAAGCAATCATGTCTTCTCAAAATAACATGGCTAAAGAAAGTTCATCCCTACAAAATCATATAGTTAGGTCATTCTTCATTTTCATCACACAAAAATGCTCCCATCTTGTACACCCCCCATGACAAGCTAAGCAATTATTTCGTACTTAAATAATCTCAAACTTTTTCAACTTTCACGCAATACATGAGCGTGAGCCATGGATATAGCGCTATGGGTGGAATAGAATATGATGATGGGGATTGTGTGGAGAAGACAAAAAAGGAGAAAGTCTCACATTGACGAGGATAATCAACAGGCTATGGATATGCCCATCAATTGATCATCACACTTTTATTTATTTAAAACTCATGAATTACAACCCAAAACTAGAACAAGATATGACTCTATATGAATGCCTCCGGCGGTGTACCGGGATGGGCAATGAATCAAGAGTGACATGTATGAAAAATTATGCATGGTGGCTTTGCCACAAATACGCTGTCAACTACATGATCATGCAAGGCAATATGACAATGATGATGCGTGTCATGAAAAATGGAATGGAACGGTGGAAAGTTGCATGGCAATATATCTCGGAATGGCTATGGAAATGCCATAATAGGTAGGTATGGTGGCTGTTTTGAGAAAGATATAAGGAGGTTCATGTGTGATAGAGCGTATCATATCACGGGGTTTGGATGCACCCGCGAAGTTTGCACCAACTCTCAAGGTGAAAAAGGGCAATGCACGGTACAGAAGAGGCTAGCAATGATGGAAGGGTGAGAGTGCGTATAATCCATGGACTCAACATTAGTCAAAAAGAACTCATATACTTATTAGAAAAATCTACAAGTCATCAAAAACCAAGCACTACACACACGCTCCTAGGGGTATATATTGGTAGGAAAAGACCATCGCTCGTCCCCGACCGCCACTCATAAGGATGCACAATCTAAGAACACCTCATGTTTCAAATTTGTTACACAACTTTAACAATACGTGCATGCTACGGGACTTGCTAACTTCAACTCAAGCATTCTTTAGATTCATAATCACCCAACTAGCATGACTCTAATATCAGTACCTCCATATCTCAAAACAATTATCAAGTATCAAATTAATCATAGCATCCAATTCATTTCCTATGATAATTTTTATTATACCCAGCTTGGATGCCAAACATTCTAGGAACAATTTTATAACCATAGAAAATACCATGCTGTTCTAAGAGACTCTCAAAATGATATAAGTGAAGCATGAGAGACTAACAATTTCTACAAAATTAAGCCACCGCCGTGCTCTAAAATATATAAGTGAAGCACTAGAGCAAAAACTACCTAGCTCAAAAGATATAAGTGAAGCACAAAGAGTATTCTAATAAATTCCAATCAAGTGGGTTTCTCCCAAAAGGTGTGTACAGCAATGATGATTGTGGTAAACTAAAAATCAAAGGCTAAAATCAAACAATATGCTCCAAACAAAACACATATCATGTGGCGAATAAAAATATAGCTCCAAGTAAAGTTACCGATAAAAGAAGGCGAAAGAGGGGATGCCTTCCGGGGCATCCCAAGCTTAGGCTTTTGGCTATTCTTGAATATCTTGGGGTGCCATGGGCATCCCCAAGCTTAGGCTCTTGCCACTCCTTATTTCATAGTCCATCAAATCTTTACCCAAAACTTGAAAACTTCACAACACAAAACTCAACAGGAAATCTCATAAGCTCTGTTAGTGAAAGAAAGGAAAACCACCACATAAGGTATTGTAGTGAACTCATTCTTTATTTATATTGGTGTTAAAACTACTGTATTCCAAGTTCTCTATGGTTCATACACTTACATACTAGCCATAGATGCATCAAAATAGGCAAACAACACATGAAAAGCAGAATCTGTCAAAAACAGAACAGTTTGTAGAAATCTGTAACTCTTGAATACTTCTGGAACTCTAAAATCCTACCACAATAGGAAGTCCTGGGCAATTTGTCTATTGATCTACAGCAAAAAGAATCAATGCAAAAGCACGTTTCCATGAATTACTAAAATTATTTTCGTGTGTGCAAAGTTAATAGGTTCTACTAGGCACAAACACTAATTAAAACATAAAAACACATCTAAACAGAAGGTAGATGCAAAATTTATTACTAAACAGAAGCAAAAACAAGAAACACAAATAAAATTGGGTTGCCTCCCAACTAGCGCTATCGTTTAACGCCCCTAGCTAGGCATAAAAGCAAGGATAAATCTAAGTGGTGTCATCTTTGGCATCTAAATCCTCAATAAAGCACTTATAATCTTTAGGGGTTTCTCCCTTTTTAGCAATGATTAAACCCTTAGGCAAGAATTCAAGAAATTCGTTTGTAGCACAAGGTTCCTTAATGATAGAGAGACAATTGGGATGAACACTTATTGATTTGAGATCCACATTTCCCTTACTAGAAGATTCACCCTTATTTTTAGGAACATAGATAAACTTGGCAGTTTTTGTAGGAGGATTTGGAGTGTTTTTCACGGAAGAAAACGCCGACCCTAAGTTGGTAATGATATCCTCAAGTTTACTGATTCTCGTAGAATCTAGATCTATTCTTTCATTAACCATAGGTTCTTTATCTTTAAAAAATTTCAAAGTAACTCCAACCCTAGATCCATATTGGGTAATTTGATTATGAATCTTTTTATCCAATTTTTTTTGATAGAAAGACTATAAGGGAACCCCCTACAGTATAATTTGTGCAACAAACCCAAATTGCAAGTACCATGCCTTGAACCTAGGTGGGTGGGAAGGCATCAGCCCCTTCCCACCACTAGGCTATGCCTTAGTCTGCTTTTATCCAATTTTACAATCAACTCAATAGTGGCAACTTTATTTTCAATAATTTCAAGCCTTTGCATCACATGTTCCAGGGTTAAAACAGTTCCATTAACCAAAATAGGTGGTGGGCCAAATAAATCTAACATAGCAATATTAGCATCAAACGTATGGCTACTCAAAAAATCCCCTCCGGTAATGGTATCAAGAATGCATCTATTCCAAGGAGTAATGCCTACATAAAAATTGCGAAGAAGAACGGAAGTAGAAAGCTTCCTAGTAGATTTATTTTGAGCATTGCAAATTATATGCCAAGCATCTTTTAAATTTTCTCCCTCCCTTTGCTTAAAATTAAGAATTTCATGTTCAGGAGTAATAACGAGGATAGGAGGACTAGCCATGACAACGAGCAAACAAAAGACAAGCAAAAGAGAGAGGAGATTGGGAAGGAGAGGGCGAATAAAACGGCAAGGGTGAAGTGGGGGAGAGGAAAACGAGAGGCAAATGGCAAATAATGTAAATGCGAGGGAGATGAGTTTGTGATAGGTACTTGATATGTCTTGACTTGAGCGAAGACCTCCCCGGCAACGACGCCAGAAATCCTTCTTGCTACGTCTTGAGCTTGCGTTGGTTTTCCTTGAAGAGGAAAGGGTGATACAGCAATAGTAGCATAAGTATTTCCCTCAGTTTTTGAGAACCAAGGTATCAATCTAGTAGGAGGCTCCTCAAAAGTCCCACGCACCTACACAAACAAACAAGAACTCACAACCAACACAATAAAGGGGTTGTCAATCCCTTCACGGCCACTTGCAAAAGTGAGATCTGATAGAGATAATATGATAAGATAAATATATTTTTGGTATTTCATAATATAGATAGGAAAAGTAAAGATGCAAATAAAAGTAGATTGAAAGCTTATATGATAAAAGATAAACCCGGGGGCCATAGGTTTCACTAGTGGCTTCTCTCAAGATAGCATAAGTATTACGGTGGGTGAACAAATTACTGTCGAGCAATTGATAGAAAAGCGAATAATTATGAGATTATCTAGGCATGATCATGTATATAGGCATCACGTCCGTGACAAGTAGACCGACTCCTGCCTGCATCGACTACTATTACTCCACACATCGACCGCTATCCAGCATGCATCTGGAGTATTAAGTTCATAAAGACCAGAGTAACGCATTAAGAAAGATGACATGATGTAGATGGATAAACTCATGCAATATGATATAAACCCCATCTTTTTATCCTCGATGGCAACAATACAATACGTGCCTTGCTGCCCCTGCTGTCACTGGGAAAGGACACCGCAAGATTGAACCCAAGGCTAAGCACTTCTCCCATTGCAAGAAAGACCAATCTAGTAGGCCAAACCAAACTGATAACTCAAAGAGACTTGCAAAGATAACTTAATCACAAATAAAAGAATTCAGAGGAGATTCAAATATTTTTCATAGATAAACTTGATCATAAACCCACAATTCATCGGATCTCAACAAACACACCGCAAAAAGAGTTACATTGAATAGATCTCCAAGAAGATCAAGGAGAACATGGTATTGAGATTCAAAGAGAGAGAAGAAGCCATCTAGCTAATAACTATGGACCAGAAGGTCTGTGGTAAACTACTCACAACTCATAGGAGAGGCCTTGGAGATGATGTAGAGGCCCTCCGTGGTCGATTCCCCTCCGGCGGAGCGCCGATGAAGGCTCCAAGATGGGATCTCGCGGATACAGAAGGTTACGGCGGTGGAAATAGTTTTTGATAGAGGCAAAGGTGTCCCGTCTTTCGATGAGATGGTGGATTTCGCTTTGGTGGAAGTCGACTTTGACGATCCGACTACGAACGTGCGAGGACGTCGCGCCTTAGCAATCGCTAAACCAACTCCGAGAGGTTATTGACCACGCCGGAGCACGATCAACCTAACCACGAGGGTCTGTTTCCTGCGAGCAAACGAAGAACAAGCAAGAAACTAAGATTGCAATCTGGATATTGCGAATATAAGATGAAAGCTTTATTGATCAAGGTGGGGTTCTGTGACGCCTTTGTCTGGTCGTTGAACACAAACGAAGTACGCGAAGTTGCAGCTATGGCGAACTTTTAATCTAAACAAAACCCAAAGTCTAAACGATGCCCTAAGGGCTGTACATATGGAGGAAGAGGGGGGAATTTCGTGGCCCTTGGTGGAGGGGTCCGAAATCAACCCTATCTCTTATTTCCCCACACATACGGACTCTAAAAATAGCCTATACTTATGTATTTCGAAATTACATGGGCCTGGCCCAATAATAAGGTGACGCAGCACCTAAAATAGCCTCGGGACGAAATTTATGAAGTGGCATCTTGTATATTTCGTCCAAGGCTTCATGCACCCATTATGGTGGCTTCAAAGTCCTGAAATCATCACTTGTCACTCCGTTCTTGTTTCCCTTGCGCATGCCATCATCTCCATGCTTGTTCTTGCTCCAATGTTCATCCTTCTCCAAGCTAGGCCCTTCATTTGTAAGCAAAACAAATGTATCCAATTTAGGCAGCATCATATTCTCATGAACATTAGAATCATTACCAAGAAACGAAAGTACCTGGTAATTTAATTGGCGTGCACGAGCTCTAGTAATTGGTCCAGTATGTATAGCAGCAGGGACTGTGGGTGTAACAATTGTATTGATGTCCTCATCATCCTCCCCTTCTTGAAATGAAGTCGTCCTCGACGAAAGTTCATCTTCCTCACCCAAATAAGGCTTCAAATCTGCAATGTTAAAAGTGGAACTAACCCCAAAATCTGCAGGCAGCTCAAGTTTATATGCATTATCATTTATTTTCTCTAACACCTTAAAGGGACCATCAGCACGTGGCATTAACTTTGATTTGCGCAAATCAGGAAATCTATCCTTACGCAAATGTAACCAAACAAGATCTCCAGGTGCAAACACAACATGTTTTCTACCCTTATCTCCAGCAAGTTTATATTTAGCATTCATGCGCTCAATGTTTTCCTTAGTTAACTCATGCATTTTTAAAATCAATTCAGCACGTTGTTTAGCATCAAAATTAACCTTCTCCGAAGATGGAAGAGGCAACAAATCAATAGGTGCACGAGGTAGGAAACCATACACAACTTCAAAAGGGCACATCTTAGTAGTAGAATGCAATGAACGATTATAAGCAAATTCAATATGAGGCAGGCATTCTTCCCACATTTTCTTATTATTCTTCAAAACAGCCCTAAGCATAGTAGACAACGTTCTATTGACTACTTCAGTTTGTCCATCAGTTTGGGGGTGACAAGTAGTACTAAAAAGCAGTTTAGTCCCCAACTTAGCCCATAAACATCTCCAAAAGTGGCTAAGAAATTTAGTATCACGATCTGAAACAATAGTATTTGGCACACCATGCAAGCGAATAATTTCACGAAAGAACAAATCAGCAACATTAACAGCATCATCACTTTTATGACATGGTATAAAGTGTGCCATTTTCGAGAATCTATCCACGACAACAAATATGCTATCCCTCCCCTTCTTTGTTCGAGGTAAACCTAAAACAAAGTCCATAGATATATCCTCCCAAGGAACACTAGGTACAGGCAAAGGCATATATAAACCATAAGGATTGAGTCGTGACTTAGCTTTTTGACATGTAGTGCAGCGAGCAATAAAACGCTCAACATCCCGTCTCATCTTTGGCCAAAAGAAATGTGTAGCAAGTACGTCCTCCGTCTTCTTCACTCCAAAGTGTCCCATTAATCCTCCTCCATGCGCCTCCCGCAACAACAAAAGACGAACGGAGCTAGCTGGAATGCATAGCTTGTTAGCACGAAACACAAATCCATCGTTAACAACAAACTTGTTCCACATTCTTCCTTCTTTACAATTCTGCATTACATCTTTAAAATCAGCATCATGCACATATTGATCTTTGATGGTCTCCAAACCAAATATTTTGAAGTCAAGTTGTGAAAGCATAGTATAGCGACGAGACAATGCATCAGCAATAACATTTTCTTTTCCCTTCTTGTGTTTAATGACATAAGGGAAAGTCTCAATGAATTCAACCCATTTAGCATGTCTACGATTCAGTTTAGCTTGACTTTTAATATGTTTCAAAGATTCATGATAAGAATGTATAACAAATTCTTTGGGCCATAAATAATGTTGCCATGTTTCTAAAGTCCGAACAAGAGCATATAATTCTTTATCATAAGTAGAATAATTCAGACTAGGCCCACTCAATTTTTCAGAAAAGTATGCAACAGGTTTGCCATCTTGTAATAACACACCTCCTAATCCAATTCCACTAGCATCACATTCAAGCTCAAAAGTCTTATTAAAATCAGGAAGTTGGAGTAAAGGAGCATGTGTCAACTTATCTTTCAATACCGTGAAGGCTTCTTCCTGTGCGGTACCCCAAACAAAAGGCACATCCTTCTTCGTAAGCTCGTTGAGAGGTGCAGCAATGGTGCTGAAATCTCTCACAAAACGCCTATAGAATCCAGCGAGGCCAAGAAAACTCCTCACTTGTGTGACCGTTTTGGGCTGCGGCCAACTCTCAATAGCTTCAATCTTGGCTTTGTCAACTTCAATTCCCTGTGGAGTAACAACATAGCCAAGAAAAGATACTCGGTCGGTGCAAAAGGTGCACTTCCCAAGGTTACCAAACAAACGTGCATCACGTAGAGCAATAAAAATAGCACGTAAATGTTCCAAATGTTCTTCCAAAGATCTGCTATAAATCAGTATGTCATCAAAGTAAACTACCACAAATCGTCCAATGAAAGCACGTAAAACTTCGTTCATTAATATCATGAAAGTACTAGGTGCATTAGTTAACCCCAAAGGCATGACTAACCACTCATATAATCCAAACTTAGTTTTAAATGCTGTTTTCCATTCATCTCCCAATTTCATACGAATTTGGTGGTAGCCACTACGCAAATCAACTTTGGAGAATATTGTAGAACCACTCAATTCATCAAGCATATCATCTAGCCTAGGAATAGGATGACGATAACGAATAGTAATATTATTAATGCCTCTACAATCAACACACATACGTGATGTACCATCCTTTTTCGGCACTAGAATAATAGGAACAGCACAAGGACTAAGGGGTTCGCGTATATAACCTTTGTCGAGAAGCTCTTGTACTTGGCGCATAATCTCCTTTGTCTCCGCTGGATTGGTACGGTATGGTGCACGGTTTGGCAGTGAAGCACCGGGAATTAAGTCAATTTGATGCTCAATCCCTCGAATAGGCGGTAATCCCGGTGGCACGTCTTGTGGAAAGACGTCAGCGAACTCCTGCAAAATGTTAGTGACAGCAGGAGGCAAAGAGGAAGGCACGTCCTCGAATGAAAATAATGCCTCTTTGCACACAAAAGCATAGCAAACAGATTTGCCGAAATCTAGCTCATCAATATCAGATTTGGTGGCAAATAAACATGCACTTTTCAATTTAATTTCAGAAGCAACACTAGATGGTTTATTGTTAGGCTTCATTTGTTGCTCAAATTCTTTTGCCACAATCTGATTTTCACTCTTATTCGTCTCCTGTTTTGCTTTATTAGCTCTATTAATATCATCTTTCAAAATGGAATCAGGAGTCATAGGAAGCAAAGTAATATTTTTATCCTTATGAACAAGAGTATAGTGATTGTTTCTACTATGGTGTACAGAATTTTTATCAAATTGCCATGGTCTACCAAGTAATAAGGAACATGCTTGCATAGGTACCACATCACAATCAACATAATCAGCATATGTAGAGATACTAAAATGCACACGAACAGTACGTGTTACCTTAACCTTGCCGCTGTTGTTGAACCATTGGATGTAGTAAGGATGTGGATGTGGTCTTGTGGTGAGAGAAAGCTTCTCCACCATCTCCATGCTAGCCAAGTTGTTGCAGCTCCCTCCGTCTATTATGACGCGCACAGAACATTCCTTCACAACTCCCTTGGTATGGAACAAATTGTGCCTCTGATTTTGCTCAGCTTGTGTGACCTGCACACTCAAAACACGTTGAGCAACTAAACATTCATACCTGTCAGCGTCTTCAGGAGCCATGTATTGCGTCTCATGATCAGAATCATCTCCACCATGTTCTTCACGCGCGAGCAATTCATTAAACTTGTTATCGAGCTTTGTTTCGAACGTCTTCTCAAAGCCAGTGATCTTCTCCATGGCCTCTTCAAAATTGTTCAGCACATCTTGCACCTGTTCAGTCATCATTTGCTGAAACTTATCATGAAGCTCCTTGTTCGATAAATTCTCCCAGTCAATCTCGTCGGCTTGTGATCCTGGCATGGTTAGCAGCAATAGAAACACACAAGAATATGATCCTACAGACTACGAACAAGTGGTGGTGGTGGGTGTCACAAATCCGTCAAGCAAATCTCAAATTCTTACCAGTTCTTACCCAGCAGCAGGCGGTGATCGGCAACCGTTGTAGTCAAAAACTCTCAAAGCTTGGATAGAGCGATTACCAGGGAGAGTCAAACGCACGACGTAGATGTATGTGGAGCTGGGAAGGCTTATAATATGGTAGCAAAAAGGGTCAGCAATAATCAATTCAGAGATGCAAAGTTGAATAAACGCTCAACGATGGTACTGTGCTGGTCCTAGGCTAGACTGTGCTAGAAAAAGGATGATACATCACGTATGTGTGTTGATTGTAGAGGCATTAATAATATTACTATTCGTTATCGTCATCCTATTCCTAGGCTAGATGATATGCTTGATGAATTGAGTGGCTCTACAATATTCTCCAAAGTTGATTTGCGTAGTGGATACCATCAAATTCGTATGAAATTGGGAGATGAATGGAAAACAGCATTTAAAACTAAGTTTGGATTATATGAGTGGTTAGTCATGCCTTTTGGGTTAACTAATGCGCCTAGTACTTTCATGAGACTAATGAACGAAGTTTTACGTGCTTTCATTGGACGATTTGTGGTAGTCTATTTTGATGATATACTGATTTATAGCAGATCTTTGGAAGAATATTTGGAACATTTACGTGCTGTTTTTATTGCTCTACGTGATGCACGTTTGTTTGGTAACCTTGGGAAGTGCACCTTTTGCACCGACCGAGTATCTTTTCTTGGCTATGTTGTTACTCCACAGGGAATTGAAGTTGACAAAGCCAAGATTGAAGCTATTGAGAGTTGGCCGCAGCCCAAAACGGTCACACAAGTGAGGAGTTTTCTTGGCCTCGCTGGATTCTATAGGCGTTTTGTGAGAGATTTCAGCACCATTGCTGCACCTCTCAACGAGCTTACAAAGAAGGATGTTCCTTTTGTTTGGGGTACCGCACAGGAAGAAGCCTTCACGGTATTGAAAGATAAGTTGACACATGCTCCTTTACTCCAACTTCCTGATTTTAATAAGACTTTTGAGCTTGAATGTGATGCTAGTGGAATTGGATTAGGAGGTGTGTTATTACAAGATGGCAAACCTGTTGCATACTTTTCTGAAAAATTGAGTGGGCCTAGTCTGAATTATTCTACTTATGATAAAGAATTATATGCTCTTGTTCGGACTTTAGAAACATGGCAACATTATTTATGGCCCAAAGAATTTGTTATACATTCTGATCATGAATCTTTGAAACATATTAAAAGTCAAGCTAAACTGAATCGTAGACATGCTAAATGGGTTGAATTCATTGAGACTTTCCCTTATGTCATTAAACACAAGAAGGGAAAGGAAAATGTTATTGCTGATGCATTGTCTCGTCGCTATACTATGCTTTCACAACTTGACTTCAAAATATTTGGTTTGGAGACCATCAAAGATCAATATGTGCATGATGCTGATTTTAAAGATGTAATGCAGAATTGTAAAGAAGGAAGAATGTGGAACAAGTTTGTTGTCAACGATGGATTTGTGTTTCGTGCTAACAAGCTATGCATTCCAGCTAGCTCCGTTCGTCTTTTGTTGTTGCAGGAGGCGCATGGAGGAGGATTAATGGGGCACTTTGGTGTGAAGAAGACGGAGGACGTACTTGCTACACATTTCTTTTGGCCAAAGATGAGACGGGATGTTGAGCGTTTTATTGCTCGCTGCACTACATGTCAAAAAGCTAAGTCACGACTCAATCCTCATGGTTTATATATGCCTTTGCCTGTACCTAGTGTTCCTTGGGAGGATATATCTATGGACTTTGTTTTAGGTTTACCTCGAACAAAGAAGGGGAGGGATAGCATATTTGTTGTCGTGGATAGATTCTCGAAAATGGCACACTTTATACCATGTCATAAAAGTGATGATGCTGTTAATGTTGCTGATTTGTTCTTTCGTGAAATTATTCGCTTGCATGGTGTGCCAAATACTATTGTTTCAGATCGTGATACTAAATTTCTTAGCCACTTTTGGAGATGTTTATGGGCTAAGTTGGGGACTAAACTGCTTTTTAGTACTACTTGTCACCCCCAAACTGATGGACAAACTGAAGTAGTCAATAGAACGTTGTCTACTATGCTTAGGGCTGTTTTGAAGAATAATAAGAAAATGTGGGAAGAATGCCTGCCTCATATTGAATTTGCTTATAATCGTTCATTGCATTCTACTACTAAGATGTGCCCTTTTGAAGTTGTGTATGGTTTCCTACCTCGTGCACCTATTGATTTGTTGCCTCTTCCATCTTCGGAGAAGGTTAATTTTGATGCTAAACAACGTGCTGAATTGATTTTAAAAATGCATGAGTTAACTAAGGAAAACATTGAGCGCATGAATGCTAAATATAAACTTGCTGGAGATAAGGGTAGAAAACATGTTGTGTTTGCACCTGGAGATCTTGTTTGGTTACATTTGCGTAAGGATAGATTTCCTGATTTGCGCAAATCAAAGTTAATGCCACGTGCTGATGGTCCCTTTAAGGTGTTAGAGAAAATAAATGATAATGCATATAAACTTGAGCTGCCTGCAGATTTTGGGGTTAGTCCCACTTTTAACATTGCAGATTTGAAGCTTTATTTGGGTGAGGAAGATGAACTTCCGTCGAGGACGACTTCATTTCAAGAAGGGGAGGATGATGAGGACATCAATACAATTGTTACACCCACAGCCCCTGCTGCTATACATACTGGACCAATTACTAGAGCTCGTGCACGCCAACTAAATTTGATAGAGGCGAGGGTCCCGATCTTTCGATGAGATGATGGATATCGCTTTGGTGGAAGTCGACTTTGACGATCCGACTACGAACGTGCGAGGACGTCGCGCCTTAGCAATCGCTAAACCAACTCCGAGAGGTTATTGACCACGCCGGAGCACGATCAACCTGACCACGAGGGTCTGTTTCCTGCGAGCAAACGAAGAACAAGCAAGAAACTAAGATTGCAATCTGGATATTGCGAATATAAGATGAAAGCTTTATTGATCAAGGTGGGGTTCTGTGACGCCTTTGTCTGGTCGTTGAACACAAACGAAGTACGCGAAGTTGCAGCTATGGCGAACTTTTAATCTAAACAAAACCCAAAGGCTAAACGATGCCCTAAGGGCTGTATATATGGAGGAAGAGGGGGGAATTTCGTGGCCCTTGGTGGAGGGGTCCGAAATCAACCCTATCTCTTGTTTCCCCACACATACGGACTCTAAAAATAGCCTATACTTATGTATTTCGAAATTACATGGGCCTGGCCCAATAATAAGGTGACGCAGCACCTAAAATAGCCTCGGGACGAAATTTATGAAGTGGCATCTTGTATATTTCGTCCAAGGCTTCATGCACCCATTATGGTGGCTTCAAAGTCCTGAAATCATCACTTGTAACTCCGTTCTTGTTCCCCTTGCGCATGCCATCATCTCCATGCTTGTTCTTGCTCCAATGTTCATCCTTCTCCAAGCTAGGCCCTTCATTTGTAAGCAAAACAAATGTATCCAATTTAGGCAGCATCATATTCTCATGAACATTAGAATCATTACCAAGAAACGAAAGTACCTGGTAATTTAGTTGGCGTGCACGATGATAGAGGCAAAGGTGTCCCGTCTTTCGATGAGATGGTGGATTTCGCTTTGGTGGAAGTCGACTTTGACGATCCGACTACGAACGTGCGAGGACGTCGCGCCTTAGCAATCGCTAAACCAACTCCGAGAGGTTATTGACCACGCCGGAGCACGATCAACCTGACCACGAGGGTCTGTTTCCTGCGAGCAAACGAAGAACAAGCAAGAAACTAAGATTGCAATCTGGATATTGCGAATATAAGATGAAAGCTTTATTGATCAAGGTGGGGTTCTGTGACGCCTTTGTCTGGTCGTTGAACACAAACGAAGTACGCGAAGTTGCAGCTATGGCGAACTTTTAATCTAAACAAAACCCAAAGTCTAAACGATGCCCTAAGGGCTGTATATATGGAGGAAGAGAGGGGAATTTCGTGGCCCTTGGTGGAGGGGTCCGAAATCAACCCTATCTCTTATTTCCCCACACATACGGACTCTAAAAATAGCCTATACTTATGTATTTCGAAATTACATGGGCCTGGCCCAATAATAAGGTGACGCAGCACCTAAAATAGCCTCGGGACGAAATTTATGAAGTGGCATCTTGTATATTTCGTCCAAGGCTTCATGCACCCATTATGGTGGCTTCAAAGTCCTGAAATCATCACTTGTCACTCCGTTCTTGTTTCCCTTGCGCATGCCATCATCTCCATGCTTGTTCTTGCTCCAATGTTCATCCTTCTCCAAGCTAGGCCCTTCATTTGTAAGCAAAACAAATGTATCCAATTTAGGCAGCATCATATTCTCATGAACATTAGAATCATTACCAAGAAACGAAAGTACCTGGTAATTTAATTGGCGTGCACGAGCTCTAGTAATTGGTCCAGTATGTATAGCAGCAGGGGTTGTGGGTGTAACAATTGTATTGATGTCCTCATCAGTTTTTCGTGGTCGCTTCTGATGTTTTCGGGGTACATGGGTATATATAGGAGGAAGAAGTAGGTCGGTGGACGCCCGAGGGGCCCACGAGGGTGGGGGGCGCTCCCACCTATAGGGGGCGCGCCGGGCACCCTCGTGGCCGCCTCCTTCGTTTCTTGACTTCCACTCCAAGTCCTCTGGATCACGTTTGTTCCAAAAATATCGCTCTCGAAGGTTTCATTCTATTTGGACTTCGTTTGACATTCCTTTTCTTCGAAACACTGAAATAGGCAAAAAAACAGCAATTCAGGCTGGGCCTCTGGTTAGTAGGTTAGTCCCAAAAATGATATAAAAGTGTAAAGTAAAGCCCATAAACATCCAAAACGGGTAATATAATAGCATGGAACAACCAAAAATTATAGATACGTTGGAGACGTATCAAGGAGAACCGTCTACGGGCTGCTGTGCATGCTGCACGCTACCAGCGCCGCTATCACAGCCGTAGGGTTCATGCCCGGAGCCTTTGTAACATCCCAATTTTCAATTTGGATGTTATACATTTTTGCAATTTTCTATGATCCTAGAAATCTTATGCAACTCAAGGACCCAAGGAGAGAGTTGGAGGTTTCACAAAATTCATATTTGAATTTAATTCAAATTTGAAGAGATAAGATAATATGACTTCTTCAAATTAAGAGAAATATTGGAGAAAGAATTTTAAAATCAAATTATGATTTTACTGGTATTTTATTTGCTATTTTGTTTGAATTAGAAAAATATGCATTTTTAGGTCAAAAAAATGTTCACTTTGCTCTAAATATTTTATTTAGACGGCGAAAATTGTTTTTGGCATTTTTAGAATTTTTTTATAGGAATTTTTCTTCAGCGGAATTTATTTAAAAAAAATCTCTCCCTCCGCCCGATTGAGAATTTCTCCAGGATTGCAAAGCCCATGACGGAGTTATTGAAGAAGGACACCAAGTTTAAATGGACTGAAGAGTGTGAAGTCAGTTTTCAGGAGTTGAAGAAACGTTTGGTTATAGCCCCAGTGCTGATTCTCCTAGACCAACGTAAGGATTATCAAGTATATTGCGATGCTTCACGTCGAGGACTTGGAGCTGTACTTATGTTGGAAGGGAGAGTTGTTTCATATGCCTCACGACAGCTTAAACCTCATGAGCTGAATTATGCTATGCATGATTTGGAATTAGCAGCCATAGTGCATGCGCTGAAGACATGGAGACATTTTCTCATCGGAAACCGTTGTGAGGTATACACGGATCATAAGAGTTTGAAATACATCTTCATGCAAAAGGAGTTGAACCTCAGGAAAAGGAGGTGGTTGGAGCTCATCAAGGATTATGATATGAAATTGCACTATCATCCCGGAAAGGCCAATGTCGTAGCAGATGCGTTGAGCCGCAAGAGTTATGTTAACACGCTCATGACCGGAGGATTACCTAAGGAGCTAGCCAATGATCTTCGAGAGTTATGCTTGGAGATAGTTCCGAGAGGTTATGTTGCAGCATTGGAAATTCAGTCCACTCTTTTGGGTAAGATCAGGGAAGCCCAAAAGACTAACAAGGAGATTACCAAGATAAAGGAAAGGATGAGAAAAGGAAAGGCTAAAGGATTTCGTGAGGATGAGCACGACACTTTATGGTTTGAGGATCGCATATATGTGCCTAATGACCCCGAGATCAGGAAGTTGATTCTACATGAGGCACATGATTCGCCATATTCGATTCACCCAGGAAACACTACGATGTATCTGGATTTGAAGGAAAGTTTCTGGTGGACAGGAATGAAGAAGGATATAGCCGAGTAAGTAGCAGTATGTGATGTATGTCAAAGAGTCAATGCAGAGCATCAGAAGCCAGCTGGATTGCTACAGCCGTTGCCGATACCAGAATGGAAGTGGGATAAGCTTGGCATGGATTTTATCACGGGATTACCCAGGACTCGTTCAGGCTATGACTCTATCTGGGTTGTAGTCGATCGTTTGATGAAAGTAGCTCATTTCATCCTGGTGAAGACCACCTATACGAGTGCTGAGTTGGCAACGATATACATGACCAAGATCGTATGTCTGCACGGAGTTCCGAGGACCATGGTATCAGATAGAGGAACCCAGTTTACTTCAAAGTTTTGAAATCAGTTGCATGAAACTTTGGGTACCAGGCTAGAGTTCAGTACAACCTTTCATCCACAGACAGATGGACAGACAGAGAGAGTCAATCAGATTCTGGAGGACATGTTGAGAGCTTGTGCGCTAGATTATCGATCTAGTCGGGATGACAATTTGCCATATGCAGAGTTTTCTTATAAAAACAGTTATCAAGCCAGCTTGAAGATGGCCCCTTTTGAAGCTTTGTACGGAAGGAGGTGCAGGACACCGTTATCGTGGGATGAAGTTGGAGATCGACAATTGTTCGGACCAGATTTAATCAAGGACTCCGAAGAGAAGGTTAAGTTGATTCGCAACAGACTCAAGGCAGCACAGTCCAAGCAGAAGAGTTATGCAGATACTAAACGCAAGAGATAGTTTACGAAGTCGGAGACAGAGCATATCTTCGTGTATCCCTGCTTCGAGGAGTTAAGCGTTTTGGAGTCAAGGGAAAGCTAGCACCACGTTTTGTGGGACCATACAGAGTTTTGGAACGCATGGGAGAAGTTGCTTACAAGCTAGAATTGCAGAAGGATTGTCAGGAGTTCATGATGTGTTTCATGTTTCCCAGTTGAACAAGTGCCACGCAGAGATGGCCGATATTCCTCTAAGAGATACAGTGCCACTGGAAGCAATTCAGTTAGACAGTGATTTGACCTATGAAGAGAAGCCAGCCAAGATTCTCGAGTTTTTGCAGCCGAGTTACTCGCAGCAAGGTTATCAAGCTTTGCAAAGTTCAGTGGAGCCATCATACCGAGGAGGAAGCCAGCTGGGAGCAAGAAGAAGATCTCCGTAGATACCACCCAAACCTTTTTGCTGACCAGTCCAAATCTCGAGGGCGAGATTCATCTTAAGGGGGGTAGGGTTGTTAACATCCCAATTTTCAATTTGGATGTTATACATGGATCATCATATGCATATCATGTTTATTTTTGCATTTTGCTGTGATCCTAGAAATCTTATGCAACTCAAGGACCCAAGGAGAGAGTTAGAGGTTTCATGAAATTCATATTTGAATTTATTCAAATTTAAAGAAAGGATCAAATTGATTTTATTATTCTTCTCTCCAATTATTTCCTATATTAATAATAAACGAAAGAAGATAATATGACTTCTTCAAATTAAGAGAAATATTGGTGTTTTTTTAAAAATCAAATTATGATTTTACTGGTATTTTATTTGCTATTTGGTTTGAATTAGAAAAATATGCATTTTTCAAAATTGCATTTTTAGGCCAGAAAAATGTTCACCTAGTTCTAAATATTTTATTTAGACGGCGAAAATTGTTTTTGGCATTTTTAGAATTTGTTTTTTAGGAATTTTTCTTCGGCGGAATTTTTGTTGTAAAAAAATCTCTCCCTCCGCCCGACTGGGCCGAAGGCCCAGCCGAGCCAGCCCGGCCAGCCAGCCACCGCCGCCTTCCTCCACCGTGCAAGGAACAAACGCCGAGGAGGAGTACGAGCAGGACTCCGCCCCGCGCCTGCCCCTTCCCCAAGCCGCGCCGCCGCCCCTCCCCCTTATAAGCCGCACCCCGGGGCCCCCTGGAGCCTCGAGTCACTACCGCCGCCACCGTCTTCGCCAGCGCCATCGCTGCCCACCTGCCCGCGCTCCACCGCCGCTGCCGCTCGCCTGCGCCGCCGCCACCGCCGCAAGCTCCGTCGCCACCACCCGTCGCTTGCCGCCGCCACCGCCGTCGTGTGCCGCCGCTGCCGTCTCACCGGAGCCCTGCCTCGCTGCCGGATCCCGCCGTGTCGAGAACCGGTAGAAAACAGCCTCGGTTTGTTGACGTTTTTTTTGGTTTTCGCTTTAGATCGATTTTTTTTAGGTTTTCTATTTAGCGAATGTTCACTTGATTATCTTTGTTCGCGAATGTATTTGTTCATTTGTCTCTGTTAGCGAACGTTCGTTCGTTAGCGTTTTTCTTTTTAGTTATTTTCTGCCAGGGACCTATCTGCGATTATTATATCACGAATTAGCCCCTGATCTTAAAACTAGCGTAACTTTTTACTCGTTTATACAAATTAGACGAAAACAGCGCCTAAATCTTCGTATCGTTCTGTTCTTTCCAGTTAACCAACTTGAACATGATTTTGGTACTGTAAAATTTGAGTTTAGTCCAGATTAGTAAACTATCATGTTTCGTTCATATTTTGAGTTTCGTTGCTTCGTTTGAGTTGAATCTTTTTGCAAATCATAGCTAATCACATGTGCCTACTGTTAAGATCTAGTTTACATGTTAATATTGCTGTTAGGTTTGAATCTTGTTAGTTTCAGCCATTTGCTTGTTTCGTGTTCGATTTGGATCTTTTCTCGGTCTTTGTCGTGTTTCGTTTGAGTGATTGCTTATGTATGCTATTGTTTGTCTACGCTAGAATACCCGGAGTGCGAAGCTTGTTACTACGAATCTCTAGAGTTTGTAGATCATCAGCAAGGCAAGTTACACTTTGATCATACCCTTTTATATCCAGTTTTTACTATGCGTTAGTATTGCCCCTCAAATATTTGCATGAGTAGGATTGGGAACATGTGGTTTTGGTTGTGGTGCTTGAGGTAGGAACCTAATACCTTTTGATCACCCCGGGAATATACGTATTGCTTATTATTGCTTAGCCATGCTCGTAGACGGGGATTGGATCGTGATTCACACATGGAAGTTTGAGAGTTATTTAATCATGGATAACATTAAGGTGGCAACTTTATACATCTGGGTGGATTGGTTGAGGCACCTGGGGAACCCAGTGATGCCTATTTTGGAAAATCCTGGAGTACCCGTGTGATTCTTCCTATGGTACGCCACCCAGGCTCAAAGGGATCATAAGATTTTTCATGCTAGAAACTTCCGTGTGCAGCCACAAGCCATTATGGGCCCTGGCATAGTTGAGTATGTTGTGTAACCTCTTTCAGTGGTAGGCTAGCAGATGTAGGGGATGTAGGTGGTACTGTCTACCCAGAGTAAAGAGTTAATGCTTCTGAAAGACTATGTCTCGGTCATCCGCTTCTCAAACAGCATGAAGTGCGAGAAATTCAACAGAGGAGATCGAGTCTTGTGGGGAAAAGTGCGCAAACCTCTGTAGAGTGTATAAACTAATCATGGTTAGCCGTGTCCCCAGTTATGGACATCTTGATTATCTAGTACTTGAAACTATTGATGTGATCTCATCACGTTACTTTAATTAATCTGATTTGGGTTAATGATGATGCTTTTAATTGGGATTTGAGTTGGGGTTACCTTCTCAAATAATGGGCAACATGGGAGTAGTTAAAATAAATTTATTCCTTTGTTGTAGGGAAAAACTAGCTTTATGCAAAACCATGAAGCTTACAGCCTCCACCAGCCAAATATTGCATGTAGATATAGTTCTTGCATTTCATTGCTTTACAGTGTAACTCTGCCAGCATATTCAATGTGCTGACCTACATGGCTGCAACATCTCATGTTGTAGACTATTCAGACGACGAATAAGGTGCGATAGGTCGTTGTTTTGCACTCAGCTATGCCGTTGGAGTTGATGGACTCATTTACCTTCGAAGCTTCCGCATTTATCTAGTTTAGATGGCCTCCAGCCATGATATTTTGTGTAATCATACTCTTTATGAGGAGTTGATGTAATAAGTGTGTGATTGAAACTCTGTTATAATTCCTTGAGTATTGCGTGTCAGCATTACCGATCCAGAGATGACACTGATGCACAGAGACTTGACTGTTTGAGGTCTGGTCGCTACAGCCTTGAGGAAGGCGACCTTGTCCTTAGGCATGTTCAGTCTGCCAAGGGTACCAACAAGCTGACGCCAAAGTGGGAAGTCCCTTACGGGTAGTATGAATCACCAGACCTGGCGCAGTCCCTTTGGAGACTGAAGATGGCATCAAAATGCAAAACTCATGGAATATTGAGCATCTTGGCAAGTTCTACCCATAAGGCGTGGCTGCTGGGCCCAGCCCCTACAGCCACCCTTTTGTACAAGCCTTGCCTATGCGCATGTAACCCTTTATACAAAGCCAGGCGCAGACACTAAGCACAGATAATAAAATGAAGCGCTGCCCTAAAAACTTGCATGCATGATTAGCTTAGCATAAATTTGCCATGATCATTTAGATGAGATCATATGTTGCTATGTTTTCCTCTGCACTAACTATAGGGTTCTTGCCGCGGGCACGATCCCAAAAGGAAGAGACGAAAACAAGCCTACATATTGATCCCCGACAGGCCAAACACATAAGTTTCTTTTTATCCATATCATGTCTCTGTAAGAAGAAAACTTGTGCATAGAAAAACCTTGTCACCTTCAAAACATTTTTGCTCCCATCCCTTGATTCGAACATTATTTCGATGAAGATGGTTGTAGTGGCATTTGTTAGAAAAGGTTCGACAAGGGGCCGGTTACCTTCCATAGTTTTGAGCCCGGCATGCCCAAGCCCCGCGACAACAATGGAAGGCACTGGCAAGATAGCTTGCCGGGAAAACTTGTTTATTTAGAAGTATAGAGGCATTCCTCCTCTGCATGGATGTAGTACATGCACAAGTACCCGACAATCATGTCTTTTTTCATTAATATGCAGATAAATAAGTACAAACCTTACAGAGTACAAACATGGATAGAAGAAATTACATATTTGAGACTAAAATTGGGTAAATGCCTACATGTTTTAGATTGAAAAAAGATAAGTGCCCTGTAATCCCTATCTTGCCCCTCTCCTCCTAGGGACTACAGTGGGAGGCAAAGAGGGCAAAAGGAGCACATGGGAAGAAGCCTAGCCTGGCCCCGTTAGGGCCCGCGGGACACAACCTAACAAGATCGGGAGCACCCATACGAAGGCGAGGGACGAAGAGAGCGGCAAGCCGATGCCCAGGTCACCACCACTAGGGCAAGCTATTGGAAATATGCCCTAGAGGCAATAATAAATTAGTTATTATTATTATATTTCCTTGTTCATGATAATCATTTATTATCCATGCTATAATTGTATTTATTATCCATGCTATAATTGTATTGAAAGTAAACTCATATACATGTGTGGATACATAGACAACACCATGTCCCTAGTAAGCCTCTAGTTGACTAGCTCGTTGATCAATAGATGGTTACGGTTTCCTGACCATGGACATTGGATGTCATTGATAACGGGATCACATCATTAGGAGAATGATGTGATGGAGAAGACCCAATCCTAAGCCTAGCACAAAGATCGTAGTTCGTATGCTAAAGCTTTTCTAATGTCAAGTATCATTTCCTTAGACCATGAGATTGTGCAACTCCCGGATATCGTAGGAATGCTTTGGGTGTACCAAACGTCACAACGTAACTGGGTGGCTATAAAGGTGCACTACAGGTATCTCCAAAAGTGTCTGTTGGGTTGGCACGAATCGAGACTGGGATTTGTCACTCCGGTTGACGGAGAGGTATCTCTAGGCCCACTCGGTAGGACATCATCATAATGTGCACAATGTGACCAAGGGGTTGATCACGGGATGATGTGTTACGGCACGAGTAAAGAGACTTGCCGGTAACGAGATTGAACAAGGTATCGGCATACCGACGATCGAATCTCGGGCAAGTATAATACCGTTAGACAAAGGGAATTGTATACGGGATCGATTGAGTCCTTGACATCGTGGTTCATCCGATGAGATCATCGTGGAACATGTGGGAGCCAACATGGGTATCTAGATCCCGCTGTTGGTTATTGACCGAAGAACGTCTCGGTCATGACTGCATGGTTCCTGAACCCGTAGGGTCTACACACTTAAGGTTCGATGACACTAGGGTTATAAAGGAAGTTTGTATGTGGTTACCGAATGTTGTTCGGAGTCCCGTATGAGATCCCGGACATCACGAGGAGTTCTGGAATGGTCCGGAGGTAAAGATTTATATATGGGAAGTCCTATTTTGGTCATCGGAAAAGTTCCGGGTGCTATCGGTAATGTACCGGGACCACCGGGAGGGTCCTGGGGGTCCACCAGGTGGGGCCACCGGCCCCAGGGGGCTGCATGGGCCAAGAGTGGGAGGGGACCAGCCCCAGGTGGGCTGGTGCGCCCCCCACCAAGGCCCAAGGCACCTAGGGCTTGGGGGAAACCCTAAAGGGGGGCGCCCCCTTGCCTTGGGGGGCAAGGCAACCCCCCTGGCCGCCGCCCCCTCCTCAGATTGGATCTGAGGGGGCCGACCCCCTCTCCCTTGCCCCTATTTATATGTGGGGGGGGGGGGTGAGAGGGTAGCCGCACCCAAGTTCTGGCGTAGCCCTCCCCCTCTCCTAAGTACTCCTCCTCTCCCGTGGTGCTTGGCGAAGCCCTGCAGAATTGCCACGCTCCTCCACCACCACCACGCCGTTGTGCTGCTGCTGGATGGAGTCTTCCTCAACCTCTCCCTCTCTCCTTGCTGGATCAAGGCATGGGAGATGTCACCGGGCTGTACGTGTGTTGAACGCGGAGGTGCCGTCCGTTCGGCACTAGGATCTCCGGTGATTTGGATCACGACGAGTACGACTCCTTCAACCCCGTTCTCTTGAACGCTTCCGCTTAGCAATCTACAAGGGTATGTAGATGCACTCTCCTTCCCCTCGTTGCAGGTTTCTCCATAGATAGATCTTGGTGACACGTAGGAAATTTTTTGAATTTCGGCTACGTTCCCCAACAGTGGCATCATGAGCTAGGTCTATTGCGTAGATTCTTTGCATGAGTAGAACACAAAGTAGTTGTGGGTGTTGATTTTGTTCAATATGCTTATCGTTACTAGTACAATCTTGATTCGGCGGCATTGTGGGATGAAGCGGCCCGGACCGACCTTACACGTTCACTTACGTGAGACAGGTTCCACCGACTGACATGCACTTGTTGCATAAGGTGGCTAGCGGGTGCCAGTCTCTCCCACTTTAGTCGGATCAGATTCAATGAAAAGGGTCCTTATGAAGGGTAAATAGCAATTGACATATCATGTTGTGGTTTTTGCGTAGGTAAGAAACGTTCTTGCTA
Source organism: Triticum dicoccoides (assembly GCF_002162155.2). Lineage (NCBI taxonomy): Eukaryota > Viridiplantae > Streptophyta > Magnoliopsida > Poales > Poaceae > Triticum > Triticum dicoccoides. Next base: position 279,641,389 of record NC_041381.1, read on the forward strand.
GAAACCCATAGCAGCCATGTAAAACATGCAAACAACAATTAGAGGACGTCTAACTTGTTTTTGCAGGGTATGCTATATGATGTGATATGGCCAAAAAGAATGTGATGAATGATATGTGATGTATGAGATTGATCGTGTTCTTGTAATAGGAATCACGACTTGCATGTCGATGAGTATGACAACCGACAGGAGCCATAGGAGTTGTCTTAATTTATTGTATGACCTGCATGTCATTGAACAACGCCATGTAATTACTTTACTTTATTGCTAACCGGTAGCCATAGTAGTAGAAGTAATAGTTGGCGAGACAACTTCATGAAGACACGATGATGGAGATCATGATGATGGAGATCATGGTGTCATGCCGGTGACGATGATGATCATGGAGCCCCGAAGATGGAGATCAAAAGGAGCAAAATGATATTGGTCATATCATGTCACTTTTTGATTGCATGTGATGTTCATCATGTTTATGCATCTTATTTGCTTAGAATGACGGTAGTAAATAAGATGATCCCTCATTAAAATTTCAAGAAAGTGTTCCCCCTAACTGTGCATCGTTGCCAAAGTTCGTCATTTTGAAGCACCACGTGATGATCGGGTGTGATAGATTCTTACGTTCACATACAACGTGTGTAAGCCAGATTTACACATGCGAAACACTTAGGTTAACTTGACGAGCCTAGCATGTACAAACATGGCCTCGGAACACAAGAGACCGAAAGGTCGAGCATTAGTCGTATAGTAGATACGATCAACATGAAGATGTTCACCGATGATGACTAGTCCGTCTCACGTGATGATCGGACACGGCCTAGTTGACTCGGATCATGTAATCTCTTAGATGACTAGAGGGATGTCTATCTGAGTGGGAGGTCATTAGATGAACTTAATTATCCTGAACGTAGTCAAAAGCCCTTTGCAAATTATGTCATAGCTCGCGCGTTAGTTCTACTGTTTTAGATATGTTCCTAGAGAAAATATAGTTGAAAGTTGATAGTAGCGATTATGTGATCAGTAGAAAGCTTATGTCCTTAATGCACCGCTCAGTGTGCAGAACCCCAAAACATCGTCTGTGGATGTTGCAAACATCGGACATACACGTTTTGATAACTACGTGATAGTTCAGTTAAACAGTTTAGAGTTGAGGCACCAAAGACGTTTTCGAAACGTCGCGGAACATATGAGATGTTTCGAGGGCTGAAATTGGGATTTCAGGCTCGTGCCCAAGTCAAGAGGTATAAGACCTCCGACGATTTTTCATAGCCTGCAAACTAAGGGAGAAAAGCTCAATCGTTGAGCTTGTGCTCAGATTGTCTGAGTGCAACAATCACTTGAATCGAGTGGGAGTTGATCTTCCAGATGAGATAGTGATGTTTCTCCAAAGTCATTGCCACCAAGCTGCTAGAGCTTCGTGATGAACTATAACAAATCAGGGATAGATATGATGATCCTTGAGATATTCACAATGTTTGACACGGCGAAAGTAGAAATCAAGAAGGAGCGTCAATTGTTGATGGTTAGTGAAACCACTAGTTTCAAGAAGGGCAAGGGCAAGAAGGAGCACTTCATGAAACGGCAAATCAGTTGCTGCTCCAGTGAAGAAACCCAAGGTTGAACCCAAACCCGAGACTAAGTGCTTCTGTAATAAGGGGAACATCCACTGGAGCAGAATTACCCTAGATACTTGGTAGATGAGAAGGCTGGCAAGGTCGATAGAAGTATATTAGATATACATTATGTTAATGTGTACTTTACTAGTACTCCTAGTAGCACCAGGGTATTAGATACCGGTTCGGTTGCTAAGTGTTAGTAACTCGAAATAAAAGCTACAAAATAAACGGAGACTAGCTAAAGGTGAGCTGACGATATGTGTTGGAAGTGTTTCCAAGGTTGATGTGATCAAGCATCGCACGCTCCCTCTACCATCGAGATTGGTGTTAAACCAAAATAATTGTTATTTGGTGTTTACGTTGAGCATAGACATGATTGGATTATGTTTATCGCAATACGGTTATTCATTTAAGGAGAATAATGGTTACTCTGTTTATTTGAATAATACCTTCAATGGTCTTGCACCTAAAATGAATGGTTTATTGAATCTCGATCGTAGTGATACACATGTTCATGCCAAAAGATATAAGATAGTAATGATAGTACCACTTACTTGTGGCACTACCATGTAAGTCATATTGGTATAAAACGCATGAAGAAGCTCCATGTTAATGGATCTTTGGACTCACTCGTTTTTGAAAAGTTTGAGACATGCGAACCATGTCTATTGGTGTATACGCATGAAGAAACTGCATGCAGATGGATCGTTTGGACTCACTTGATTTTGAATCACTTGAGTCATGCAAATCATACCACATGGGCAAGATGACTGAAAGGCCTCGTTTTCAGTAAGATGGAACAAGATAGCAACTTTTTGGAAGTAACACACTTTGATGTGTGCAGTCCAATGAGTGCTGAGGCATGCAGTGAATATCGTTATGTTCTTACTTCACAGATGATTTAAGTAGATACTGAGTATATTTACTTGATGAAACACAAGTCTGAATTATTGAATGGTTCAAGTAATTTCAGAGTGAAGTTGAAAATCATTGTGACAAGAGGATAAAATGTCTATGATATGATCATAGAGATGAGTATCTGAGTTACAAGATTTGGCACGCAATTAAGACATTGTGGAAATGTTTCACAATTAATACCGCCTGGAACACCATAGTGTGATGGTGTGTCCGAACATCATAGTTGCACCCTATTGGATATGGTGCGTACCATGATGTCTCTTATCGAATTACCACTATCGTTCATGGGTTAGGCATTAGAGACTACCGCACTCACTTTAATAGGGCACCAGGTAATTCCGTTGAGACGACACCGTTTGAACTATGGTTTGGAGAAACCTAAGTTGTCGTTTCTTAAAAGTTTGGGGCTGCAACGCTTATGTGAAAAAGTTTCAGGTTGATGAGCTCGAACCCAAAGCGGATAAAAATGCATCTTCATAGGACACCCAAAACAGTTGGGTATACCTCCTATCTCAGATCCGGAAGCAAAAGTAATTGTTTCTAGAAACGGGTCCTTTCTCAAGGAAAAGTTTCTCTTGAAAGAATGGAGTGGGAGGATGGTGGAGACTTGATGAGGTTATTGAACCATCACTTCAACCAGTGTGTAGCAGAGCACAGGAAGTTGTTCATGTGGCTCCTGCGCCAATTGAAGTGGAAGCTGATGATAGTGATCATGATGCTTCGGATCAAGTCACTACCGAACCTCGTAGGTCGACAAGGACGCGTACTACTTCAGAGTGGTAAGAAATCCTGTCTTAGAGGTCATGTTGCTAGACAACAATGAACCTACGAGCTATGGAGAAGCAATGGTGGGCCCGGATTCCGACTAATGGCTCGAGGCCATAAAATCCAAGAAAAGATCCATGACTTTGGAAGAAATACTTGATGGTCGTAAGGCCGTTGGGTACAGATGGATTTTAAAAGGAAGACAGACAATGATGGTAAGTATCACCATTAAGAAAGCTCGACTTGTCGTTAAGATGTTTTCCGACAAGTTCAAGGAGTTGACTACGATGAGACTTTCTCACTCATAGCGATGCTAAGAGTTTGTTGGGATTATATTAGCAATTACTGCATGATTTATGAAATCTTGCAGATAGGATGTCAAATCATTGTTTCCTCGACGATATCCTTGAGGAAAGGTTGTATGTGATACAACCAGAAGGTTTTGTCAATCCTGAAGAGCGCTAACAAATATGCAAAGCTCCAGCAATCCTTCTAAGGACTGGAGTAAGCATCTCGGAGTTGGAATGTACGCTTTGATGAGATGATCAAAGATTTTCGGTTTATACAAAGTTTATGAGAAACTTGTGTTTCCAAACAAGTGAGTGGGAGCACTATAGAATTTCTGATGAGTATATGTTGTTGATCAGAAATGATGTAGAATTTCTGGAAAGCATATAGGGTTATTTGAAAAGTGTTTTTCAATAGAGAACCTGGATTAAGCTGCTTGAACATTGAGCATCAAGATCTATGAGGATAGATAAAAAAAAACCGCTCAATGGTACATTCAAATGAGCACATACCTTGACATGATCTTGAAGGTGTTCAAGATGGATCAGTCAAAGAAGGAGTTCTTGCCTGAGTTGTAAGGTATGAAGTTAAGAGTTAAAGCTCGACCACGACAGAAGAGAGAGAAAGGACGAAGGTCGTCCCCTATGCTTCAGACGTAGGCTCTATAGTATGCTATGCTGTGTACCGCACCGGAAGTGTGCCTTGCCATGAGTCAGTCAAGGGGTACAAGAATGATCCAGGAATGGGTCATTGGACAGCGGTCAAAATTGTCCTTGGAGTAAATAAAGGACATGTTTCTCGTTTATGGAGGTGATAAAGAGTTCAGCGTAAAGGGTTATGTCGATGCAAGCTTTAACACCTATCCGAATGACTCTGAGTAGCAAACCGGATATGTATAGTGGAACAACCATTTGGAATAGCTTCAAGTGGAGCGTGGAAGCAACATTTACAATATGACATAGAGAATTGCGAAGTACATTCGGATCTGAATGTTACAGACCCATTGACTAAAACCTCTCTCACAAGCAAAACATGATCAAACCCCAGAACTCATTGAGACTTAATCACATGGTGATGTGAACTAGTTTAAGACACTAGTAAACTCTTTGGATGTTGGTCACATGGCGATGTGACCTATCAGTGTTAATCACATGGCGATGTGAACTAGGTTATTGACTCTAGTGCAAGTGGGAGACTGTTGGAAATATGTCCTAGAGGCAATAATAAATTAGTTATTATTATTATATTTCCTTGTTCATGATAATCGTTTATTATCCATGCTATAATTGTATTGAAAGGAAACTCAGATACATGTGTGGATACATAGACAACACCATGTCCCTAGTAAGCCTCTAGTTGACTAGCTCGTTGATCAATAGATGGTTACGGTTTCCTGACCATGGACATTGGATGTCGATGATAACGGGATCACATCGTTAGGAGAATGATGTGATGGACAAGACCCAATCCTAAGCCTAGAACAAAGATCGTAGTTCATATGCTAAAGCCTTTCTAATGTCAAGTACCATTTCCTTAGACCATGAGATTGTGCAACTCCCGGATACCGTAGGAATGCTTTGGGTGTACCAAACGTCACAAGGTAACTGGGTGGCTATAAAGGTGCACTACAGGTATCTCCGAAAGTGTCTGTTGGGTTGGCACGAATCAAGACTGGGATTTGTCACTCCGGTTGACGGAGAGGTATCTCTGGGCCCACTCGGTAGGACATCATCATAATGTACACAATGTGACCAAGGGGTTGATCACGGGATGATGTGTTATGGAACGAGTAAAGAGACTTGCCGGTAACGAGATTGAACAAGGTATCGGCATACCGACGATCGAATCTCGGGCAAGTACAATACCGTTAGACAAAGGGAATTGTATTTGGGGTCGATTGAGTCCTTGACATCGTGGTTCATCCGATGAGATCATCGTGGAACATGTGGGAGCCAACATGGGTATCCAGATCCCACTATTGGTTATTGACCGGAGAACGTCTCGGTCATGACTGCATGGTTCCCGAACCCGTAGGGTCTACACACTTAAGGTTCGATGACGCTAGGGTTATAAAGGAAGTTTGTATGTGGTTACCAGATGTTGCTCGTAGTCCCGGATGAGATCCAGTACGTCACGAGGAGTTCCGGAATGGTCCGTAGGTAAAGATTTATATATGGGAAGTCTTGTTTTGGTCACCGGAAAAGTTCCGGGTGCTATCGGTAATGTACCGGGACCACTGGGAGGGTCCCGGGGGTCCACCAGGTGGGGCCACCGGCCCCAAGGGGCTGCATGGGCCAAGTGTGGGAGGGGACCAGCCCCAGGTGGGCTGGTGCGCCCCCCACCAAGGCCCAAGGCGCCTAGGGCTTGGGGGAAACCCTAAAGGGGGGCGCCCCCTTGCCTTGGGGGGCAAGGCAACCCCCTGGCCGCCGCCCCCTCCTCAGATTGGATCTGAGGGGGCCGGCCCCCCTCTCCCTTGCCCCTATATATATGTAGGGGGTGAGAGGGCAGCCGCACCCAAGTTCTGGCGCAGCCCTCCCCCTCTCCCAAGTACTCCTCCTCTCCCGTGGTGCTTGGCGAAGCCCTGCAGGATTGCCATGCTCCTCCACCACCACCACGCCGTTGTGCTGCTGGATGATGGAGTCTTCCTCAACCTCTCCCTCTCTCCTTGCTGGATCAAGGCATGGGAGACGTCACCGGGCTGTACATGTGTTGAACGCGGAGGTGCCGTCCGTTCGGCACTAGGATCTCCGGTGATTTGGATCACGACGAGTACGACTCCTTCAACCCCGTTCTCTTGAACGCTTCCGCTTAGCGATCTACAAGGGTATGTAGATGCACTCTCCTTCCCCTCATTGCAGGTTTCTCCATAGATAGATCTTGGTGACACGTAGGAAATTTTTTGAATTTCTGCTACGTTCCCCAACACCAGCAGGGTGCGGCAGCATGGACACCGGCAAGGAAGACAAAGCCGGAGTCCACGGGGAAGCCTACTGGGGTCTAGCTAGAAGACTGCTGGAGGAGGCGGAGACACCTACCACACCCAATACCGCAGAAAATCGCCTTGCCGGGGAGGAGATGCAGGTGCAGATGGTGGTGGCACTAGCTGATGATGACAGTGCAACTGGTGTTCAGCCGGAGTCGGAGCCATCGTCCTCCCCATCGGAGCCGCCATCATCACCGTCACTATCCTCCTCATCGCTGTCGCTTGAGGAGGAGCTTTCATCATCGGTCAAGCTCTCTGTGCAGCACCCTAAGCGAGCACCTGAACGCCCTAAGACCTTGATGGAGAGCTGGGTGTTGTCCATTAATTTGAAGTGAAGGACGTGCCTTGCCGCCAAGCTGTGGGCACTAGCAAAGGTTTTCCGGCCACGCCGGAGAAGCATGACATGAGGTGCAAGGAACTCTACACCGCCCGCATGCTGCCATTATAGCAGCCCCTCATGTGCGGCCTCAACCCCGGCGGCTGTTAACCTCCATCACCCTTGAGAATGGAATTGGAAGCCGAAAATGGTTGCGTGGAGGCTAGTGCAACTTGACAATTATTTCCAGTGGCTAGTCCCTGGTGTGTCCTTCGTTCAGGCCCAAGGCAACTGGAGGAGGGGCGATCAAAGCACCGCCTCGTCCTCCTCGACCCCTGGCACCATGAAGGTTGCATCCACATCCTCTACCACCTCCTCTCACGACGGGATCCACCTCTACGTCCCCAACAGGAGGTGGGAGGCATTGTCGAGCAGAAACCCTCGTCGCCACCAATGGAGTACCACCACGCCCTCTCCCCATGCCATGGTGGAGAAAAGATGCCCAAGGAAAGAAAGAGGAGAAGTGTGTGAGCAAGCACCTCGCATGCGTCCCCTTTTATAGGAGAACATGGCCAGGAGCTAGCCCCTCTGTGTCACCAACGGCGCATGGAATCATGACCACCCTCCTGCACCTATCCGCGGTACCTGGTGTTCTGCCAGGGCACTCATTCCCGCGAACTCCGCGGCGGCCACCAACCCTACGCAGTGCATGCAGCATACATGGTGGAAACGGCAGGAGTGAAAAAACAAGCGGAATGGCTGTTACCAACCCGTGAACGTGGGACGTGGGCAGCCCATGGATTGTGGCGTAAATTCCCTCATGTCATCTCGCACGACACATGGGGAAAACAGAAATAGACTCAAGCGTAGGTTAATGAAGAAGCAAGGAAAATATCAAGAAAGAGGAGAATATCGTCACAAGTGCCCTGCCTGTGTACCTGATGGGGCCTACCCCAACGATTCTTGGCATCAGGTTTGGACAAGTCCCGGGGGCTCCTGTCGGTACAACAAACTTTCACGTATGTTGCCCGGACTGTACACACGCACGATGGCAAGGAAGAAAACTTCACCAAGTACCCAAGTCAAAATCAAGCTAGATAAACAGCTCTTTGAGGGATCAAAGGGCGGATCAAGAAGACCAAGACAAGCCAAATCAGCAAGATATCACTAAGGGAAGGCCTCCCTTGCCAGGCAGGCGAGCATGGTTAGGTCAAGGCCGCGCCAAGGACGAATCCAATATTTCCCCGGCAGGCTTGCCGGGGCCGCTAAAGGTAAACTTCCCCGCCAAGACTCCATCGGTCCACCGCTCCACTGTACCGCAATGTAAGTCATCTTTCTGTGATGTGTAGAGCCCCCAGGTGATTAAGTGGCTGTCATTTGGCACATGGCATCCATTTGGGAGAAGATTACCTCTATATGACACCCCTCCAGAGGTGTGTCAAGCAGATAGGTACAAGATGACTAAGCGGCGTGGTAGTGTTGCCGGGCTACATCCTCAGCGTGACACCTAGCAGTGCATTTAATGCATTTTTTCCTAACTACCAAAGTTAGGTATGATAGCACTATTGGCTATCTAAATCACTAGATAATGACTATTTTGCCACTGTGATTACCCCTTAGCCTATAAAAGGAGGGCCATGGAAACCCAAAAAAGGATTCAGACCCTTCTATACTCATATGCGCGTGGATGCTCTCCCCGAGGCGACCTTGCCGGGCTTGAGTGTTGCGTGTTCATCGCGGTCCTTCCCTCAATCCACCAAAGCATGTGTAGGGGTTTACGCTTCCCAGCGGCCCGAACCTGGGTAAAAATCACCAGCGTCATCCCTGTCGTGTGTCTCATGGATTTTGCTCTTTGTGCCAGGTGACCTTCCCCCTTGCAGAACCACAAGAGGACGATGGCCCCATAGGTGACCGTGGTCCACCGCAACACATGTATTGGTGGCTGACTTTGGCAAGTTGCTTGGAGTGCTCCTACTGCCATCATGATAGCTATCATTTGGACAAGAGCCCTCACTGAGATCAATGTCCCGCTTTGACTGGTTCTGACTGTCACTTGCACCTGACAGCTTGCAAACCTGACCCTGTAAATAGATTGGTATGGGCAGAGTTGATGAGTTATCACAAAAACAGATAGTTTTTCAAAAATTTGAGTCCAAACTTTAGTGTTAGTTTTCCACAAAAAGCATTTCAGAGCTACCGATCTGATCATTTTGGTGACACGAAGCACTCACAGAGCCTAAACACACACTTTCGGTTGGACCGAATTATGGTTCGGTGGCTCCGAGATGCTAGGGTTTCACTGAAACTTTACTTTCGGTCTCACCGATCAGTACGTTTTGGTGGCACCAAGTTGTACTTGTGTAATGACCAGAGCCAATTGGTGGGACCAAAAATTTCATTTCGGTCAGTCCGAGATGAGTTCGGTGGAAACCTAACCCTAATTTTTTTTCTTTGAATCTATTGTAACGAATTTGTTTGGTGGATAAATCAATCTCAAACGTGGCAATATACTAGGCAGAATCCTTGTGCCTTGAATCGTAAAAGGGAAAGCACGAGGAGATCGAATCTCATCCTAACTTGGTGATGATTCTCTACGGCAGCAACGGCGGAGTGGATTCTGTTGACGGCGGCAAATTCCTGCAGTGACGATGCACATGAGACAATGACGATCTGGAAACCAAGGGGCGGTAGCAATGGGGCGCCAGCTCTAAACATTTGAAGAAATTTTCAACCGACCGCTAGAATATATACCCATGTGCTGTTGGTGGCACCGAGTGGAATGAATCGGTGGCACCGAGATGCGAAACTGGGTGCAGTTACAGCAAATCGATGGGACCGAGTCGGTCTAATTAGTAGACCGAGATTGAAAAGCTAGGTCAATCTAATGCTTACGGTGTGACCGAGTTCGAGTGGATTGGTCTGACCAAAATGCGGTAGAAGGTTTTGGAAGGCAATCCTTGACTGATCGGTGGCTCCGAGTGCTGCTCACCCGGAGGGTCCGAAAAGAACTTGTTCAATTTTTATGATATGGCATGAATAGAGTTTGAGATAAGAAGAGCATAGATAGCTAGAGAAGGTTCTTAGGCATTCTTGTACATCCAATTGGCCAATTAAAACCAAGACAATCAAACCAACAAATGGATGTCCTCGAATGGAGAAAATATGCAACCAACATGCTCACACAATAAGATAGCAAATGAAATATGTGCCAAAGTATGCACAACCAATTCTATAATCTATCAAGCAATTGGCGATGACTAGGTCATCTATATATGAGTATATTGACTTAGGAGTCAAATGGGAACATTTGATCATAGGTCATACTCATCGTTTAAGCACAAGTGGTTTTACCACTTTTACATAAAGCATTAATGTGTCCACACCATTAGAGTTGCTTTAGATCAAATTTTAGAGGAAAGCTCCCCTTAGATGTGATATCCCCCCAAAGAGGGATGAACTAGCCTTGGGTTTTGTTGATTATGACTTCATGTAGATAGTGAATATGTGGATGCTCTTTGTTGATGTATATCATTTGGATCAATCCTTTGGAGTGTTGCACTTTCAATACCTACATGGGTTAGTCCCACAAGGAACATACAAGGATATCCATAGACATAGAGTGAATTACACAAATGATGATGTCCATGAAAGCATTAGGTTACCTTGACCCTTGTCTTACCAACAAGAGGGTTTGTGACTCCATGAACTAGTGAAGATGAAAGTTGATTGCACAAGTCCTTGCCATAATGAATATGGCTGAAGTGTGTTGGTGGAGTCACCCTCAAGAACACTCTAGTTCTTCTTCTTTGGGACCCACATCAACTTGATGGGAATCCTTGGAGTTGTACTTGTACTTGATGAAGTAGAGCTTGACGTAGTCTTGGGAACCCACTTGACCATGGCCTTAGGAGCTTCTTCAAATGAGTCAATCTCTTCTAGAAGCTTGTCCTTGCCTTTTAGCTTGTGGTCTTGTGGTGGAAGATCATTTTGAGCTTGTGTTCCCTCAAAAGAAGTGGGGTCACACTTCTCTTGTTGAGGAACAAACCGTCTTGGGGTATTGATCTTCCTCCCATTCAACTCCATTTGCATTGAACTTTCATTCAAAACGAACACCCTTGATTTGTTAGGTGCCTTCCTTCCTTGTGTACAATTTCCTCAAATTTCTTACTCTCGGCAAGGCTCTTGTAAACACCTTTCTCTATAATTCCCTTCAATAAGCTATTTTCTTTTTCAAGTGTAACTTGGCTAGGAGAATCATTAGTGGAAGCAAGAGAACTACTAGAAGCAACAATATTGGATTTAGCATGGTTATTGTTACTACTAGAAGAAGAATCTTTCTTGCTCTTGTTACTAGATTTTACTTGTGGAATATAAGTAGACAAGAGGAGACATTTGGCAATGTAAGAAGAACTCTTCTTTCCAAGATCATCATTGATTGCTTTTAAGAACTCATGCACTTGCTCTAAATTTAGCTTCTCGAAGCGTAGCTTCTCATGAGTCCTTACGAGCTCTCTATTATCCTCTTGAGTTGTTTCATGAGCTAACTTAAGAGTGTTTAGTTCTTTAGTTAGATGCTCAATCTCCTTCTTAGCATTGTCATTCGTTTCATCTTGATTAGCATGATTACAAGCAAGTTCATCATAGTTTTCATTACTAGTTTTGATGAGGACATCAATAGCATTGTTACACCCACATCCCCTGCTTCTATACATACTGGACCAATTACTAGAGCTTGCGCACGCCAGTTAAATTACCAGGTACTTGCGTTTCTTGGTAATGATTCTAATGTTCATGAGAATATGATGCTGCCTAAATTGGATACATTTGTTTTGCTCACAAATGAAGGGCCTAGCTTGGAGAAGCAAGAACATTGGAGCAAGAACAAGCATGGAGATGATGGCATGCGCAAGGGGAACAAGACGGAGTTACAAGTGATGATTTCAGGATGTTGAAGCCACCATAATGAGTGCATGAAGCCTTGGACGAAATGTACAAGATGCTACTTCATAATTTTTCGTCCAGAGGCTATTCTAGGTGCTGCCACACCTTATTATTGGGCCAGGCCCATGTATTTTCCAAGTACTTGATTATAGGCTGTTTTTAGAGTCTGTATGTGTGGGGAAGCAAGAGTTAGGGTTGGTTTCGGACCCCTCCCTAGAGGGCCAATAAATTCCCCTATCTTCCTCCATATATACAACCCTTAGGGCATCATTTAGACTTCGGGTTTTGTTTAGATTAAAAGTTCGCCATAGCTGCAACTTCGCATACTTCGTTTGTGTTCAACGACCAGACCAAGACGTCAAAGAACCCCATCTTGATCAATAAAGCTTTCATCTTATATTCACAATATCCAGATTGCAATCTTAGTTTCTTGCTTGTTCTTCGTTTGATCGCAGGAAATAGACCCTCGTGGTCAGGTTGATCGTGCTCCGGCATGGTCAATAACCTCTCGGAGTTGGTTTAGCGATTGCTAACGCGCGGCATCCTCGCACGTACGTAGTCGGATCGTCAAAGTCTACTCTTCCAAAACGATAATCACCATCTCACCGAAAGACGGGACACCTTTGCCTCGATCAAGTGGTATCAGATTTCTAGGTTGCTCATTGAGATTTCACAATTTTTCGTAGTTTAGATCGAGTCTGTTCTTCATACCTATAATCCATGAAAAAGCCAAAAAAATTTAGGGTTAGTTCATCCTATCCGAACCAATCTGAGCCTTTGCATAATATTTTTAGAGTTTTTGCTTTGTTGAATTTGCAGTTGCATCGTCGTGTCTAGTTGATGGTCTTAGCGTCTGGTCTTTTAGAGTTTCGAGTTCTGGTCAAAAGTTGTCACGCCGGTGCCGCACTATCATCATCGCCCCTGCCATCTACCACCACCGCTTATCCGCCACCGACCCGTATCCATATACCATCACCAATCCGTATCCATATACCAGCACCAGTCCGAGTTCCACCAGATTCATCTCCGCCACCAGTCTGAGTCCAATATTTGTTCCTTTATTTTCAAGTTCAAGATCACGCGATACTACGAGACGTCACCAAGTCAGACTCCCCAACTTCTGTGCTACCTGTAGTAGAAAAACAGTTCCAGTTTAAAAAAAACTAAGTCTGGAAAATTCTGGCTAGGCGGTTTTTCGACCATTTGTAGACTTTTTCGAAAAAATTTGTCGCTGAGCAAAAAAGAGAGGGAAAAAGTGCAAAAAAAGTGAAAAAAGAGAAAAAAATTCAGAGTGTGCTCCTCACTTGATTACGTGCCGCGCTGTGATTTTCTTCTAGGCTCACGTCTCTAGCACGGTCTAGCCTAGGACCAGCACAATACCGTCGTTGAGCGTTTATTCAACTTTGTATCTCTGAATTGATTATTGCTAACCTTTTTGCTACCATATTATAAGCCTTCCCAGCTCCATATACATCTACGTCGTGCGTTTGACACCGCCTGGCCATCACTCTATCCAAGCTTTGAGAGTTTTGACTACAACGGTTGCCGATCACCACCTGCTGCTGGGTAAGAACTGGTGAGAATTTGAGATTTGCTTGACGGGTTTGTGACACACCACCACCACTTCCTAGTAGTCTGTAGGATCATATTCTTGTGTGTTTCTATTGCTACTAACCATGGAAGGATCACAAGCCGATGAGACTGATTGGGAGACCATGACGAACAAACAACTACATGATAAATTCCAGCAAATGATGAGTGGACAGGTGCAAGATGTGCTAAACAGATTTGAAGCGGCCATGGAGAAGATAGATGGCATTGAGAAGACGTTCGAAACAAAGCTCGATAACAAGTTTAATGAATTGCTCACGCGTCTTCCACAACCACCGTCGGCTGCACCTATCGCACCTCTGCAACGACAACAACAACGCCCCCTTCCGAATCAGTTTGGACAAGCGAAGCGTGTTCCTCTTGAGGATGGCCAAACTTCTGGTGCTGCTGTACCTATTGTTGATGCTTCTTTGGCTCCTACTGCTGCTGCTGCTGGTACCCAGGAGGATGATGATTATGCAGACGATTATGAGCATGAGGTTGATCAAAATCAGAACTATGTGCAGCCACCGGCACCACCACCAGCAGGTCGACCTCAGGTATATATTCGCGATGGTAGGCCTGCACCACCACCTCAGGTACGAGATAATGACCATATTCCTAAACTGAAATTGAATATTCCACCATTTGAGGGTAGATATGTTCCTGATATATATCTTACTTGGGAGTTAGAAACTGAACAACGTTTTACATGTTTACAATATCCCAAGGAGAGACGGGTTGCTGCTGCTGTTTGTGCTTTCACTAGTTTTGCATGTGTATGGTGGTCTGAACATTGTAGATTATATCCTATTCCAGCTACTTGGGCTGGTTTGAAAACTGCTATGCATACTCGTTAGGTTCCACCATATTATCAACGTGAATTGCTTCAAAAATTGTAGCGTTTAAGACAAGGGAAAAATTCTGTAGAAGAATATTATCAGGAATTACATACTGGCATGATTAGATGTGGTTTTGTTGAGGAGAATGAAGCTATGCTTGCACGTTTTATGGGCGGATTAAATAAAGAGCTTCAAACCATTCTAGAGTATAAGGAGTATACTAATATCACTCGTTTATTCCACCTTGCTTGTAAAGCTGGACGTGAAGTGCTGGATCGACATGCATTGGCGTGAACTAACTTTTCTGCAGGTCGACCTTCATCCTCGACACATCGTGCATCTTCTACTTACACTGCACCAGCACCTCCATCAGGTGCCACCTCCAGTCGTGATACAAGAAAGCAGGCACAACCACCACTATCTCCCAAGAGCACACGTACTGGGCCTGCACAGAGCTCTTCTTCTTCTATGGCATCAACAGGGCACACAAGTGATATTATTTGTCATCGTTTTAAAGGAACATGTCATTATGCGAGAGAATGCAAATCTGAGCGTGTGATGATTGCTACTAAGGATGGTGGGTATGAGTCCGCTAGTGACTATGATGAGGAGACTTTGGCTCTTATTACACGTGAAGAACATGGTGGAGATGATTCTGAACATGAGACGCAATACATGGCTCCTGAAGATGCTGACAGGTATGAATGTTTAGTTACTCAACGTGTTTTGAGTGTGCAGGTCACGCAAGCTGAGCAAAATCAGAGGCATAATTTGTTCCATACAAAGGGAGTTGTGAAGGAACGTTCTGTTCATGTCATCATAGATGGAGGGAGCCGTAACAACTTGGCTAGCATGGAGATGGTGAAGAAGTATATCTCACCACAAGACCACATCCACATCCTTACTATATCCAATGGTTCAATAACAGCGGCAAGGTTAAGGTAACGAGTGATGTCCGTGTGCATTTTAGTATCTCTACATATGCTGATTATGTTGATTGTGATGTGGTACCCATGCAAGCATGTTCCTTATTACTTGGTAGACCATGTCAATTTGATAAAAAAATCTGTACACCATGGTAGAAACAATTACCATGCTCTTGTTCATAAGGATAAACATATTACTTTGCTTCCTATGTCTCCTGATTCCACTTTGAAAGATGATATTAAGACAGCTAATAAAGCAAAACAGGAGAAAAATAAGAGTGAAATATTATGGCAAAAGATTTTGAGCAACAAATGAAGCCTAATAATAAACCATCTAGTGTTGCTTCTGAAATTGAATTGAAAAGTGCATGTTTATTTGCCACTAAATCTGATATTGATGAGCTAGATTTCAGCAAATCTGTTTGCTATACTACTATTTTCATTTGAGGACATGCCTTCCTCTTTGCCTCCTGCTATCACTAACATTTTGCAGGAGTTCGCTGATGTCTTTCCACAAGACGTGCCACCAGGATTACCACCTATTAGAGGGATTGGGCATCAGATTGACTTAATTCCCGGTGCTTCACTCCCAAACCATGTGCCATACCGTACCAATCCAGAGGAGACAAAGGAGATTATGCGTCAAGTATAGGAGCTTCTCGACAAATATTATATACGCGAATCCCTTAGTCCTTGTGCTATTCCTATTATTATTGTGCCAAAAAAGGATGGTACATCACGTATGTGTGTTGATTGTAGAGGCATTAATAATATTACTATTCGTTATCGTCATCCTATTCCGAGGCTAGATGATATGCTTGATGAATGGAGTGGTTCTACAATATTCTCCAAAATTGATTTGCGTAGTGGATACCATCAAATTCGTATGAAATTGGGGGATGAATGGAAAACAACATTTAAAACTAAGTTTGGATTATATGAGTGGTTAGTGATGCCTTTTGGATTAACTAATGCACCTAGTACTTTCATGAGATTAATGAACGAAGTTTTACGTGCTTTCATTGGACGATTTGTGGTAGTCTATTTTGATGATATACTTATTTATAGCAGATCTTTGGAGGAACATTTGGAACATTTACGTGCTGTTTTTATTGGTTTACGTGATGCATGTTTGTTTGGTAACCTTGGGAAGTGCACCTTTTGCACCGACCGAGTATCTTTTCTTGGCTATGTTGTTACTCCGCAGGGAATTTAAGTTGATAAAGCCAATATTGCAGTTATTGGGAGTTAGCCGCAGCACAAAACGGTCACACAAGTGAGGAGTTTTCTTGTCCTCGCTGGATTCCATAGGCATTTTGTGAGAGATTTCAGCACCATTGCCGCACCTCTCAATGAGCTTACAAACAAGGATGTGCCTTTTGTTTGGAGTACCGCACAGGAAGAAGCCTTCACGGTATTGAAAGATAAGTTGACACATGGTCCTTTACTACAACTTCCGGATTTTAATAAGACTTTTGCGCTTGAATGTGATGCTAGTGGAATTGGATTAGGAGGTGTGTTATTACAAGATGGCAAACCTGTTGCATACTTTTCTGAAAAATTGAGTGGGCCTAGTTTGAATTATTCTACTTATGATAAAGAATTATGCTCTTGTTCGGACTTTAGAAACATGGCAATGGCCCAAAGAATTTGTTATACATTCTGATCATGAATCTTTGAAACATATTAAAAGTCAAGCTAAACTGAATCATAGACATGCTAAATGGGTTGAATTCATTGAGACTTTCCCTCATGTCATAAAACACAAGAAGGTTAAAGAAAATGTTATTGTTGATGCTTTGTCTGGTCGCTATACTATTCTTTCACAACTTGACTTCAAAATATTTGGTTTGGAGACCATCAAAGATCAATATGAGCATGATGCTGATTTTAAAGATGTAATGCAGAATTGTAAAGAAGGAAGAATGTGGAACAAGTTCGTCGTCAATGATGGATTTGTGTTCCGTGCTAACAAGCTATGCATTCCAGCTAGCTCCATTCGTCTTTTGGTATTGCAGGAGGCGCAAGGAGGAGGATTAATGGGACACTTTGGCATGAAGAAGATGGATGACATACTTGTTATACATTTCTTTTAGCCAAAGATGAGACGGGATGTTGAGCATTTTATTGCTCGCTATACTACATGTCAAAAAGCTAAGTCACGACGCAATCCTCATGGTTTATATATGCCTTTGCCTGTACCTAGTGTTCCTTGGGAGGATATATCTATGCACTTTATTTTAGGTTTACCTCGAACAAAGAAGGGGAGGGATAGCATATTTGTTGTCGTGGATAGATTCTCGAAAATGGCACACTTTATACCATGTCATAAAAACGATGATGCTGTTAATGTTGCTGATTTGTTCTTTCGTGAAATTATTCGCTTGCATGGTGTGCCAAATACTATTGTTTCAGATCGTGATACTAAATTTCTTAGCCACTTTTGGAGATGTTTATGGGCTAAGTTGGGGACTAAACTGCTTTTTAGTACCACTTGTCACCCCCAAACTGATGGACAAACTGAAGTAGTCAATAGAACATTGTCTACTATGCTTAGGGCTATTTTGAAGAATAATAAGAAAATGTGGGAGGAATGCTAGCCTCATATTGAATTTGCTTATAATCTTTCATTGCATTCTACTACTAAGATGTGCCCTTTTGAAATTGTGTATGGTTTACTACCTCGTGCACCAATTAATTTGTTTCCTCTTCCATCTTCAGAGAAGGTTAATTTTGATGCTAAACAACATGCTGAATTGATTTTAAAAATGCATGAGTTAACTAAGGAAAACAGTGAGCGTATGAATGCTAAATATAAACTTACTGGAGATAAGGGTAGAAAACATGTTGTGTTTGCACCTGGAGATCTTGTTTGGTTACATTTGCGTCAGGATAGATTTCCTGATTGGCGAAAATCAAACCTAACGCCACGTGCTGATGGTCCTTTTAAGGTGTTAGAGAAAATAAATGATAATGCATATAAACTTGAGGTGCCTGCAGATTTTGGTGTTAGTCCCAGTTTGCAGATTTGAAGCCTTATTTGGGAGAGAAAGATGAGCTTCCGTCGAGGACGACTTCATTTCAAGAAGGGGAGGATGATGAGGACATCAATACCATTGTTACACCCACAGCCCCTGCTGCTATACATACTGAACCAATTACTTGAGCTCGCGCCCGCCAATTAAATTAATAGGTACTTGCGTTTCTTGGTAATGATTCTAATGTTCATGAGAATATGATGCTGCCTAAATTGGATACATTTGTTTTGCTCACAAATGAAGGGCTTAGCTTGGAGAAGGATGAACATTGGAGCAAGAACAAGCATGGAGATGATGGCATGCGCAAGGGGAACAAGAACGGAGTTACAAGTGATGATTTCAGGACGTTGTAGCCACCATAATGAGTACATGAAGCCTTCGACGAAATATACAAGATACTACTTCATAATTGTCGTCCAGAGGCTATTATAGGTGCCGCGTCACCTTATTATTGGGCCAGGCCAATGTATTTTCGAAATACTTGATTATAGGCTATTTTTAGAGTCCGTATGTGTGGGGAAGCAAGAGTTAGGGTTTGCTTCAGACTCCTCCCTCAAGGGCCACGAAATTCCCCCCCCCCCTCTTCCTCCATATATATAGCCCTTAGGGCGTCGTTTAGACTTTGGGATTTGTTTAGATTAAAAGTTCGCGATAGTTGCAACTTCGCGTACTTCATTTGTGTTCAACTACTAGACCAAGACGTCACAGAACCCTATCTTGATCAATAAAGATTTCATCTTATATTCCTAATATCCAGATTGCAATCTCAGTTTCTTGCTTGTTCTTCGTTTGCTCGCAGGAAATAGACCCTCTTGATCAGGTTGATCATGCTCCGGCGTGGTCAATAACCTCTCGGAGTTGGTTTAGCGATTGCTAAGACGCGACGTCCTCGCACGTACGTAGTAGGATAGTCAAAGTCTACTCCTCCAAAACGATAATCACCATCTCATTGAAAGACGGGACACCTTGCCTCTATCAAGTTTTGTCAACAAGTAAATCATCATCACCTAACATTATCATCTTCATCACTATCAAAATCAAGATACTTGGGGTGTGATACCTTGGGGCCTTTAGCCATGAAGCACCTTCCAATTCCTTCATTTGGTGAGTCAAATATGTCATGGGAGTTGGATGACACTAGTGCAAGACCAGCAACACCTTCATATTAAGTATAGTCGGAGTCAGAGTGATAGCTTTTCTCGGAGTAGTTGTCGGAGTCGGAACCGGACACCCATTCACCAACGTGAGCTTGATGTGTTCATCTTGTGTAGCTCTTTGATGACATGTCCTTCCTTTCAGAATCTTGCTTCTACGAGAGGGTCTTCGTTCATAATGATCATCTCTACTACTTCTTTATCTTGGAGGCGATTCATCTCTTCTACTTCTCCTTTTTGTGAGTCTTCTCTTTTCTTGTAGGGAGCCATACACTCATTGGAATAGTGTCCAGGTCTTCCACAATTGCAGCAATTACGATCACGACTAGAAGATCTTTTGTCATTGTAGGACCTTGACCTGGAGCTTCTCTCTTTGCTTCTACTCTTATATAATTTGTTGAAGTTCTTCATCATTAAGCTCAATTCTTCATTGGAGACTTGCTTCTCACTTGATGTTGTAGGGGCATCACTTGAAACTTTGTAAGCACCGCTTGACTTATTGTGAAGCTCTTCCTTATCCTTGAGTGACATCTCATGAGCAACAATTCTACCAATGACTTCCATGGGCTTGAGATCTTCTTAATTGGGCATCATTTGGATCAATGTGCACACGATATCATATTTTTCATCCAAGGCTCTAAGGATCTTCTTGATGATGAATTTGTTGGTCATCTCTGCACTTCCTAAGCCGTCTATCTCATTCGTGATGAGAACAAGCCTAGAGTACATTTCAGCGACTCCTTCACCATCCTTCATCTTGAACTTGTCAAGTTGACTTCGAAGCACATCCAACTTGGATTCCTTGACGGACTCGGTACCTTCGTGCATATCAACAAAAGTGTCCCAAATTTCCTTTGCATTCTCAAGGCGGCTGATTTTGTTGAATTCTTCGGGGCACAATTCGTTGAAGAGAATATCACAAGTTTGAGAATGGTACTGCAACATCTTCAATTCTTCCATGGTTGCTTCATGATCCGGTTCTTTACCATCTTCGAAGAAATCACCTTGCAAGGCAACAGGCACAACCGCCCAAATGGCGGGGTTATGACCAAGAGTATGCATTTTCATCTTATGCTTCCAACTAGCAAAACTTGTACCATCAAAATAAGGACCTCTACGATGAGAGTTACACTCGCTAGATGCCATACTCTCCTAAGTTGTGAAACCAAGGCTATGATCACCGAAGCTATGGAAATCAAGGCTAATGGAGACCAAAGCTCTGATACCACTTGTAGGATCGAAAGTATATCTAAAGAGGGGGTGATTATACTACTTGACCAAATAGAAATCTAACCTTTTCCCAATTTTAGTTGTGGACAGATTTTAGCAATTAGCACAACTCAGGCAATCAACCTACACATGAAATTCTAAGGACATAGCAGCAAAATGTAAAACATTGCATATGAAGGTAAAGGGAAGGGTTTGGAGAAGGCAAACGCAATGGAGATAAGATATTTTTGGCATGGTTCCGATAGGTGGTGCTATCGTATGTCTATCTTGATGGGGACTTCAACCCACGAAGGGTAATGGTTGCACGAGTCCATGGAGGGCTCCACCCACGAAAGAAGCAACCTTATCTATCCCACCACGGCCATCGTCCATGAAGGACTTGCCTCACTTGGGTAGATCTTCATGAAGTAGGCGACCTCCTTGCCCTTACAAACCTCTTGGTTCAACTCCACATCTCGACGGAGGCTCCCAAGCAACACTGACACGGCTCGAACTACATCGGTATTTCTGATAGAGGCGGGGTGTCACGATCTTTCGATGAGATAATAACTACCGATTCGGTGGAGTCGACTTTGACGATCCGACTACAAACATGCACGATGTTGCGCCTTAGCAATTGCTAAACCAACTCTGATAGGTTATTAACCACGCCAGAGCACGATAAACCTGACCACGAAGGTCTATTCCTGCAAACAATCAAAGAATAAGCAAGAATATGATAAAACAATCTGAACATTGCAAATATGGATGAAGTATTGATAATGGTGGGGATCCGAAATTGGTCTTGGTCTGGTCGTTGGACACAAACAAAGTACACAAAGTTGCGTTGGCTAAATTTAACTAAACAAATCCCAAGGAAGAGGCACTAGATGGATCTACTTATATATGAGCTAGGGGTGGCGGCCAATGAGGTCGGAGGACGTCCCAAGACAGCCTAAAACTAACCCTAGGCCGTACAAGGCCCATGGGCCTAAGTGGAGGTGATGCAACACCTTTGGACTTGTAGTTTGACTCAGATTCTGTTGTAGGGTCTGATTGTTTCGTCCATAACTCAACGCTCTGGACTATTTGAAGGTGAATCCAATTGGCTTGGAAAGAGCACGAAATCTACTTCCCAACAAAAAAAGAATCACCCAATTCAAAGTCCGTATGAAAGAGTTCTGGGCGTTTTGATTCAGGTATGTCTGTGTAGTCCGAATCTGAATCCAGAATGTGAGAGACTTGGACTCTATCTTCTCTTGGCACAAAAGTGACGTGAGAGAACTTTTTGAACAACACCTAAACATCTCTTTTCCTCTTATCTACATATGTGGATTGTACATATGTCCCATACACCTGCAATTAGACATGACACAAAAGTTTGTGAAGTATTTTTGTCCCGGATGACATAAGTAAATTATTGCATAGGTTGCATTAGAAATCACCTCACAAATATACATGTATGCAATATTTTTGGTCGTATCCAAGGTAGTCATGTCCTCATCATCCTCCCCTTCTTGAGAACAATGCCGTCCTCGGCGTTGCTTAATCTGAAATGTGGCTAACAAAAGAGATAAGGTGTACATGTTGTTTATGAATATGTCAGCCATCTTTACTTCCCTTGGTTTTTGCACATATGACACATGTATACATGAGTAACCTTCATGTTCATAAAATCTAAAGCCAAAATGTTATCACAAGAAATAGAAGGCATGAAAATATTGCAACTCAGTTTGCACATATAAGTGAAGCTCTTATTCATTTCAAAAGGTTGCCAATGTTCATCATTAAACCATCCTAAAATTTGTGAATAAACCTTACTTGGATCAAATTTACATGCTTAAATAAGTAAACATGCAATAAGTCATTGGTCATGGAATCATCACCAAGATTAGAGGTCATATCAAAATGATTAAACATTGGTTCTTTTGCATCAACAGTTAATTCAATGGATGCACTCAAAATTGTTGGTATTTTAGTTGTTTGATCACATGATGCATTCCTGACAGTAACCCAATTCTCTAAAATATGTGGTGTGCCCAAATCAATAGGTAACTCAACACATGATGTATTCAAGTTAACTAGGCATGCATCATTGTCACGTGAAGTGGAAAATCTGTACCTTTGTCATTACCTCTTATGATCAACTCAGATGATGTAGGCACTATCGGCGGTGATGTGTCACAGGTTGGAGATGATGTAGTCCTCGTAACAACGGATGTGGTTGTCATAGTATGCCTACTAGTTGAAGAAACATCTGTATCAACACTTGAAATGTGCACCGTGCGCTTGTTCTCCTTGTGGGAAATACGTCGTTTTATTTCCTGTTCAGCTTTGCAAGCAAGACGAAAAATGGTCCATAGGATAACACTCTTCATGAATTAGTATCTCTTGAATATCACGGTTTAATCCTCCCCAAAATCTATCCATAAAATCTTCTTCATTTTCTTCTAAAAATGAGTGTAACAATGTAGTTTGTAAATCATCGTAATATTTTGTTACCATGTCAGTGCCGTGTTTTAAATGTTGTAATTTTTTAATCATGCCACGAGTATAATAACATCAAGGAATCTGTCTCCTATGACCGGTTTTAAATCATCCTAAGTAGTAGGTAAAAAAATCAAGGTTTAACCGACAATATTCACTCCACCAAACTAAAGCAAAGCTACTGAAAGTACAAACTGCAACTTGAAATTTTCCACGCTCATCAAAATTATGGGAAGAAAATATAGCACTTATTTCGTATTCCCATTCAATATATAAATCAGGCCTAAAATGAGCAGTAAATGGTCACATGGAAACATTAACCTGATTATGTGCATTTTGATGTTGTTGCTCCGCTTGTGACGGTTATTGTATTGTCTTAGGTGATGGCAAATCTCCCACCATCGATGAAGTCCAAGAACTAACAACTCTAGAACCTGCCATAGTTTGTAGAAAACAAGAAACAAAATCAGAGAATAATGTTCCTATGAACTACTAGGATGTGGTGGTAAACGCTCACCGTATAGCAAATATCAATATGTTACAAGTTCTTACCATGCAGTAGGGGTGACAGGCAACCAGCGGTGTCAAATAACTCCGAAGATTGAGTAAAGCGATTGCCAGGGTCACGGTGTAGAAATATGTGGTGTTTGGAAGGCTTAAATATTTGGTAGCAAAAGATTAGCAATAATCAATTCAAAGATGCAATGTTGAATAAACGCTCAACGACGGTATTCTGCTGGTCCTAGACTAGACCAGACTAGACACGCAAGCCTAGAACACTAATGAGGTCACGGCATAGCACAACTAGCATCAATAAAGGATATGAAGTAGCTCTGGACAGCAAGATAAAAGTGAAGATCAAAACAACAGTAAAGATAATGATGTGAAACACCTGCCAAGCAGGATATACCAACAAATTTCTCTCCAACTTTCCTCTGGAAAAGTTTGTGCCAATTTTCTGCTAATTTTTCTCAAGAATGGAACTGACTCAAGCTTTCAAACGCGAAAGAACCACTCAATTCCGATTTGATATGAGGAGTCAAAAAATTCCAAAACTGGCATGAAAAACTGGAACAAGCTGTGTTCACGAACTTCGGAGGGCAAAAAGACCTATTTAGAAGCTGATTTGAGGTTTAAACATTGGACAAGCTACTGCAACTATTTGGATGCGACTCATCGCTAACTTTAATTTGAATACTCACAGAGCCAAAACGAACTTCGTATGAGGAAGATAAGCCTATTTTACTGAACAGTGCACAAAAAAGATTCTAATCCAAATTCAGCTAACGAGATTGACTCTAGATATACCCAAATTTTGTTTTTTTTCTTATCTCTTTTTTCTCACATTTTTTTAACTTTTTCTTTCTCTCCTTTTGTTTCTCTGACTTTTTTAACTTCTTTTCTCTCTTTTTTTTCTCTGTCTTTTTCTTCTCTCTCCCTCTTTCCAACACAAACTAGATAAGATGCAGATTGGATCAAGCGAAGATGTGAACGACCTCAACTATGATTATGACATGAACGCTGGGTAACACGTGGTGGAAATTGATGAATGGGGTGGTGGACAGCGGAAGGGATAATGATGCAGCGGAGGCATGATTAATGTGAACAAAACTCAAAACTCTAAAGGAACTAGACACTAAGACCAGCAACTCGACACAATGATGCAATCGATAATTCAACTATGCAAGCAATGAAAAGAAAATTGTGAATGCTCAGGCTGTCTTGGACAAAGGATGAATAGAACTAACTTTTTTTGTGGCTTTTTCTTGGACAATAGGTAAGAAAATATAACTAATCTTGGTATAACTGGAAATTCTCACCGAGCAACCTTAAAACTGATACGACTTGATAGAGGCGGGGTGTCCCGATCTTTGGAGGAGATGATAACTATCGATTCGATGGAGTCGACTTTGACGATCCGACTACAAACGTGCACGACGTTGCGCCTTATCAATCGCTAAACCAACTCTGAGAGGTTATGGACCACGTCGGAGCACGATCAACCTGATCACGAAGGTCTATTCCTGCAAGCAATCGAAGAATAAGCAAGAATATGATAAAGCAATCTGAATATTACGAATATGGATGAAGTATTGATAATGCTGGGGATCCGAAAGCGGTCTTGGTCTGGTCGTTGGACGCAAACAAAGTACACGAAGTTGCGTTGGCTAACTTTTAACTAAAAAAATCCCAAGGAAAAAGCTACTAGATGGATCTACTTATATAGGAGCAACGGGTGGCGGCCAAAGAGGTGGGAGGACGTCCCAAGGCAGTCTAAAACTAACCCTAGGCCATACAAGGCTCATGGGCTGATAGAGGGAAAGTTGTCTCGTCTTTCGATGAGATGGTGGCTATCATTTTGGGTGGAGTAGGCTTTGACGATCCGACTACGAACGTGCGAGGATGTCGCGGCTTAGCAATCGCTAAACAAACACCGAGAGGTTATTGACCATGCCAGAGCACGATCAACCTGACCACGAGGGTCTATTTCCTACAAGCAAACGAAGAACAAGCAAGAAACTGAGATTGCAATCTGGATATTGGTAATATAAGAGGAAAGCTTTATTGATGAACGTGGGGTTCTATGACGTCTTGTCTCGTTGTTGAACACAAACGAAGTACACAAAGTTGCAGCTATGGCCAACTTTAATCTAAACAAAACCCAAAGCCTAAAGGACGCCCTAAGGGTTGTATATATAGAGGAAGAGGGTGGAATTTCCTGGCCCTTTGGGCAGGGATCTGAAAACAACCCCATCTCTTGTTTCCCCACACATACGGACTCTAAAAACATCCTGGCCCAATAATAAGGTGACGTAGCACCTATAATAGCCTCTGGACGAAATTTGTGAAGTGGCATGTTATATATTTCATTCAAAACTTAATGCACCCATTATGGTGCGTTCAAAATCCTAAAATCATCACTTGAAACATTGTTCTTATTTCCCTTGTGCATGCCGTCATCTCCATGCTTGTTCTTGCTCCAATGTTCATCCTTCTCCAAGCTAGGCCCTTCATTTGTAAGCAAAACAAATATATCCAATTTAGGCAGCATCATATTCTCATGAACATTAGAATCACTACCAAGAAACGAAAGTACCTGGTAATTTAATTGGCGTGCACAAGCTCTAGTAATTGGTCCAGTATGTATAGTAGCAGGGGTTGTGGGTGTAACAATGGTATTGATGTCCTCATCATCCTCCCCTTCTTGAAATGAAGTCGTCCTCGACGGAATCTCATCTTCCTCAGCCAAATAAGGCTTCAAATCTGCAATGTTACAAGTGGGACTAACCCCAAAATCTGCAAGCAGCTCAAGTGTACATGCATTATCATTTATTTCTAACACCTTAAATGGACCATCGGCATGTGGCATTAGCTTTTATTTGCACAAATTAGGAAAACTATCCTTACGCAAATGTAACCAAACAAGATCTCTAGGTGCAAACAAAACTTGTTTTCTACCCTTATCTCCAGCAAGTTTATATTTAGCATTCATATGCTCAATGTTTTCGTTAGTTAACTCATGCATTTTAAAATCAATTCAGCACATTGTTTAGCATCAAAATTAACCTTCTGCGAAGATGGAAGAGGTAACAAATCAATAGGTGCATGAGGTAGGAAACCATACACAATTTCAAAAGGGCACATCTTAGTAGTAGAATGCAATGAACAATTATAAGCAAATTCAATATGATGCAAACATTCTTCCCACATTTTCTTATTATTCTTCAAAACAACCCAAAGCACAGTAGACAATGTTCTATTGACTACTTCAGTTTGTCCATCAGTTTGGGGGTGACAAGTAGTACTAAAAAGCAGTTTATTCACCAACTTAGCCCATAAACATCTCCAAAAGTGGCTAAGAAATTTAGTATCACGATCTGAAACAATAGTATTTGTCACACCATGCAAGCGAATAATTTCACGAAGGAGCAAATCAGCAACATTAACAGCATCATCGCTTTTATGACATGGTATAAAGTGTGCCATTTTTGAGAATCTATCCACGACAACAAATGTGCTATCCCTCCCCTTCTTTGTTCGAGGTAAACCTAAAATAAAGTCCATAGATATGTCCTCCCAAGGAACACTAGGTACAGTCAAATGCATATATAAACCATGAGGATTGAGTCGTGACTTAGCTTTTTGACATGTAGTGCAGCGAGCAACAAAGAGCTCAACATCCCATCTCATCTTTGGCCAAAAGAAATGTGTAGCAAGTACGTCCTCCGTCTTCTTCACGCCAAAGTGTCACATGAATCCTCCTCCATGCGCCTCCCACAACAACAAAAGACAAACAGAGCTAGTTGGAATGCATAACTTGTTAGCACGAAACACAAATCCATCATTAACAACGATCTTGTTCCATGTTCTTCCTTCTTTACAATTCTGCAATACATCTTTAAAATCAGCATCATGCACATATTGATCTTTGATGGTCTCCAAACCAAATATTTTGAAGTCAAGTTGTGAAAGCATAGTGTAGCGACGAGACAATGCATCACCAATAACATTTTCTTTACCCTTCTTGTGTTTACTGACATAAGGGAAAGTCTCAAGTAATTCAACCCATTTAGCATGTTTATGATTCAGTTTAGCTTGACTTCTAATATGTTTCAAAGATTCATGATCAAAATGTATAACAAATTCTTTGGGCCATAAATAATGTTGCCATGTTTCTAAAGTCTGGACAAGAGCATATAATTCTTTATCATAAGTAGAATAATTCAGACTAGGCCCACTCAGTTTTTCAGAAAAGTATGCAACAGGTTTGCTATCTTGTAATAACACACCTCCTAATCCAATTCCACAGCATCACATTCAAGCTCAAAAGTCTTATTAAAATTAGAAAGTTGGAGTAAAGGAGCATGTGTCAACTTATCTTTCAATACCACGAAGGCTTTTTCCTGTGTGGTACCCCAAACAAAAGGCACATCCTTCTTTGTAAGCTCATTGAGAGGTGCAGTAATGGTGCTGAAAACTCTCACAAAACGCCTATAGAATCCAGCGAGGCCAAGAAAACTTCTCACTTGTGTCACCATTTTGGGCTGCGGCTAACTCTCAATAGCTTCAATCTTGGCTTTATCAACTTCAATTCCCTGTGGAGTAACAAAATAGCCAAGAAAAGATACTCGGTCGGTGCAAAAGGTGCACTTCCCAAGGTTACCAAACAAACGTGCATCACGTAGAGCAATAAAAACAACACGTAAATGTTCCAAATGTTCCTCCAAAGATCTGCTATAAATCAATATATTATCAAAAGAGACTACCATAAATCGCCCAATGAAAGCACATAAAACTTCGTTCATTAATCTCATGAAAGTACTAGCTGCATTAGTTAACCCAAAAGGCATGACTAACCACTCATATAATCCAAACTTAGTTTAAATGTTGTTTTCCATTCATCTCCCAATTTCATACGAGTTTGATGGTATCCACTAATCAACTTTGGAGAATATTGTAGAGCCACTCAATTCATCAAGCATGTCATGTAGCCTAGGAATAGGATGATGATAATGAATAGTAATATTATTAATGCCTCTACAATCAACACACATATGCGATGTACCATCCTTTTTTGGCACTAGTATAATAGGAACATCACAAGGACTAAGAGATTCGCGTATATAACCTTTGTCGAGCAGCTCCTGTACTTGACGCATAATCTCCTTTTTCTCCTCTAGATTGGTACGGTATGGCTCACGGTTTGGCAGCAAAGCATCGGGAATTTAGTCAATCTGATGCTCAATCCCTCGAATGGGTGGTAAACCCGGTGGCATGTCTTGTGGAAAGATGTCAGCGAACTCCTACAAAATGTTAGTGACAGCAGGAGGCAAAGAGGAAGGTACATCCTCGAAAGAAAATAATGCCTCTTTGCACACAAAAGCATAGCAAACAGATTTGCTGAAATCTAGATAATCAATATCAGATTTGGTGGCAAGTAAACATGCACTTTTCAATTTAATTTTAGAAGTAACACTAGATGGTTTATTATTAGGCTTCATTTGTTGCTCAAATTCTTTTTCCACAATCTGATTTTCACTCTTATTTTTCTCCTGTTTAGCTTTATTAGCTCTATTAATATCATCTTTCAAAATGGAAACATGAGTCATAGGAAGCAAAGTAATATTTTTATCCTTATGAACAAGAGTATACTGATTGTTTCTACCATGGTGTACAGAATTTTTGTCAAATTGCCATGGTCTACCAAGTAATAAGGAACATGCTTGCATAGGTACCAATTCACAATCAACATAATCAGCATATGTAGAGATACTAAAATGCACATGAATAGTATGTGTTAACTTAACCTTGTAGCTGTTGTTGAACCATTAGATGTAGTAAGGATATGGATGTGGTCTTGTGGTGAGAGATAGCTTCTCCACCATATCCATGCTAGCCAAGTTGTTGCAGCTCCCTCCATCTATGATGACGCGAACAGAACGTTCCTTCACAACTCCCTTTGTATGGAACAAATTATGCCTCTGATTTTTCTCAGCTTTTGTGACCTGCACACTCAAAATACATTGAGCAACTAAACATTCATACCTGTCAACGTCTTCAGGAGCCATGTATTGCGTATCATGATCAGAATCATCTCCACCGTGTTCTTCACTTGTAATAAGAGCCAAAGTCTCCTCATCATAGTCACTAGCGGACTCATACCCACCATCCTCAGTAGCAATCATCACATGCTTAGATGGGCATTCTCTCGCATAATGACCTCCACCCTTGCAATGACGACAAATAATATCATGTGTTTGCCTTGTTGATGCCATGAATGAAGAAGAGATCTGTGCGGAACCGGAAGGTGTACTCCTGGCAGATGGTGGTGATGGTGCCTGTTTTCTTGTATCTCGGTTAGAATTGGCGGCTAAAGTTAGTGGTGATGCAGTAGGACGTGTGGGAGTAGAGGATGCACACAGTGTCCATGATGAAGGTTGACCTATAGAAAAGTTAGTTCGCGCCAATGCCTGTCGATCCTGCACTTCACGTTCAGCTTTGCAAGCAAGATGGAATAAACGAGTGATATTATTATACTCCTTATACTCTAGAATGGTATGAATTTCTTTATTTAATCCACCCATAAAACATGCAAGCATAGCTTCATTATCCTGAACAATACCACATCCAATCATTCCAGTTTGTAATTCGTGATAATATTCTTCTACAAAAATTTTTCTTGTCTTAAACGCTACAACTTCTGAACTAATTCATGTTGATAATATGTTGGAACCCAACAAGTACGCATAGCAGTTTTCAAAGCAGCCCAAGTAGTTGGAATATTATTCGGATAGAATCTACGATGTTCAGACCACCACACACAAGCAAAACTAGTGAAAGCACAAAGAGCATCAACAACACGCCTCTCCTCGGGGTATTGTAAACATGTAAAACGTTGTTCAGTTTCTAACTCCCAAGTAAGATATATATCAGGAACATATCTACCCTCATATGGTGGGATATTCAATTTCTGTTTAGGAAGATGGTCATGATCTCGTACCTGAGCTGGTAGTGCAGGCCTACCATTGCGATTATATGCTTGTGGATGACTAGGTGCTGGTGGTTGTGTGTAGTTCTGATTTTGATCAAACTCATCCTCGTAATCTCCCGAATAAGCGTCATCCTCCTCGGCACCAGCAGCAGCAGTATCAGGAGGCACAGAAGCATCAACAGGAGGTGCAGCGACACCAGAATTTTGCCCAAGCTCAAGGGGAACGTGTTGTGCTCGTCCCTTATCATTTTCTACTGTAACAAATCACTAAGATTATTATTCAACATTGAATACTAAATGCCTCTGCGTATTTAGCACTCATAACCTCAAATAGAATCATTAAACAAGCAAACATATGTAAACAATGCAACCATAACAGCAATCTGTCAAAAGAGTACAGTCTGTAAAGAATGCAAGATTCATCATACTTCCCTAACTCCAAAAATTATGAAATAAAATTCCCACTGTATTAAATTTATCAGAGCTAAATATGCAAAAAGTTTCAACATTATATCACTCTCTTACTTTTCTATGGAATTTTTGCAACAGCGGTAACTTTCTGTTTTCAAGCAGCAACATGCATAGTAGCAAAGTAAGCAAAGTAAAGGCTATCCTTGACATTTTTATTGAAACTAAAGATGAAAAACATTATTCTAACTAACAGAAAACAAATACTAACACAAGAAAATGACGCTCCAAGCAAAACACATATCATGTGGTGAATAAAAATATAGCTCCAAGTTAAGTTACCGATGAACGAAGACGAAAGAGGGGATGCCTTCCCGGGGCATCCCCAAGCTTAGGCTTTTGGCTATTCTTGAATATCTTGGGGTGCCTTGGGCATCCCCAAGCTTAGGCTCTTGCCACTCCTTATTCCATAGTCCATCGAATCTTTACCCAAAACTTGAAAACTCCACAACACAAAACTAAACAGAAAACTCGTAAGCTCCGTTAGTATAAGAAAATAAAACCACCACTTAGTGATTGTAATGAACTCATTCTTAATTCATATTGGTGTAATATCTACTGTATTCCAACTTATCTATGGTTCATACCACTTAATACTAGCCATAGATGCATCAAAATAAGCAAACAACACATAGAAAACAGAATCTGTCAAAAACAGAACAGTCTGTAGTAATTTGTATCAAACGTATACTTATGGAACTAGAAAAATCCTACCAAATTAGGAAGTACTAAGCAATTTGTGTACCAATCAAGAGCAGAAAGAAGCAGATCAGAAGCACGTTTCTGTGAATTAACAAAACTAATTTACTGGGTGCAAAAGTTTCTGATTCTCAGCAGGATCAACACAACTATCACCGTAAGCTATCCTAAAGGTCTTACTTGGTACTTTATTGAAACAAAATCTATAAAACATGATTACTACAGTAGCATAATCATGTGAACACACAAAAACAGTAAGGATAAATATTGGGTTGTCTGCCAACAAGCGCTCTTCTTTAATGCCTTTCTAGCTAGGCATGATGATGACAATGATGCTCATAAAAGATAAGAACTGAAACATAACGGGAGCATCATGAAGCACATGACTAGCACATTTAAGTCTAACCCACTTCCTATGCATAGGGATTTTGTGAGCAAACAACTTATGGGAACAATAATCAACTAGCATAGGAAGGCAAAACAAGTATAGCTTCAAGATTTTCAACACATAGAGAGGAAACTTGACATTATTGCAATTCCTACAAGCATATGTTCCTCCCTCATAATAATTTTCAGTAGCATCATGAATGAATTCAACAATATAACCAGCACCTAAAGCATTCTTTTAATGATCTACAAGCATAGAAAATTTACTACTCTCCACATAAGCAAAATTCTTCTCATTCGGAATAGTGGAAGTATCATAAGAGTCTTGAACACTAAAAATTGTTTCCACATTAAAAGAGTAATGTTCAGAAAAAGGGTAATCACAATCTTGACAAGATTCGTAAATATAATCATCACTACTTTTTATAGCATAAGTTTCATCACAATAATCATCATAAATAGCAACTTCGTTCTCATCATAACCGATTGAAACCTCTCCCAAGATAGTGGAATCACTAAATAAAGTTGACACTCTTCCAAATCCACTTTCATATTCATCACAATAATATTAAACATCCTCCAAAATAGTGGGATCACTACTTCCTAAAGTTGACACTCTTCCAAACCCACTTTCATCAATATAATCATCATAGGTAGGAGGCATGCTATCATCATAACAACTTTGCATATCAAAACTTGGGATGCTAAAAGTATCATCTTCATTAAACATAGCATCCCCAAGCTTGGGACAAACATTAATTTCAGCAAATATATTGTCAAATATGTCATCCTCATCAAACATAGCTTCCCCAAGCTTGAGACCTTTCGTATCATAAGCATAGTCACTCTCATCATTAAAAATATGGATAGCACCAATAGTAAAGCAATTATCATCATCACAATGAGTAGTGGGAGCAACATCATTTGGGAGGGATACCTTTGTACCTTTGTTTCTCCTTCTTTTCTTTTTCTTCTTCAAATTATGTGTGGGTTCAACCTTCCTCTTTGAGCTCCTTATTGATGAGATTGGTTGAATAGAAAGCTCCTCCTCCTTACCTGATTCATCATAAGAAATAATAGGAGGAGATTGGGAAGTCTCTTCCCTTTCATTAGTATTCTCATCATCTTCTATTTGCTTTCTTTTCTTTAGGTAATTGACAATATAAGGATTTTCAATGCAATTCTCTGCACAAAACATATAAATATTTTCTAGATAAATATCAAGGAAATGCTCAAGATTAAATCCAGGAATGGGCTTAGTTAAACGTTTCAACTCTTCATAACCCAAAAGCAAACTAAGTTCATTATAATAAGCAAGGGAAATCAAATAATCACAATTTTTGGACACAATTCGGTCATGAAACAATTTGCATTGGAGATGTAAATGACCACGTTCATTGCAAAGTTCACAAGTACGGCAAAGGAATTTTAAATTTTTAGCACTCACATCTAGCCTTTCTTGCAACCATTCAGTTTCTAAATGCTTATGCATCTTGCAATATATATCTTCTCTATTTGGTGCGTTCATGCAAACATGCACTCCATAAAAGTTGACATGCTCATAAGAGATATTTTCATCATAACTAGTGCAATCATCACTAGTACTATGGATATTCAAAGAGTTTATACTAACAACATTGCAATCATGCTCATTATTCAAAGATTTAGTACCAAGCATTTTAATGCATTCTTCTTCTAGCACTTGAGCACAATTTTCCTTTCCATCATACTCACGAAAGATATTAAAAAGACGAAGCGTATGAGACAAACTTAACTCCATTTTTTTAGTTTTCTTTTATAAACTAAACTAGTGATAAAACAAGAAACAAAAAGATTCGATTGCAAGATCTAAAGATATACCTTCAAGCGCTAACCTCCCTGGCAACGGCGCCGGAAAAGAGCTTGATGTCTACTACACAACCTTCTTCTTGTAGACGTTGTTGGGACTGCAAGTGCACAGGTTTGTAGGACAGTAGCAAATTTCCCTCAAGTGGATGACCTAAGGTTTATCAATCCGTAGGAGTTGTAGGATGAAGATGGTCTCTCTCAAGCAACCCTGCAACCAAATAACAAAGAGTCTCTTGTGTCCCCAACACACCCAATACAATGGTAAATTGTATAGGTGCATTAGTTCAACGAAGAGATGGTGATACAAGTGCAATATGGATGGTAGATATAGGTTTTTGTAATCTGAAAATATAAAAACAGCAAGGTAACAAGTGATAAAAGTGAGCGTAAACGGTATTGCAATGATAGGAAACAAGGCCTAGGGTTCATACTTTCACTAGTGCAAGTTCTCTCAACAATAATAACATAGATAGATCATATAACAATCCCTCAACATGCAACAAAGAGTCACTCCAAAGCCACTAATAGCGGAGAACAAACGTAGAGATTATGGTAAGGTACGAAACCACCTCAAAGTTATTCTTTCAGATCGATCTATTCAAGAGTTCGTACTAGAATAACGCCTTAAGAAACAAATCAACCAAAACCCTAATGTCACCTAGATACTCCATTGTCAATTCAAGTATCCGTGGGCATGATTATATGATATGCATCACACAATCTCAGATTCATCCAACCAACACAAAGTACTTCAAAGAGTGCCCCAAAGTTTCTACCGGAGAGTCAAGAACGTGTGCCAACCCCTATGCATAGGTTCATGGGCGGAACCCGCAAGTTGGTCACCAAAACATACATCAAGTGGCACATGATATCCCATTGTCACCACATATAAGCACGGCAAGACATACATCAACTTTTCTCATAAAAGACTCAATCCGATAAGATAACTTCAAAGGGGAAACTCAATTCATCACAAGAGAGTAGAGGGGGAGAAACATCATAAGATCCAACTATAATAGCAAATCTCGGGATACATCAAGATTTTGTGAAGTCGAGAACACGAGAGAGAGAGAGAGATCAAACACATAGCTACTGGTACATACCCTCAGCCCCAAGGGTGAACTACTCCCTCCTCGTCATGGAGAGCGCCGGGATGATGAAGATGGCCACCGATGATGGGTTCCCCCTCCGACAGGGTGCCGGAACGGACTCCCGAGAGGTTTTTGGTGGCTACAGAGGCTTGTGGCGGCGGAACTCCCGATCTATCTTGATATTCGATGGTTTTAGGGTACGTAGGCATATATATGCAAAAGAAGTCGGTCGGGGGAGCCTCAAGGGGCCCACGAGACAGGGGGACACGCCCTACAGGGGGGCGCCCTCCTATCTCGTGGCTGCCTCGAGGATCTTCTGACGTGAACTCCAAGTCTCCAGGATCATATTCTTCCAAAAAATCACAATGCCGAAGGTTTCATTCCGTTTGATATTCCTTTTCTTCAAAATACTGAAATAGGCAATAAAACAGCAATATGGGCTGGGCCTCCGGTTAATAGGTTAGTCCCAAAAGTAATACAAAAGTGTATAATAAAGCCCATAAACATCCAAAAGGGGTAATAAAATAGCATGGAACAATAAAAAATTATAGATACATTGGAGGCGTATCACTATCTTATCTGGAAGATTAACTCCCACTGGATTAGAGCGATTGTAGTACCCAAACAATCTGAGCACATGCTCACTACTTGAGCTATTCTCCACCATCTTTTAGCTATAGAACTTGTTGGAGACTTAATATCTCTCAACTCGGGTATTTTCTTGAAATATTAACTTAACCTCCTGGAACATCTCATATGGTCCATGATGTTCAAAACGTCTTTGAAGTCCCGATTCTAAGCCGTTAAGCATGGTGCACTAAACTATCAAGTAGTCATTGCCGGATGTTGGGTTCCGGCAAACCCTTGAGGTTCGAACTCTGGGTTGTGCACGAAGATCTCCCCCCTACCAATCCACGTCCAATCGCCTCGCGAGAATCTAAGCTAAATGATGAACAGCACGAGGGACACAAGATTTATACTGGTTCGGGCCACCATTGTGGTGTAATACCCTACTCCAATGTGTGGTGTGGTGGATTGCCTCAGGGGCTGATGATGAGCAGTACAAGGGGAAGAACAGCCTCGCGAGAGGTGTTCTTGAGCTGGTGTGGTGTTCTCGTAGGTAGGGATCTGTCCTCGTTGGCTTGGTGAGAACTCGATGCCTTCCTAATGTGGTGGCTATCTCTATATATAGAGGCCCTGGTCCTCTTCCCAAATATTGAGCGGGAAGGGAGCCAACAATGGCCATTTTGAAGGGGAACATCTAGTACAAGTTATCCTGACTAAAGTTGGTCTTCGGCTGCCAAAGGCACTGGCGATGACGCTGTCTTGGGCTCCACGGTGACCTCCATCCTGCCGCTCCGCTAGTCTTGGTCTCGTTCCACCGAAATGGTAACCTTTGCCTAATGCCTCAGTACTCCACGCTTGTGCTTGCCCCCTTTGCACCAAAGAGGAAACAAGGACACTGCGCATGCCGGCGCCCGCCTGGTCTTGATCGTCATGGCTTGCGTCACGAGCACCTCGCGAGGTACCTTTGCCTTGATCTCTCCGCCTCCTCGCGAGCCTGTCTGGCGAGGCCACTCCCGAGGAAGCCTTGTGTTGTCCGCCTCGCAAGGCTTGGCCCCTCGCGAGGGTCTTAAGTTTGCGGTGATGAAGATCGGTCATACTGGGCCACCACTTGAGCCACGCCACAGGCCACAGGCAGGCAAGTCTGGGGACCCCCGTTCCCAGAACGCCGACAGTAGCCCCCGGGCCCAAGGCGCGCTCGAACTTGGCTTAGCAGAGAAGCAAAAGGGCAAGTGCAGAGCACCATGGGCCCCAACAGCCCGCGGCCTTGTGCGCCGCGTGGCGGTTGATTGGACGTGGGCGTCTCCGCTTCCCCATGCTGCCTCGGCAACTGCCCGACTTGACAAGTCCCTGCATGTGAAAATGAGTCATAATAACCTGCAATCATGGAGGCCGACGGTTGGCTTGCCTCAGTTACAAATGCGGGAGGGCGCAAGCCCCCGCTGCACATCTTCCTCCTTCCGCTTGCTTCTTCTTTCTCCCCGCTCCAGTTGGAGGCCGCGTCCTATGGCACCGCCGAAGAGGTTCTCAGCCGCAGAGAAGGGGAAGGCTCGTCAGGAAGGGCCGGACTCTCCCCCGCCCAAATGCGGCCGAGGTCGTCCCCGCAAGCATCCTGTGACTCCTGCAGCGGCTCCCCATGGTTGCGGCGGTGATCTCCCGCGTGGCGACGGGCGTCTGGTGGGTGAGGGGAGGTGCGTTGTGGCCACGCGGCCTCCCAGGCCACGCTTCCATTCGGCTGAGGTGCTGTCGGAGTTCGTCGTGTGGTCGGTGGACCCAATCGGTAGATGGCTCCAGCTTCCCTGCTTCTTCGCAGGCGAACTCCCGGCCGGTGCTCCTGGCGGCCTCTGGCTTCAAGAGGACGGCTGTTGCAGCAAGGCCTCTTGGGTCTCACTTGAGATCTTCGTCGCCGGGAATGTGGCTTTGGCCCGCGGCTGGCAAACGTTTGCCCGTGCGTGTGGCCTGGGCCGGCGGTGCACCCTGCATTTCAAGTTTGACGGTGATGCCACCCTCTACGTGAGGGTGTTCGGGGAAGATGGCCGCCGCCCTGAAGATGATGACGGTGACCGGGTGCTTAGCCTTGGCGGCGGCCGAGATGAAGACGAAGGGGGGCACGTGGCTGGCGGCGTCCGTAGCTCGCCAAGCTTCGACAACTCTCCCTTTGACGATAGCTCCACCAGCGGCGGCCGTGACCAACGACCGCGCTACCGCACTCGCCTTGAGGCGGGCAGTGGGTCATCCCGTCGCCGCGCCTCGGTGAAGCGTGAGGATGGGTCTGGCTGAGCTTCGGAGGGCAGTACGTGCCCCCGCCATGAGCCGTCGCCGGGCAATCCGCGTCTAGTTTGTTTTTCTCCTTTCCTGTATAAAGAGAGAAAAGTGTGGAGCCCCGTGGGGGCGTGCTGGACTGTTGCCTTTAACTCCATGCTATTTTCATTATCCCGTGCGGTGTTTCAGTTTTGCGTGCTCATGCGTAGGAACAACTTAGCTTGGGGGGACTTGCCGTAGTCTTTGCTTCTCGAGTCTGAGGCCTCGTCATGCATCTCGAGGCCTGCAAAATTTAGCTGGGGGGGGTAGCTTTCGAATCCTGATCGTGAGGATAACCGGCTCAGGTCCTGCGTTTGGGTCACGATGCCCGTGGGGCACGGACTCGGAGAAGTGCTCCCGTGGTGAACTTGAATAGGGAAGCCTCACGATACTGGGTCAGAAGGCACTCACGAGGTCACCCGCGCAGCCCCCTCGTGATGCTTGCGAAAATGAGGACGAGTCAGGCAAGCAACCAAGAAAAAGAATCCCGGGCGGGGGATGGCAACAACGCTAAAAGCAACTCCAATAAAATTTCGAACAAGGGTGAACAAGCCAACTTCAGAAAGCAAATGAAAAGCCGCGTCCGACCCCTAATCTAGTCTTCGACGTCTTCTCACCAGCGCGGAGCTAATTGCTACCACTGGGCATGGGCGGGAGCCCCCAAGGCCCGAGGGAGGCTCTTTGGAGACTCCGGGGCGTGTACAGCCCCAACTCATTATTACGTGAGAGTGTCACGGGCGGCGAGCTTCACAGGCATCGGCCTTCTTCACAGGCACCGGGCCTTTCTTGGGGCGATGGGCTTCACAGGCATTGGCCTTCTTCATAGGCACTGGGCCTTTCTTCAAGGGTAGAACTTCCGGAGGTGCTAGATGTTCCACGCGTTCGGGATGGGAACCCCCTCCTGGGTCTCCAAGCGCGCGGCGCCAGGTCTGGAAACATGAACAACCTTGAACAGGCCCTCCCACATAGGCGAGAGCTTGTGCAGCCCTTCCCTGGAGAGCACCCGCCTGAGCACGAGGTCACCTACCTCGAGGGTCCTGGTGCGGATGTTGCGGCAGTGGTACCGCCGCAACGCCTGTTGGGACCTTGCTGCTCGAAGCGCAGCCTCCCGACGGTGTTCCTTCCCCAGCACGAGATCCATCCCCCGCATGGTGTCCTGCTGTGCTTCATCGAAAGCCGGGACCCGTGCGGATCAATGCCTGACCTCGTGAGGGAGGACCGCCTCAGCTTCGTAGACGAGGAAGAACGGGGTTTCGCCGATCGACTTTGTAGCGGTTGTGCGGATGGACCATAGCACGGACTGGAGCTCGTCGTACCAGCCCCTGCCACAGGCCTCCAGCTTCTTCTTGAAGGTCCTGGTTTTGAGGCCTTTCAGGACCTCCGCGTTGGCATGTTCAGCCTGGTCATTGCTCCGAGGGTGTGCCACCGAAGCATAGCATATCTGCGTTCCAAGGTTAGCACGTTATGTTTTGAAGAGATTGCTTGTGAACTGCGAACCGTTGTCGATGATGATGCGATTAGGCACCCCAAACTGGCTCACGAGCCCCTTGATGAATTTGACTGCTGAACCAGCTGGGATGATGCGGACAGCTTCCACCTCTCCGCACTTGGTGAACTTGTCAATGGCGATGTAGAGGTAGCGGTAGCCCCCTGGTGCCCAGGGAAATGGGCCCAAGATGTCCAGCCCCCAAACAGTGAACGACCATGAGAGAGGGATGGTCTGTAGGCCCTGAGCCGGCTGATGAATCTGCTTGGCATGGAATTGACAGGCTTCACAAGCCTTCACCAGCTCGATTGCGTCGTTGAGTGTTGTTGGCAAAAAGAACCCGCTGCGAAACGCCTTGCCGACAAGGGTCTGTGAAGACGAGTGGTTCCCACAGTCTCCACCATGAATGTCTGCCAGCAACTCTTTCCCTTGCTCCCTGGGGATGCCACGCAGGGAAACATTATTTGGCCGCTTCTGGTAGAGCTCTCTGTCTTGGGTGCAGTAGGCAGTGGCCTGCCGCGCCACGCGTTCTGCGTCCTCCTCCTTCTCTGGCAGAGTCCCATGCATCGGGTAATCTTTGAATTCCACGTCCGACATCCCTCCTGAGGCTCCAGCGCCAGGAGTAGGCGCGCTCCTGAAGTCAGGCCACAGGTCGAAGGTCCCGAGGCAGGTGGTTGAGGGAGCTCCTCCCGAGGATGTGCTGTACTTGATAGTGACGGTGCTGCTGAGGGTTTGAAGAGTCATTCCTCGAAGATGCGCGGCTCCTGGGTCAGCCGCCTGGACGCCCTCCTATCGATGTCATCAGCCTCTTGATTGGTGCCACGGGGTACATGCTGCAACTCCAGCCCCCAAAACTGCTTTTCCATCCTGCGGACCTCCACAAGATATGCTTCCATTTGTTCGTCCTTCGGCTCGTACACCTTGTTGGAGAAGTTGATGAGGAGTTGTGAAGCGCCCTTGATGATGAGGCGCTTTACCCCCAAGGCGGCTGCAGCTTTCAATCCTGCTATCAAGCCCTCGTATTATGCTATGTTGTTGGAGACCTTCTCTCCATGCTGGAAACAGAGCTGCACAGTATAATAGAGCTTGTCCTGAGTGGGGGATATGAGCACTGCGCCAGCCCCTGCGCCATGTCGCAAGAACGCTCCATCGAAGTACATGACTCAACTGTCCGGTGCCTCACTTCCTGGGGAAAGCGACCGGTCCTCGCCTGCTTTGGGCCCTGGCGCCTCTGTCCATTCCGCCACAAAATCTGCAAGTGCGGCTCCTTTGACGACCCTGGTCATGCTGTATTCCAACTGAAATGCTTGCAACTCGATGTTCCATTCGGGGACCCTTCCAGCTGAGTTGGGGCTCCTAAGCACCCTTTCCAAGGGATATGCCGAGACGACCTTGATGGGGTGACCTTGAAAGTAGTGTTGTAGCTTGCGTGAGGCCACTAGTAACGCGAGCAAGAGTTTTTGAGGCATGGGGTATCGTGCCCTTGCGTCCCGCGGCACCGTGCTAATGAAGTACACGGGATGCTCGACGAGGTTGGGGGCACTGACATGGACTGCGTCTTCCGGAGGTCGAGGCGCCTCCTGAGATGATGGAGCCCCCAGCGCCTGGTCGCTTGGTGGGGCCTCTTCCGCCCTAGGTGCGTCCCCCTGCTGAGGCTGGTTCCCATCTGCTGCGGCCGTGGTCTTCACGAGGTCTTCTTGGCCTTGTGCTGCTGCGGCCGGGGTCACGACCGACGCAGTCTTGACCCGGTGCTCCTCCCGAACCGCCACCAGGGCTGCGCTGGCGGAGTAGGGCGTGGCTGCAAGATAGAGTACCAAGTGCTCCTGAGGGCGTGGAGCCACCATCACCGGAGTGCTGGTCAGGTACTTCTTGAGATCTTGGAATGCTTTGTCAGCCTCTTTAGTCCATTCGAACGGGCCCTTCTTCTTCATCAGCTTGAAGAAGGGCAGGGCTCATTCTCCCATCTTGGAGATGAAGCGCCCCAACGCAGTTACTCGCCCGGTGAGATTCTGCATTTCTCTGAGGGTCCGGACTCATGTCTTCAACTGCCTTGACCTTCTCTGGGTTAGCCTCGATACCTCTGTGGGACACGAGGAAGACCAAAAGCTTGCCAGAAGGGACTCCGAACACGCACTTCTCCGGGCTGAGCCGCAGGTCCACATCGCGAAGGCTCGCGAAGGTTTCTTCCAGGTCCTGTATCAGGGTCTTCGCCTCTCGAGACTTCACCATGATGTTGTTGATGTAGGCCTCCCGCGTTGCACAATCCGAACGGCATGCAGGTATAGCAATATACTCCGCACGGGGTCAGGAAGGACGTTTTCTCCACATCTTCTACCGCCATCTTGATTTGGTGATAGCCCGAGAAGGCATCGAGGAAGCACAACAGGTCGCACTCGGTGGTGGAATCGACGATTTGGTGGATGCGAGGGAGCGGGAATGGATCTTGAGGGCAGGCCTTGTTGAGGTTGGTGAAGTCGACGCACATGCGCTCCTTTCCTCCTTTTTTGGCACAAAAACAGGGTTGGCCAGCCATTCAGGATAGCAAACTTCGCGAATGACACATGCATCCTCCAACTTGCGGGTTTCTTGGACGATGAAGGCCTGCTTCTTGGTGGATTGTCGCCTTGCCTTCTGCTTCACGGGACGCACGTTGGGGCACACATTCAGATGATGCTTAATCACCTCTCTTAGAACCCCCGCTAGCTGATCAGGTTCCCACGCAAACACCTCCTTGTTTACGAGCAGAAATTTCATCAGGGCCTCTTCCTGTTCAGGGTTGAGATTGGCGCCTATGGTGAAGGTGGCGCTAGAGGATCCATCTTCATTGACTCGCACTTGCTTGGTCTCCGCCTTGTCTTGGGTGAACAACTGCTTCTTCTTGGCCGGCGCAGCCCCCTTGGGCTCGAGGATGTCAGTGCTGGCCGGCTGCGCCACCGCGACTGTCTTGAAAGCGAGCTTGAGCGCCTGCAGAGCATCCTTCGTGTCTCCAGACACGGTAAGGACGCCACTGCTCTCAGGCATCTTCATGAGGTTGTAGGCCGGGTGAGTCGCCGCCATGAACTGGGCCAAGGCAGGGTAGCCGAGGATGGCGTTATATGGGAGGCCGATGGGGGTGATGTCAAAGTCGACTAGCTCCTGCGGAAGTTGTTGTGGGGGCCGAAGGTCACCGGGAGGCGGATCAGGCCCAAGGAGTCGGTGGGGCTACCTCCGACGCCTACGAAGGGCTTGCTGGGTTGGAGTCGCTCTGGCGGCACATGGAGGAGGCTGAAGGCCTCCACCGAGAGCACGTTGAGGCTGGCCCCACCGTCGCTGAGGGTCCTAGTGACGACCACCTGGCATATGGTGGGGGTGCATAGCATCGGGAGCGTGCCCGAACGGGCGGTGTTGGAGGGGTGATCGTCCGAGCTGAAGGTCAAGTCGGCCTTGGGTGCCACCCAGCCTGGGGGGGGCTTCATGGCGCTTGAGGACCGCACCGATCTGGCGGACGAACGGCTTGACATGGCGGCTGGAAGGTGGCGCCTGCGAACTACCCAGGAGAGCTGCGACGACCGGGGGCGCCGGCGCAGCATAATGGGCGAGTAAGAGGCTGCACAACTCCTCCCAGGAGGCCACAGAAGCCGCTGGCAGGTGGAGCTAACACACGCGCGGGACGCCAGTGAGGGCCATGGGCAGCCAGTTAGCCATGACCCGGTCGTCGCCCCCGGCCTTGAGGACGGCCTCCTCATACGCCAGCAGGAAAGCCAGCGGATCGGCCGCGCTGTCGTAGCGCGGCGGCATGTTTGGCTTGAACTTGTTCGGCCACCGCACCTGTCGCAAGGCGGGTGCCAGGGCTCGGAGCCCCCTGGTCCCCGTGCCGGTGTCGACAGCCGGAGCAGGCGGTGCGGTGCCAGCCATGAGGGCAGAGCGCGGTGCTGATGGAGAGTGGGCCGACGGAAGGGGGAGCTTTGGCGTACCCCTACCTAGCGTGCCAAATGTCAGATGTTGGGTTCCGGCAGACCCTTGAGGTTCAAACTCCGGGGTGCGCGCGAAGATCTTCCCTCTACCAATCCTCGTCCAATCACCTCGTGAGAATCTAAGCTAAACAATGAACAGCACGAGGGACACAAGATTTATACTGGTTCGGGCCACCGTTGTGGTGTAATACCCTACTCTAGTGTGGGTGTGGTGGATTGCCTTAGGGGCTGATGATGAGCAGTACAAGGGGAAGAACAGCCTCGCGAGAGGTGTTCCTGAGCTGGTGTGGTGTTCTCGTTGGTAGGGATCTGTCCCTGTTGGCTTGGTGAGAACTCGATGCCTTCCTAATGTGGTGGCTATCTCTATATATAGAGGCCCTGGTCCTCTTCCCAAATATTGAGCGGGAAGGGAGCCAACAATGGCCATTTTGAAGGGGAACATCTAGTACAAGTTATCCTGACTAAAGTTGGTCTTTGGCTGCCAAAGGCACTGGCAATGACGCCGTCTTGGGCTCCACGGTGACCTCCATCCTGCCGCTCCGCTGTTCTTGGTCTCGTTCCACCGAAATGGTAACCTTTGCCTAATGCCTCGGTACTCCACGCCTGTGCTTGCCCCCTTTGCACCAGAGAGGAAACAAGGACACTGCACAGGCCGGCGCCCGCCTGGTCTTGATCGTCATGGCTCCCGCCACGAGCACCTCGCGAGGTACCCTTGCCTTGATCTCTCCGCCTCCTCGCGAGCCTGCCTCGCGAG
Source organism: Triticum dicoccoides (assembly GCF_002162155.2). NCBI lineage: Eukaryota > Viridiplantae > Streptophyta > Magnoliopsida > Poales > Poaceae > Triticum > Triticum dicoccoides. Next base: position 279,685,502 of record NC_041381.1, read on the forward strand.
GCCGCTCTTGAGGAAGCCTTGCGTTGTCCGCCCCGCGAGGCTTGGCCCCTCGCGAGGGTCTTGAGTTTGCATTGATGAAGATGGGCCGTACTGGGCCACCACTTGAGCCACGCCGTAGGCCGCGGGCAGGCAAGTCTGGGGACCCCCGTTCCTAGAATGCCGACAATCATCATATTGAGCTAGCCAAACGTTCATAACATCTGCATCTGGTCCTGCAATAGGTCTGTCACCTAGTGGTGCATCAAGGACATAATTCTTCTATGCAGCAATGAGGATAAACCTCAGATCATGGACCCAGTTTGCATCATTGCTACTATCATCTTTCAAACTTCATTTTCTAGGAACACATATAAAACATAGGGAAGCAACAACGCGAGCTATTGATCTACGACATAATTTGCAAAATACTATCAGGACTAAGTTCATGATAAATTAAAGTTCAATTAATCATATTACTTAAGAACTCCCACTTAGATAGACATCCCTCTAATCATCTAACTGATCACGTGATGCAAATCAACTAAACCATGTCCGATCATCATGTGAGATGGAGTAGTTTTCAATGGTGAACATCACTGTGGTGATCATATCTACTATATGATTCACGCTCGACCTTTCTGTCTCAGTGTTCCGAGGCTATATCTGTATATGCTAGGCCCGTCAAGTTTAACCTGAGTATTCTCCGTGTGCAACTATTTTGCACCCGTTTTATTTGAACATAGAGCCTATCACACCCGATCATCACGTGGTGTCTCAGCATGAAGAACTTTCACAATGGTGCATACTCAGGGAGAACACTTATACCTTGAAATTTAGTGAGTGATCATCTTATAATGCTACCATCGATCTAAGAAAAATAAGATGCATAAAAGATAAACATCACATGCAATCAATATAAGTGATATGATATGGCCATCATCATCTTGTGCTTGTGATCTCCATCTCTGAAGCACCATCATGATCACCATCGTCACCGACGTGACACCTTGATCTCCATCGTAGCATCGTTGTCGTCTCGCCAACTATTGCTTCTACGATAATCGCTACCACTTAGTGATAAAGTAAAACAAGTACAGGGCGATTGCATTGCATACAATAAAGCGACAACCATATGGCTCCTGCCAGTTGCCGATAACTCGGTTACAAAACATGATCATCTCATACAATAAAATATAGCATCATGTCTTGACCATATCACATCACAACATGCCCTGCAAAAACAAGTTAGATGCCCTCTACTTTGTTGTTGCAAGTTTTACGTGGCTGCTACGGGATGGGCAAGAACAGTTCTTACCTACGCATCAAAACCACAACGATAGTTCATCAAGTTAGTGTTATTTTAACCTTCTCAAGGACCGGGCGTAGCCACACTCAGTTCAACTAAAGTTGGAGAAACTGACACCCGCCAGCCACCTGTGTGCAAAGCAAATCGGTAGAACCGGTCTCGCATAAGCGTAAGCGTACGCGTAATGTCGGTCCGGGCTGCTTCATCCAACAATACCGCCGAACCAAAGTATGACATGATGGTAAGCAGTATGACTTGTATCGCCCATAACTCACTTGTGTTCTACTCGTGCATATAACATCTACGCATAAAACCAGGCTCGAACGCCACTGTTAGGGAACGTAGTAATTTCAAAATTTTCCTACGCACACGCAAGGTCATGGTGATGCATAGCAATGAGAGGGTAGAGTGTTGTCCTTGTACCCTCGTAGACTGAAAGCCGAAGCGTTAGCACAACGCGGTTGATGTAGTCATACGTCTTCATGATCCAACCGATTAAGTACCGAACGTACGGCACCTCCGAGTTCAGCACACATTCAGCTCGATGACGTCCCATGAACTCCGATCCAGCAGAGCTTTGCGGGATAGTTCCATCAGCACGATGGCGTGATGATGGTGTCGATGATGCTACCGACGCAGGGCTTCTCCTAAGCACCGTTACGATATTATCGAGGTGGAATATGGTGGAGGGGGGCACCGCACACGGCTAAGAGATCAAGAGATCAATTGTTGTGTCTAGAGGTGCCCCCTGCCCCCGTATATAAAGGAGCAAGGGGGGGAGGCGGCCGGCCAAGGAGGAGGGCGCGCCAAGGGGGGAGTCCTACTCCCACCGGGAGTAGGACTCCTCCTTTCCTTGTTGGAGTAGGAGAGAGGAAGGAAGAGAGAGAGAGAGGAGAGGAAGGAAAGGGGGGCGCCGCCCCCCTCCTTGTCCAATTCGGACTAGAGGGGGAGGGGGCACGCGGCTTGCACTGGCCGCCCCTCCTCTTCTCCACTAAGGCCCATGAGGCCCACTGAACCCCCCGGGGGGTTCCGGTAACCCCCGGTACTCTGGTATATGTCTGAAACCTTCCGAAACACTTTCGGTGTCCGAACATAGTCATCCAATATATCGATCTTTACGTATCGACCATTTCGATACTCCTCGTCATGTCCGTGATCATATCCGGGACTCCAAACTAGCTTCGGTACATCAAAACACAAAAACTCATAATATCGATCGTCACCGAACTTTAAGCGTGCGGACCCTACGGGTTCGAGAACTATGTAGAGATAACCGAGACACATCTCCGGTCAATAACCAATAGCGGATCCTGGATGCTCATATTGGCTCCCACATATTCTACAAAGATCTTTATCGGTCAAACCGCATAACAACATACATTGTTCCCCTTGTCAGTATGTTACTTGCCCGAGATTCGATCGTCGGTATCTCAATACCTAGTTCAATCTCGTTACCGGCAAGTCTCTTTACTCGTTATGTAATGCATCATCCCGCAACTAACTCATTAGTCACATTGCTTCCAAGGCTTATAGTGATGTGCATTACTGAGAGGGCCCAGAGATACCTCTCCGACAATCGGAGTGACAAATCCTAATATCGAAATACGCCAACTCAACAAGTACCTTTGGAGACACCTGTAGAGCACCTTTATAATCACCCAGTTATGTTGTGACGTTTGGTAGCACACAAAGTGTTCCTCTGGTAAACGGGAGTTGCATAATCTCATAGTCATAGGAACATGTATAAGTCCTGAAGAAAGCAATAACAACATACTAAACGATCAAGTGCTAAGCTAACAGAATGGGTCAAGTCAATCAGATCATTCTCCTAATGATGTGATCCTGTTAATCAAATGACAACTCATGTCTATGGTTAGGAAACTTAACCATCTTTGATTAACGAGCTAGTCAAGTAGAGGCATACTAGTGACACTATGTTTTTCTATGTATTCACACATGTATTATGTTTCCAGTTAATACTATTCTAGCATGAATAATAAACATTTATCGTGAAATAAGGAAATAAATAATAACTTTATTATTGCCTCTAGGGCATATTTCCTTCAGCCGGACCCATGTGAGCACACGCTCGCTAGCCTCTAGCCGTCGTTGAGCTCGTTGTTCATCCTCTGGAAGGATCTGCTGGATTCACTCCGGGATTGTCTGCGGAATCTATTGTTAGATCTGCAAACATGCCGAATACCAACTGGTACACGTAATTACGTCTTTTATCGGTCGAGACAAATATTACCAGATGAGGCCTTCTTGGATTCCTCTATTCTGGCAACTGCGGCCCTTAGCTGGGCTGTACACTCCTCCAGCTCTTAAGACAAATGGGTATTCTTCTCTGTAAGAATCTATTCATACAATGATCCTTAAATCAGTTGTACCAACTGTTTCAAGTCTCAGGGGCTACTGATATACATAATTATCAAATTTTGCTTACCCGTATATCTTTTAAATACTGGTCTGTGGCTCTAGCAAGCCCATCTTGAGCAGCTCGGGTGTACGCGTCTCCCGAGTTGAAGGCATTGAACGCCTCTTCGGAGAAATAAGGGTCGCGGAGCGCGGCCCATCGACGCTGATGATTCATAGCGCTCTCTACCTTGGAATTTGTAGCGGATATGCTATCTACATCCTCTGTAGGAGGATCATCCAGTGTTGTCCCCATGTTAGCCTCCACCCTTGAGGCCGGTTCTGGTGTCCGGCTAGTAGAGGCGTGGCTGGTAGGATCTCCGGACACAGACCGGCGAATACTCTTTCTGCCAGGACATAGTGGACATTATTATATTTTCAAGATGGCAATCACGGAGCATGTTTTAAATCATACCTCTTTGATGGCGGCTCAGTCCTGATCGCTTTCCTTTTAAGCCTACTTGGCTTGGGCACCCCTTGTTGGTGAATAGCCGCGGGTTCAACACAGCCCCGATGGCCTTCCCTATAAAGCGCAATACATGTGCGGTGGGTAAGGCGTAAAGAAGGGATCCTTCTCGGAAGTTAGGACTCCGGTTTTACTTACATATGATGCAAGGAGTAGGCCAGGATAGTCGGCAATGATGGCCACCCAAGGTGCCGTCACAGCTTGCCTGGTAAAACATCGGGTCGACGAGCTCCACAACTATGTTTGGATCTTCTTCAAGTCTGGGGCCGAGGGCCCGGTTGTGGTCCTCTGGTTGTGGAGGCGGGCTGTGGATCTCCCTCACAGCTTTCCTCAGTTCCCGTTATGGACTAGCAAGATAAATATTTGCAATAATAGACTGCGGGAATGAATAGAGTTGAGTAAAAGATAGTGACTCACCCAACTAGGGGGGTTGTACATGGAAAATCCATCCCGTGGCTTAATGCGGATGAACTCCTGTTCTTCCCCTTCTCACAAATCAGACAATATTTTCGCCAGAGCAGTGGCGGAGTCCGGACCTTTCTGACCATAGCGGGTGGCATCGACTTCTCCATTGAAGTGCCACATGGGATGCCCCCGATACTGGAGTGGCTGCACCCCCCCCCCCCACATTATGCATATTGACATAACCTCGGTTATTGTCAATCCAGATTTGGCCAGCGTTTTTATCCTGCCCATCAGTTGAAGGACCTCTCTGCTATTTTCCTCTTGGGGGCTCCGGGGACGCCAGCTATGGCGTTTCTTCAATGGGGCATTTGTGAACTTGGGAAGACCCATCCGGATAGGGTAAGGAAGGGAGACGTCCTCTATATAAAACCACTTGGAAGGCCAGTCTTCAGATGTCTTCTTCGGAGTGCCGGACAGGTATCCGGTCCCAGCGATGCGCCATATTTCGGCTCCACCCACTTGGTATATTGATCCCTCCTAATTACGAGGGACGAGGCAGAACAACCTCTTCCATAGCTCGAAATGAGCTTCGCAACCCAGAAATAACTCAAAAAGGGTGACATAGCCTGTGATATGCAGGATGGAGGCAGGGGTGAAGTTGTGCAGCTGGAGGCCATAATACTCCAGGAGCCCGCGGAGGAACAGATGGATTGGAAATCTGAGGCCCCTCAACAAGTAAGGGACAAGGCACACGCGCTCCACCTGGGATGGGTTGGGAAAACTCTCCACTTGCTCCCCGTCGTCAAAAGTGGCTAGTCCGGCTCGAACGGGGACAAGATATGCAGGCCGGAGAAACCCCTAGGTCTGCAACTCCACCAACCGGCAGTGGGATACGGCACACTTCTCCCAATCACCTAGCTTGGCGCTATGAGTGCGAGAGGAGGAGCTGCGGTGGCCGGCCATGATGGGATTGTTTTTTCGGGCGCGCTCCGATGGATCCTCGCTTGGGGAAGATGGCGTGTTTTGGATCTGAGGATCCCCACTCTTTAATAGACGATTTATTTACATGGTTAGGGTGGCAAGTGTAAAAATGCCCTGACTTCTCGCATTCGCTCGACACGTGGAGACTGACATTATTAAGGTACAGAAGCTGATGAGTGCAACAATAAATGGGAAGTCGGACACTGCTCGTTACAACAGGTACTCTGGAGAATTTGGAGAAGAACCCGTCTTGCAATGCCAAAAACAACCTGCGCGCCGGACTCATCATCAATGAATCCTGGTTCAGGGGCTACTGAGGGAGTCCAGGATTAGGGGGTCCTCGGACAGGCGGACTATATGCTTATGCCGGACTATTGGACTATGAACATACAAGACTGAAGACTTTGTCCCGTGTCCGGGTGGGACTCTCCTTTGCATGGAAGGCAAGCTTGGCAATTCGGATATGTAGATTCCCTTCTCTGTAACCGACTCTGTGTAACCCTAGCCCCCTCCGGTGTCTATATAAACCGGAGGGTTTAGTCCATAGGACAACAACAATCATAATTATAGGCTAGCTTCTAGGGTTTAGCCTCTACGATCTCGTGGTAGATCAACTCTTGTATTACTCATATCATCGAGACCAATCAAGCAGGAAGTCGGATATTACCTCCATAGAGAGGGCCAGAACCTGGGTAAACATTGTGTCCCCCGCCTCCTGTTACCATTAGCCTTAGACGCACAGTTCGGGACCCCCTACCCGAGATCCACCGGTTTTGACACCGACAGCGAGCAAGACTCCGCCCCCACTAAAAAGAGGCAGGGAATCCCCCCGCCACTTGTGTACTAGATGGATGCCATGTTTGACGATTCTGAGTAAGGAAGAACCTCATAGGGTAACCGGTTCTTCTCCGTGTGGAGGTCTTGAAGATGGTCTTCTCCGAGAGGAGGTCTTGAATCCAAGTGGATCTTCTCCGAAGAGGTGTCGGTCCCTCGCGATGGAGTAGATCCGGATGGATGAGCAAAGCTCTATCTCAAATGAGCTAAACCAATGCTAACCCTAATACGAAGCTAGGAGACAAGTATATATTGTGCTAAGCCACGAAGGGGTAAGAGGGAGAGGATACATTGGGTGAAAACCCCTTTCACTGCGCGCAGGCAGGCCGATAGTACTGTCATGTGGCCGGTAGTTCCGCTGGGAGCTCACACGGGGCGGTAGTACCGGTCAGGTGGGGGAGGTAGTTCCGCTGGAAGCCCAGGCGCTGGTTCTGGAGGTGTACGCCAAAGGGGTTGGGTTTGTTCCGGTCGTCGGGGCGGTTGCTCCGGTCTTTTGGTAGAAACCGGTACAATCGGTGCAGCACCGGCCTTGCTCCGCTCGATCACAGAAGGTGGGCCGATTGTTGGGCGGTAGGAGGCCAATTGTTCCGCCCGGGCGGTAGTTGGGCGGTTGTTCTGGTCCTTCTGGGCTGTGCAGATCGTCTACATGCTCTTGATGTTTATCTTGCACCATAACTTCTCCTTGGTTTCTTTCTTGGTACCTAATCACACAAAGCATCTCCGTTTGAGGTAGTAGCCATGTCTCAAGTGGGTCAAAGGGAAGTTCAACAAGAAGAGAGTTAACCTCGGATTGAATAGCACGTGCTCGAGCTCTTGTCATGGGTCCACTTGGAGCTTGAGTAGTCTAAGTAGTGTCCATGGGGATGACCGTGGGATGCTCCGCATCATCTCCCCTCCCTTGGGAAAGATCCGACCTCAGATCGAAATCCTCATCACCATTGTATGGGGAGATATCATTGACATTGAAGATGTCGCTCACGGAGTACTTGTCGCGTGGGATGTCAATCTTGTAGGCGTTGTTGTTGTAGCATTCAAGCACCTTGAAGGGTCCATCGGCTCGTGGTAGAAGTTTGGACTTGCGTTCGTTGGGGAAGCGTTCCTTTCGAAGGTGTAGCCACACAAGATCTCCAATGTTGAATATCATGGGTTGCTTGTTGATGTTGAGCTTGGTCGCGAGTCGTTGTACTTGGTGCTCGATGGTGTGCCTTGTATCTTCATGCATCTTCTTGAGGTAGCTCACTCGGGCACTCGCGTCCATGTTGGTGCGCTCTTGTAGTGGTAGAGGAAGAATGTCCAATGGGGACAAAGGGTTGAAGCCGTAGACGACCTCGAAAGGGGACTTGCCGCTAGTGGAATGTCTTGCGCGGTTGTAGGCGTACTCGGCGATGGGTAGACACTCCTCCCACTCTTTGATGTTCCTCTTGATCAACACACAAAGTAGAGTTGAGAGTGTACGGTTTGTCACCTCCGTTTGGCCGTCGGTTTCTGGATGGTATGCTCAAGAGAACAAGAGCTTGATTCCGAGCTTGGCGCATAGAGTCTTCCAAAAGTAACTCAGAAACTTGACGTCGTGGTCCGAGACAATCGTTTTGGGCACTCCATATAGACGCAAGACTTCCCTACAAAAGATATTCGCAATATGTGAAGCATCGTCTATCTTGTTGCATGGGATAAAATGAGCCATTTTAGAGAATCGTTCCACAACAACAAACACGGAATCCTTTCCATTTTGAGATCTTGGCAAACCAAGTACAAATTCCACACTAATGTCTTCCCAAGGTTGATAAGGAATAGTAAGAGGCATGTAAAGACCATGGGATTGAGCTTTAGACTTAGCTTTGCAACATGTAGAGCATCGGTTGGTGAAGCGTGAGACGTCGCAGAACATCTTGGGCCAAAAGTAGTTCTTGGAGAGTGTGGCAAATGTCTTGTTGCGTCCAAAGTGTCACATGAGTCCACCTCCATGAACCTCTTGCAAAAGGAGCAAACCAAGAGAGGACTCGGGAATGCAAAGTTTGTTAGCTCTCATAAGATAATCATCCTTGATGTAATATCGTTCCCAAGATGTATGTGTCAAACACTTAGCATAAGGAGTAGCAAAGGAAGGATCATTTGCATACAAGTCTTTTATGTGTTCAAAGCCAATAACATTCAACTCAAGTTTAGTGAAAAGTGTGCATATGTGTGAAAGGGCATCCGCCACTACGTTTTCCTTACCCTTGATGTACTTGGTGACATAAGGAAAATACTATATAAATTCACTCCATTTGGCATGATGCTTGTTCAACTTAGTTTGCCCCTTTAAGTACTTAAGCGTTTCATGATCGGTGTGTATGACAAGATCATGCGGTCTAAGATAATGTTCCCAAACATGTAGCACACGTACTAAAGCATACAATTCTTTGTCATAGATGCGATAGTTAAGTTGAGCAAAAGAGAGTTTTTCACTAAAATATGCAATAGCTCGTTTTTCTTGCATCAAAACTCCACCAATTCCATTACCACTTGCATCGCAATCAACCTCAAAAGTTTTGTCAAAGTTGGGTAAAGCAAGAATCGGAGCATGAGTAAGCAAAGATTTGAGCTCATCAAAAGTGGTAGATTGCAAAGGTCCCCAAACAAAAGGAGCATTTTTCTTACTCAAGGCGTGCAAAGGTGCAGCGATAATGCTAAAATCTTTGACAAAGCGACGATAGAAACCCGCAAGGCCAAGAAAGCTACGCACTTGTTGCAAATTAGTGGGTTGGGGCTAAGTTTTAATCACTTCAATTTTAGATTCATCAACATGGGCACCCTTTGAGGAAACAACGAAACCCAAGAAAACAAGTTTGTCAACACCAAACGTGCATTTTTTCATGTTGGCATAAAGACGTTCCTTGCGAAGAGTTTGCAAAACAGCCCTAACATGATTTAGATGACCTTTCATGGACTTGCTAAAAACAAGTATGTCATCGAAGTAGACTACAACAAACAATCCAATCTAAGGATGAAGCACAAAATGCATAAGATGCATGAAAGTATCGGGAGCTTCCGATAAACCCATAGGCATAACCAACCACTCATACAAGCCAAATTTTTTCGGTGGAAACAACACTTATGGGATCACAAGAATCCCTACTATGGTTTCAGGGTGCGGGATCGTGAGAAGAGCGGGACCAGCAATCAGCACAAGCACTCGGGTCATTTACCCAGGTTCGGGCCGTGAGGATGCGTAATACTCTAGTCCTGCTTTGGTGTGTATATCTGTGTTCTTGGAGTTCTTGAGCTAGCTATGATGAGTGTAACTTGTCCAAGGGTCCAAATACTTCTCCCGGATGCCTCGGGCCTCCTTTTATAGTCAAGGGGATCGCCATAGTGGCACACAGGAGGTGGCATCGGTGTACAGTGGCTAAGCTCATCGCTTAGCCATTACGGGACACGACGCATTTAATGGCATCTTAGGTGTCCACCCCACTTTATCGGGGACAGAAACCAGCCCCCGTCCCGTCCGTCACTGCCCACCTCGCTCCGACACACGTCTAGGCTAGCGGTGCGTATGGTGCCATGTACGCTGGCAAGCTGCTGAGGCGGCGCGGTGGTAGGGCCTTCACGAAGATTTGGATGCCACCACGCAGGCATGTGCTGAGTTGGCCTGGAAGCCCCACATCGACACGTAGGTGCCTGCCTAGCTGGTGGGCTCGCAGCTTCATGGGAGCGGTGGTGGAAACTTGGCGGGCGTGGGCCTGGCTGTGGCCCCGCGGATGTCCTCGAAAGGGCGTTGCTAGGGCCCCGACAAGGGTCTTGCCGTGGCGTCATGGTCATCCCCGGAAAGGATCTTGCTGGAGGTCTTGTGGGTTTCCTCGGCAAGGATCTCGCCGAGGTTTGTCGTCTTCTAATTCTCATCTGACTTGGAGTGTTCGTGATCTTCACAAAGATCTGCATGCCATCATGGAGGTGCCTCCCGAGCCTTGGTTCCAATGTGGTTGTCGGGAACCTTGGGCTCGAGGGTGGCGCGCTCCGCTGGTGTTGGGAAAGCTGGCCCGGCAAGGTCCTTGCTGGGGCCGTGGAGGCCGCCCCGGCAAGGGTCTTGCCGGGGGAATCCACCTCACCTTCTTGCTCTTCGTGTCTCTGTCTTGGCATTGCTTTGACCACCTTGTGGCGTTGATTCCCTGCCCCTGCCCCGCTTAAGTGTGCCCGCAGGCGTGGCTCTGACTGCCCGTGCATAGGTAAAGGGGTACAAAGTAGTGCCCCTACTTCTGTACACCGACAGGAGCCCCGGGGTCTGGGCCACACATCAGCGCAACACGTAATTGGGCCAGGCCCAAAACGGTGCGCAGGCAGGCGGGGTTGATTTTATTGAGGTGTTTTTTCCGCCCGCTGCACTTCCCCATGATCCACGTTGAACGCGTGACGTGGGGATCGTGTGCGGGGGTGATCGAAGCATGCTTGCATCATCTTGCGGTGAACACTAAAGAGGTGGCTTGCGTGTCCCATCGAGACCGCAGGGCCGACGCTCATTTACTCTCCCCTCCTGGGAACCATCGTTCCATGCGTCCCACTACGCCCGCCCCTTGCTCCATGTAGGATGCATGCACAGTGCAGGGCGGGTGACAGGCGCGTGCAATATGGGAAGACGTGCGCCCGAGGGTTGATACCCACGCGCCTTCAATTGGGCGGGGAGGGCGGTCGACGGCCTCGCCCGCTGTCATCTTAATAAGCTGGGTTGACTGAGAGGGGCGGCCGAGCCCTGACCCTGCCCCTTTATAAGGAGGGGAGCGGGAGGGATGGCACCCTTTAGTCTTTCGCCATCCGCCTCCTCCCATCTTTGCTTCTTCCTCCCCTCTGCCATGGCGAGAGGGCGTGCTGATGCTTCGATGGTGGCGGTGAGGGTTTCTGCTCGACAACGCGCCCCTCCTCCCCAAGAGCCCGTGGCGTCGGAGCCGGCCATGAGGGGAAGAGGGAGGGGGTGAGGTCGAGGTCGCCGTGGTTCTCGGCGAAGAGGAGGACGGGGCGGCGCATCGGCCTCGCCTATGCCGGCGGTCCCTCCTCCAATGGAGGGCCACGTCGGGGACCAGCCCCACGAGTTCTTCATCAGGCTGCACTGGCCAGCGCGTCGTCGTCTTCGTCTTCCTACTCCATTTGCTCGGGAGATGGAGCTCGACCCGCCGCAGGCGCTGAGGCTGCACATGAGGGGCTGCGGGAACGGCGGTGCATGGGCCAATGTTGATTTTCCAGCCCCTCACGTCATGTACCTTCACCGCGGATGGAAAAAATTTGCTCGCATCCACAGCTTGATGGCAGGGCTCATCCTCTACTTCAAACTAATGGGGAATGGCCTCCTCTCCGTCAAGGTCTTTGGCGACTTCGGGACTCGCCTGAAGTGTTGCGTGGAGTGCTCCTCCGATGACGAAGGCTCTTCCTCGAGCAAGGGTGACGAGAAGGACAGCGACATCAACGACGAGGGCAGTAGGCAGGAGGATGACGGGGCCGACTAGGCATCGGACCCGTTGTCCCCGGGCGGTGCCGGCAGCAGCAACATCTGCACCGGGCCCCTTCTCCCGATGGAGCCGGCTCCTTGAACTTCTCAGGGCCGCCTCCTTGGGCGGCTGGCGTGGGAAGGCCGGAGAAGGCGGGTGGCGGGCCGTCAAGTCGGAGTACGATGGCACCGACGCCTTCGTAGTGTATTGACGGACCGCTGCCTCATCTTCCAGCTCTCCTCCCGACACCATCATCACCAGCCCTCCCTAGGCGGCCGCCGGCATGTTCTCTTGGCACCTTCTGCTGCTCGTACCTCACCTAGGCGCTCCTCCTGCCCTCTTGCCTTCTTGTTCCATTTCCTGAGGAGAGGGACAAGAAAGGGATTACGGGCACCTTATCTTTTTTCAGCTTGTAAGCCTACGTGCCTTAGTTAGATTTAAAACTTGTAATCCCCTTGCTCATGTTTACATTCCGTATGAACTGTACCTGTATGGAATGTACTAATGAAAAAGGGTGCTTGCCGGGTCTTGTGTATGTGAGCAAAGTCCGTACCAAGGAATGAATCCTTGTTATTTTTAACATAAACATCATTGCCCGGCAGCAGGCCTTGCCGCTCCCCTACTCCATTCGACCACACTCACGCCTTTGGTGGAGGCAGGGACGATGTAGGGGTGGGCCCTACGCTTGCTTCCTTGCCGCCGCGACTACAACCAAATTTTGAACCAAGAAGAGGTTCTCGGGTGGCTGGAATGAAGGGAGCACGACAGCATTGGAATAAAACGAGGCTTCATACTTCCCAATTTTACACGAAAATGCATAATAGGGGATAAGAAAACATATCTGAATCCGCAGCCCCCGGCAACCCTAGCATGCCGTGGGTGGACCTTTGTGTCTTCAGCCCCCGGCAAGCTTGGTTTGCAGGGGCCGGAGCGCCGGCTTGCTCCCTTTCTCCCACACAGCTCAGCAGAAATATCCATGTACCCTGCGAACCAAAGAGGACGGAATGGAACAGAGAGACGCAAACTCAACCTCTATGCTAGTGGTTAGTCGTCGCTAAGCACTTTCAACCCTAACCGAGGGAGAGACTCAACCTAGTATGCATGCTATGACTTAGGGCGCCAGCGCTTCATTTATTTATGCTCAGGGTCTGCGCCTGGCTTTGTACAAAGGGTTATATGCCTTGCCAGCAAGGCTTGTACAAAAGGTGGCTTGTCGGGGGCCCGGTAGCCGCGCCTTATGGGTAAAACTTACGAAGATGCTAAATGTTCTAGGAGTTGCTCACTGGAATGGCATCTTTGGTCTCCAGGCGGACTGCGTCGGGCCTGGTGACTCGTATTACGCGATAAGGGCCTTCCCACTTTGGTGTCAACTTGTTGGAATTCTTGCCCGACTGAACGCGCCAAAGAACAAGGTCGCCTTCCTCAAAGCTTCAGGCATGAACCTTGCGGCTATGGTTGCGGCGCAAGGCTTGCTGGTAGCGTGCTGCTCTCAAAGCCGCCCGAAGACGATCTTCCTCGAGGAGTATCGCGTCATCTTGCCGCAATCGCTCTTGCTCAAGCTCATCATAAGCGAGCACTCCAGGTGACCCATATATGAGTTCCGTGGGGAGAACTACTTCTTCCCCGTATACCAGGCAAAGGGTGTCTGGCCGGTGGCTCGATTTGGCGTCGTTCTGATCGACCAAAGAACCTCCGGCAACTCATCAATCCAGCGCCTTCCGCTCTTGTGCAACCTGTCAAAAGTCTTCGTCCTCTGGCCACGCAGCACTTCAACATTTGCTCTCTCCGCTTGGCCGTTGCTTCGTGGGTGTGCCGTGGAAGCAAAACGGACCTTGCTGCCGAGGTCTCCAATGTATTGCATGAAGGTGTGGCTTGTGAACTGCGTGCCGTTGTTAGTGATGACTCTGTTCGGCACAACAAAGCAGCAAACTAGCCCCTTAAAGAATTTGACAGCTGACTGTGTGATCACCTTCCTCACTGCTTCCACCTCTGGCCACTTTGTGAACTTGTCGATTGCAACGTACAAGTACTCAAAGCCCCCGACGGCGCGGGGAAAAGGGCCCAGTATGTCAAGCCCCCAGACCGAGAATTGCCAGGAGAGAGGGATTGTCTGCAAGGCTTGAACTGGCTGATGAAGATTCTTCGAATGGAACTGGCACGCTTCACACTTGGTTACTAGTGCCATCGCATCCTGGAGGGCAGTGGGCCAGAAGAAACATTGCCGGAAGGCCTTGCTGGCAAGGGCCCTCGACCCTATGTGGGAGCCACATATGCCTCCATGTATCTCTACCAACAACTCCAGTCCTTCCTCCCGGGGGATGCACTTCAATTTCACTCCATTTGGTCTTTTTCTGTACAAAACGTTGTCAACGAACTGGTACAGGGCAGACCGGCGGGCTACTTTCTCTGCTTCTTCCTGCTCCTCAGGAAGCTCCCCTGTTTGGAGGGATCGGAAGATATGCTGCACCCATGCTGGAGCCTTTGGCTCGACGGCAAGGACCAAAAGCATTTCCTCTACCGCGGGAGCGGTCGCCTCCACGGCAAGGGCTTGGCGCCCCGCCGGAGTCGATTGTCCCATGGCAGGCTCGGCGTCCACGGCAACATCTTCGTCGGCGGCTCCAGTACTTGACGGGGCCTGACTTCCTTCGCTTGTTCTGCTCTGTTGATGGTTTAACGGATGGTTGAGTTAACCGAAGCACAAAAGTACCTGGTTCCACATGTAGCATGAGGGCGGCGCGCTTCGACACGTAGTCGGCAATGTCATTGTCCATTCGAGGAACATGCTCTGCCTGTATACCATCAAAGCACTCCTCCAGTTTCCTCACTTCATCTACGTAGGCTTCCATCAACAGGCTTTGATAATCCTAGTTGATCTGCCGGATGACAAGCTGTGAATCGCCCCTGACGATGAGCTTTTTGACCCCGAGGTCTGCCGTGATCCTGAGATCGTGTAACACCCCGGATGTAACTTTCCATAATTGTAACTCTAACTCTTGCCATTTTTGGCTATGTGTTGTGATATTTCCTTCGTGGTTGGGTTTTTGTCCTTTGTTTTGCATTTTGTTCATGTCATGCATCTCATCTCATAGCACCATGCGCATTGCATCGACATTGTTTTCTTAAAACTTGCATCTACTCGTACTTGCCGCTCCTCGCTTCTCTCCGTGGCGTTCGTTAACCGTTCCGAGACCAACCATGTTTTCGTTTCCCTCTTGTCAAACCACCTAACCTCTCTGCACAACCTCAGACCCGTCGCGCGCATCCGAATCTTACTCGAACCCGACCCGCTCGGTCATCACCGTTGGAGTCGGATCATCCCCAAACATCCCTAAAACATCTTCGTTTTCTTATTTGGACTCCCTAACCTATTTTTCTCGATCGTCTGATCTAAATCAGAGGGTCCAATTATATCCTAACCTAACCCACTCACTATATAATCAGACCAAACCCTAAATTCGAGGAGGTTTGTCCCTCGCCGCCGCCACTCTCTCCAAAATCCCCCTCTGGATCCATCCCCAACCTACTAGCCTCCTCCTTCCTGATCGGGACAGCCAAGCCTCCAGCTTCTGCTCGATTTCCCGCAGCCGCCACGCCTCTGCTTGATCTCCCCTGCCAATCCAACCACCGACAGCCGCGCTGCTTCCCTTCCCTCTCGCATCGCCGACCTCTCCGTCCAGGCCGTCCCCGCTCTCCTGCCTCCCTGTCCCCAAGCACCTCGTCCCCGCCTCCGGCCACGCCGCCGCCCATCTCCGGCGAACCCAACAGATGAGTTGCCGCCCGTCTCCTCTTTCTCTCCCCTGTTTCCCTCTCCTTCCTTCTCTAATCTCTCTCCCTTCCTCGTTTGTTTTCTTTTCTGCCAGGAAACGAACGGGGCTCGCCCTGCTGCCATGGCCGCCGGTGAAGGGAGCCGCCGTGTGTGTCCTTCCCGTCCCTGCCGTTTGTGTCATCGGATCGGGTCGCCTCCGCCCGGCTCCTCTCGCCCCGACTGCCCATGCTCGCATCCCGCCACAGGGCCTCGCCTCTGCTTCGATGAGAGGAACGAAGCTGTCTATGCCCGCTTCGTCAGTTTCAGGACGCGAGCGCTGCTCGTGTTGACCGCGCCCTTAACCGCCCCAGCTCGTGGATGCCCGGCGCCCGAGGACTCCTGCCCTCCTGATGCTCGTTGCCGAGCACTAGTGCTCCAAGCCCGGCCCTTCTGCAGCTCGCCAGTGAGCACATCTAGCCACCCGCGCCCATGGTTCCCTCCTTTTCTTCCCGTTTCTTCTCCCTGTATCTCTTGTCTGAATTCACTCGCTCTCTGAATTTCTTCACAGGAGTTGAGCCGCCGTCGTCCTGTTCGACTCCCACCATCAGGAACCATCTCCCCTCGTCAGACCGAGTGGATCCCCGCGCCCGTTGCTGACCACCTTCGCTCCGGACCCGTCCTCTCTGCCTCATCGTCGCCGGAATCCAAGCCGTGCCGCTGCATCCCCCCTGCTCGCTGCGACCTAAAGCTGCGCGCCTGCATCGATGGGGTCAGCGCTCCCGAGCTTGTTGACCGTGCCCTGCCTCCTCTCGCCTGGGCCAGCGCGTTGACTCAAGCCAGGCCCAGAGCCCCTTCCAGCCGCTCTCTCCACAAACGGGCCGAAGCCCATGGGTGAGGCCATACCCCAAAGCCCCCTCCTCTGGTTTTTTTCTCCTGTCGGGCCAGCTTGTTTCAGCCCGTTATGTTTTTTTCCTGTCCAGCTATTTTGGTAATTATCCAGTGAATTACCAGTTTCACAGAAAAACCCTTGCTGTTCATGCATTTAATAACTCACAACTGGTGCATCGGATTAAAATGTTTTATATATGTAAAGTGGTTAGAATTTCATCTAGTTTCATAACTCTCATCCATGTCTAAAATGTTTAAAATGTTGTTTGTCTAAATGTGCTTAAATGCCATGCTAAAATGATTTATTTCATAACTAAATAACTATAGCTTGGTTTTAAATAAACTTAATATGTAAATGGGGTGGAAAAAATGCATAGATTAACTTGTTGCACTTTATTTTCCTGTTTAGCAACAATAAAATATGATTTAGGGCAGAACAGTACCAAATTCGAAGTATGCACATGAGGATTTTCTGGAATTGTTGTTTGAGTTTCCGGCCTCATTTAAACTTGCCTAATTAGTTAGTTTAATTATGTTTCACCTCTTGCCTTGTTTAACAACATTTAATAATGGTGTACCTAAACGAGAGCGAACTAAATAACTCGAATGTGGTGTTCCGTCAATATGCAACTCGTTGCATATTGAGCTCCACTTAAATTGTAGTGTTGTTTGCTTCACCTTGCCATTCCATGCATATTTAAACCAGACATGCATCATACTTGAATGTGCATCATGCCATGTTTATGCTTGTGCATTTACCGTGTTGTTTGCTTCTTTCCGGTGTTGCTTCTTAGTTCTGGTAATGTTGCGTTTGTGAAGATTCGTTCGACTACATTGGTTCGTCTACTTCATGGACTCATTCTTCTTCCTAGCGGAATTTCAAGCAAGATGACCATTACCCTCAATATCACTTCTATCTTTGCTTGCTAGTTGCTTCATTCCATCGCTATGTTGCGCTACCTATCACTTGTTTACCATGCCTCCCATTTTGCCATTTCAAGCCTCTAACCCACCTTCCTTGCAAACCGTTGTTTGGCTAAGTTTCCGCTTTTGCTCAGCCCCTCTTATAGCGTTGTTAGCTGCAGGTGAAGTTGAAGATTGCTCCATGTTGGAACTTGATTATGTTGGGATGTCACAATATCTCTGATTTAATTAATGCATTTATATACTTGGTAAATGGTGGAAGGCTTGGCCTTATGCCTGGTGTTTTGTTCCACTCTTGCCGCCTTAGTTTCCGTCATACCGGTGTTATGTTCCTTGATTTTGCGTTCCTCACGTGGTCGGGTTTATGGGAACCCCTTGACAGTTCGCTTTGAATAAACCTCCTCCAGCAAGGCCCAACCTTGGTTTTACATTTGCCTCACAACCTACTAACTTTCCCTTGGGTTTGCGCGAGCCCGAGGGTCATCTTTATTTTAATCCCCCCGGGCTAGTGCTTCTCCTAGTGTTGGTCCAAACCGGGCGATGTCCGGCGCCCCCTGGGCAACCAAGGTCTATGCCAACCCGATGTCTTGCCCATCCGGTGTGCCCTGAGAATGAGATACGTGCGACTCCTATCGGGATTTGTCGGCACATCGGGCGGTCTTGTTGGTCTTGTTTTACCATTGCCGAAATGTCTTGTAACCGGGATTCCGAGACTGATCAGGTCTTCCTGGGAGAAGGAACATCCTTTGCTGATCGTGAGAGCTTGTGATGGGCTAAGTTGGGACACTCCTGCAGGGTTTAAACTTTCGAGAGCCGTGCCGGCAGTTATGTGGCAGATGGGAATTTGTTAATATCCGGTTGTAGAGAACTTGACACTTGACTTAATTAAAATGCATCAACCGCGTGTGTAGCCGTGATGGTCTCTTTTCGGTGGAGTCCGGGAAGTGAACACGGTCTTTGTGTTATGATTGTGCATAAGTAGTTTCAGGATCACTTCGTGATCACTTCTAGCTTCTCGACCGTTGCGTTGCTTCTCTTCTCGCTCTTATTTGCGTATCTTAGCCACCATATTTGCTTAGTGCTTGCTGCAACACCACCTCATTACCACTTCCTACCCATAAGCTTAAATAGTCTTGATCTCGCCGGTTTTGAGATTTTTGAGTCCTCGTGACTCACCAGATACTATCACAACAGTTGCAGGTCTCGATGATACTAGTGCAGGTGATGCAACCGAGCTTAGATGGGAGTTCGACGAGGATCTAGGCCGTTACTATGTTTCGTTTCATGATGATCAATAGTGGAGCCCAGTTGGCACGATCGGGGATCTAGCATTTGGGGTTGTCTTCTTTTCTTTTGGTTCCGTAGTCGTACCTATGAGTTTACTATGATTGATGTATGAATTATATGTTCATTGTGTGAAGTGGCGATTGTAAGCCAACTCTTTATCCCATTCTTGTTCATTACATGGGATTGTGTGAAGATGACCCTTCTTGTGACAAAACCACCATGTGGTTATGCCTCTAAGTCGTGCCTCGACACGTGGGAGATATAGCCACATCATGGGTGTTACAAGATGGTAATCAGAGCCATCCCCGACTTAGGAGCCCCCTGCTTGATCAAATCGCTGACATTGTTGAGTCTAGAACAACATGTTTTGAGTCTTAGGATTATATATATAGGGGAGTAGGATTCTTTTTACTCCTCAGTCCCTTCGTCGCTCTGGTGAGGTCTCCTGACGTAGATGTTTTGACTTCCTCTCCTCAGATTTCACTAATTTTTTTTAGGATCACGCGGGTATCTTGGGATCGTTCTGGTATTCTTGTGATGAGAACATTGTTCTTGGTGCCTCCTGACATTTAGGGGTTGTGGCAGTGTCCCGGGGAGTTGAGCTCCGAGGTGTTGCCGTCACAATTTTATCGTTGCAGTTCTGGAATACCTAAGTTTTGCTGACATCGAAAATATCTTTTATGCAGTTGTTGGTGAGATAACCTCGACGCCACCCAGTACTTGGACGAGAGTTCGGGAGTATTGCCATAGCTCATATAACGGATGCTTTTTGAAGGCTGAGGTACACGATTTCCGAAGTTTTCTTGGTTATGTGTTGACGGATGGATACAGCTTGGATGTAGGTATTGTTAATTTGGGTGAGATATTTATTGCTTCCCGTGTATCCCCAACACCGGATTGCATAACCAAAAAGTTTCAGGAGTTTTATAGGTGGGAATTCAAGTATCTCCTAGAATATCTTTCCGACAGATGCATGATATGGGATTGGGTAAATCTCTATCATATGTTTGTTTCCGGCTTATTCCGCAAGCCAAATCCTTTGTTTTGTTTTATTTGTGGTATTTGAGTTGCTTCGATGTCAAGTGTTGATTCCATACCTTTTCTAAACGGTGTTCTCATATTTCTATGGGAGTACTAATCCTTTTGATATTGTCATGTCAATTCTTTCCAACCGGTGTGCTTCTCTTCAAGTGGATCGGATCATTTCAACATTTGTGAGATCAATTCTAAGTTTTCTCAACGGTATCCATTCCATCTGTCCCAAGTTGTCTTTGTTTTCCCACCCTCCCACCCTTTTCTTCAAGGACTAAAATTTCTTAATCAAGTATCCTTTTTGTGATGGGAAGTCTCTCCATTCTTTTCCGTCAATGTTCTCATCCGGTGATTCTCAGGAAAATATTATCGGAGCTTCAAGTTCATTATTCTTCGTCTCTTTTCTTCTCCGGTGGATTAATTTCAAGTTTTGGTGTTGATCATATCTCTTCCTTTTGTTTCACATATCTTCCCATGTGAATTTCTTATCCAAGGTTCTCTTATTTATTCACCTCTCCCAGTTCATATCCGGAGTGCTCAAGATATCTCAGAAGAATCATGTTTCCATTCTTAACCCGTTCGAGTTACTTCGAGTTTTTTCTCTCATTCAAGCTATTTAGTTCTACCGGTGCAATCTCTATTTCAAGCAATCCTTCAACGATGTTTCTTTCGAGTGGGCCCTAACCCACAGGTCTTTTTCCAGGATCTTACCTGACTCTTCTAATTTTCCAGGAGCTATTCTCAAATTCATTTTAAAGTTTGACATAAGAATGAGTTTTCATCAGTCACATGCCTTCTCCAAGGTCGCTTTCAAATTCTTTTCATCTTTGGCGCAACCTTTCCTCTTTTAATCCTTCCGGAGTGCCTCAACAATTCAAGGTGGTTCTCATCTTCATTCTAAACATTTGAAGACCGAAGAAGGATTTCTCTTAAATCTTGCTCCATTCTCTTCAAAATTCATGGTTCTAGCGTTATGCCATCCTCTCATAATTGCTTTCGATTGTGAGAATTCTTTTCACCCATCCGGATAAATTCAAGAGTCTTTTCAGTTTGATTCTCCGGAGCCCATCATCTCAAAATTATTCATTCCAGCTTTCAGTCTCGTTCTCCAAATCTTACCGGTGCATCGTTCAAGTATTCTCTAGCCAGTTCATGATCTCTTTGTTCTCATGTATCTAAATCCCCTCAAGTATCTTCATTCATTTTCCAATTCTTCCCGGTGAAATGTTCCTTTGCTACTTTCATTTTCAATTCTTACGGTGGTTCGTTCAAGATTTCACATCCTTCATTATCATATCAATTCATTCGTTGTTTTCAAATCCCACTAGTGGTTCCATGAATACTGTCTCAAGTTTACGCTATATCTCTCTTAATCCTTTGTACGAGAATAAGTAGTATGCCAAATCTGTTGCTTGTCATCAATTTAAATTGGTGAAGGATACGCATAATGTAATTCCTATTATTGTTTCATCCAAGTGATATAGTTTCTTCTTTCCAGAGTTGTTCATCATGTCACATTTCTCGGTTTGAGATGCTTCATCTTTTCTTTTCTGGAGTTCCAATTTTTCCTCATTATCTCATCACGAAGCTCCATCTAAATCATTGCAAGGCTTCACCTTGTGTTTTCAACTTCTCTTCCTTTCTATCACCCTTTTATTACCAGAGTTCTTCATGGAGGCTCTACATGGTGGTTCGCCAAGGGTTCCTTTCATTCTTCAATTGTTCTTCAAGATTTCTCTCGAAGTTATGACCCGCCAAGCTATACTCAAAATTAAACATGGTGCTCAACACATGCTTTGTTTTGAGGCGTTCAAGCATTCTTCATCTTGCCTTCCAAAGTGTAATTCTTTCTATCTTATCTTTTGAGGTGGTGTTATATCATTCTTGACAATTTCCATTTAGGTTTCGTGATTCACATGTTGTCAAGAATGAGGTATTTTAAATCCATCAATCTCTTCTTTGGAGTTATCTTGGTATAGATTTCACCTAAAGCCTTCCCTAAGGAATGTTGCTATTTGTGGTGCTTATCAATGATTCGAGTTTTCTCCTATCCTCTCGGCGAAAGAAGTTTTCATCTCTTCTTTGATCTCAAACAAGCAATTGTTTTCGTTAGTGGCAGAATTTCACCTCAAGTGTTGAGATGTTTCCATAAGCCCACTACAAGCTTATTCTTTTCGTTGTTAGTTTTCCAAAAACTCCGTTATAACCTTATTGGAAGGGTGCTTTCCAAGCTCATTTGTGGAAGAAGTTGGCATTTCCTTCTCCATTCCATATACTTGGTAAAGGGTGGAAGGCTCGGCCTTATGCCTGGTGTTTTGTTCCACTCTTGCCGCCTTAGTTTCCGTCATACCGGTGTTATGTTCCTTGATTTTGCGTTCCTCACGCGGTCCGGTTTATGGGAACCCCTTGCTAGTTCACTTTGAATAAAACTCCTCCAGCAAGGCCCAACCTTGGCTTTACATTTTCCTAACAACCTACTAACTTTCCCTTGGGTTTTCACGAGCCCGAGGGTCATCTTTATTTTAAGCCCCC
>NC_041381.1:279708295-279725911 GCF_002162155.2 Triticum dicoccoides
TCCAGTGCTTCTCCAAGTGTTGGTCCGAACCGGGCGATGTCCGGCGCCCCCTGGGCAACCAGGGTCTATGCCAACCCAACGTCTTGCCCATCCGGTGTGCCCTGAGAACGAGATACATGCGACTCCTATCGGGATCTGTCGGCACATCGGGCGGTCTTGCTGGTCTTGTTTTACCATTGCCGAAATGTCTTGTAACCGGGATTCCGAGACTGATCAGGTCTTCCCGGGAGAAGGAATATCCTTTGCTGATCGTGAGAGCTTATGATGGGCTAAGTTGGGACACCCCTGCAGGGTTTAAGCTTTTGAGAGCCGTGCCCACGGTTATGTGGCAGATGGGAATTTGTTAATATTCGGTTCTAGAGAACTTGACACTTGACTTAATTAAAATGCATCAATCGCGTGTGTAGCCGTGATGTTCTCTTTTCGGTGGAGTCTGGGAAGTGAACACGGTCTTTGTGTTATGATTGTGCGTAAGTAGTTTCAAAATCACTTCTTGATCACTTTTAGCTTCTCGACCGTTGCGTTGCTTCTCTTCTCGCTCTTATTTGCGTATCTTAGCCACCATATTTGCTTAGTGCTTGCTGCAACCCCACCTCATTACCACTTCCTACCCATAAGCTTAAATAGTCTTGATCTCACGGGTTTTGAGATTGCTGAGTCCTCATGACTCACCAGATACTATCACAACAGTTGCAGGTCCTGATGATACTAGTGTAGGTGATCCAACCGAGCTTAGATGGGAGTTCGACGAGGATCTAGGCCGTTACTGTGTTTCGTTTCCTGATGATCAGTAGTGGAGCCCAGTTGGGACGATCGGGGATCTAGTATTTGGGGTTGTCTTCTTTTCTTTTGGTTTCGTAGTCGGACCTATGGGTGTACTATGATTGATGTATGAATTACATGTTCATTGTGTGAAGTGGCGATTGTAAGCCAACTCTTTATCCCATTCTTGTTCATTATATGGGATTCTGTGAAGATGACCCTTCTTGCGAAAAAACCACCATGTGGTTATGCATCTAAGTCGTGCCTCGACACGTGGGAGATATAACCGCATTGTGGGTGTTACAGACCGGCAAGCAATCCCTCGTACTCAGTAGTGTTGTTCATCGACATCTCCCTGGGAAAGTGCATCTGGATCATGTACTTGAGGTGCTCTCCGGGGGGTGCGACGAGCAGCACACCAGTATCGGCGTGTTGTAGCAAAAAAGCCCCGTCAAAGTACATAATCCAGTTGCGACTCGTTTCCTTGCCGGGGAGAGTGGTCTCCTGAATCTCTTCATCGGGCGCCGAGGTCAATTCGACAATGAACTCCGCCAAGACTCTGCTCTGAATCGTCGAGGTGCTCTTGAACTTCAAACCAAAACTCGACAGCTCCAAGGCCCATTCCACAATGCTCCCCGTTGCATCTGGGTTATGGAGTATCCGTTGCAGCGGGAGGTGGGTGACGACGGTGATCTCGTGTGCTTGGAAGTAAGGACGCAACTTCCTCGAGGCCATAAGGAGGTCGAAGAGCAATTTCCGCACACCGGAGTACCTTGACCTAGCCCCGTGCAAGAGGGAGCTGACGAAGTAAACCAGGTGCTGCACCATCTTCTTCCTTTGCACCAGTTCACCCGGTTGCGTGGTCCTGTCGCACTGGTGTCAGATCTTGCAGGGGGCCTAGCCTTGCCGGGACTAGGCCCTGCCGGGGAGAGTTCTGGCTCGCCATCTGTCAACTCTGCCATTGTCGCTGCCTCTTCATCGTGCTCCCTCTGCGCCACCAGTGCGGCGCTAACCACTTGATTCGTTGCCGCTAGATACAGCAGCAATGGTTCTTGTGGTTTAGCCACAACCAGCACTAGGGTGGAGGAGAGGTATTTCTTCAAATCCTACAGCGCTGCCTCGGCTTCCGGGGTCCACTCCATTGGGCCCGCCTTCTTCAAGATCTTGAAAAAGGGAAGGGCACGCTCAGCGGACTTGGAGATGAATCTGCTCATGGTAGCGACGCAGCCCGTGAGCCGGCGCACATCCTTGATTTGCTTAGCTGCCTCAATATGCTCGACGGCCTTGATCTTGTCCGGGTTCGCCTCAATCCCACACTGTGAAACAAAGAACCCGAGAAGCTTGCCGGATGGGACACCGAAGACACACTTCTCAGGGTTCAGCTTGAGGTTGATCTTGCGCAAATTTGCAAACGTCTCTTTCAAATCTTGCACAAGTGTCGCCTTGTCCTTGGTTTTGACCACTATGTCATCCATATAAGTTTCCATATTTCTATGTAGCTGGAGATTGAAATCAATTTGTACTACTCTTGCAAAGGTCGAGCCAGCACTCTTCAACCCAAAAGGCATCCGTAAAAAGCAATACATACCACATGGGGTGATGAATGCTGTCTTCTCCTTATCTTCTCTTGTCATGAAAATTTGGTGGTAGCCTGAGTAGGCGTCAAGGAATGATAACAGGTCGGACCCGGCCATGGAGTCAACAATCTGGTCGATGCACCGCAACGGGAAAGGATCTTTCGGACAAGCCTTATTGATATCTGTGTAACAAATACACGGCCTCCACTTCCCGTTTGCCTTGCGCACCACCACCAGATTGGCCAACCACGTCGGATGGAGTACCCCTCTTACCAAGCATGCCGCCTCTAGCTTCCCGATCTCTTCTGTGATGAACTCCTGCCTCTCCAGAGCTTGCTTCCTAACCTTCTGCTTGACGGGCCGCGCATGAGGACAGACAACAAGATGGTGCTCAATCACTTCCCTAGGAACACTGGGGATGTCTGATGCTTGCCACACAAACACATTGACATTCGCCCGCAGGAAAGTGACGAGCTCGCCTTCCTATTTGTTGTCGAGGGTGGAGCTTATGGTGAAAGCACCTCCCGTGCCGTCCTCTCTGACGGACACCCTCTTGGTCTTTGGTGGTGCAGCTCTGGACTTCTTGCTCTTGCCGGTGGAGCTCTCTAGCAGGTCCTCAATGGGAGCGCAACACCCCGAAGAGGTGCGCTTGCCGGAGTGGGTGCGCGCCAAAGATGTCGGTGGAAACGACACCTATGGGATCACAAGAATCCCTACTACAGTTGCAGGGCGCGGGGTCGTGAGAAGAGCGGGATCAGCAATCAGCACAAGCACTCGGGTCGTTTTCCGAGGTTCGGGCCGCGAGGATGCGTAATACCCTAGTCCTGCTTTGGTGTGTATATCTATGTTCTTGGAGTTCTTGAGCTAGCTACGATGACTATAACTTGTCCAAGGGTCTGAATCCTTCTCCTGGATGCCTCGGGCCTCCTTTTATAGTCAAGGGGATCGCCACAGTGGCACATAGGAGGTGGCATCGATGTACAGTGGCTAAGCTTATCGCTTAGCCATTACGGGACAAGACACATTTAATGCGCCTCTTAGGTGTCCCCCTCTTTTTATCGGGGACGGAAACCAGCCCCCGTCCCGTCCGTCACCGCCCCACCTCGCTCTGACACGCGTCCAGGCCAGCGGTGCATATGGTGCCATGTAGGCTGGCAAGCTGCTGAGGTGGCGCGGTGGTAGGGCCTTCACGAAGATTTGCATGCCACCACGCAGGCATGTGCTGAGTTGGCCTGGAAGCCCCACGTCGACACACAGGTGCCTGCCTAGCTGTTGGGCTAGCAGCTGCATAGGAGCGGTGGTGGAAACTTGGAGGGCGTGGGCCTGGCTGTGACCCGCGGATGTCCTCGGCGAGGGCCTTGCCGGGGCCCCGGCAAGGGTCTTGCCGTGGCGTCGTGGTCGTCCTCGGCAAGGATCTTGCCGGAGGTCTTGTGGGTTTCCTCGGCAAGGATCTCGCCGAGGTTTGTCGTCTTCTAATCCTCATCTGACTTGGAGTGTTTGTGATCTTCACAAAGATCTGCATGCCATCATGGAGGTGCCTGCCGAGCCATGGTTCCAATGTGGTTGTCGGGAACCTTTTGCTCGAGGGTGGCGCGCTCTGCTGGCGTTGGGCAAGCTACCCTGGCAAGGTCCTTGTCGGGACCGTGGAGGCCGCCCTGGCAAGGGTCTTGCCGGGGGAACCCACCTCAACTTCTTGCTCTTCGTGTCTCTGTCTTGGCGTTGCTTTGACCGCCTTGTGGCATTGATTCCCTACCCCTGCCCCGCTTAAGTGTGCCCGCAGGCATGGCTCTGACTGCACATGCATAGGTAAAGGGGTACAAAGTAGTGCCCCTACTTCTCTACACCGACAGATTTTGTTTTGAAAGTGGTTTTCCATTCATCACCTTCTTATATGCGGATTTGATAATAGTCACTTTTAAGATCAATTTTTGAGAATATGGTGGCACCTCTATGTTCATCTTGCATATCATCTAGGCGAGGAATGGGATGCCTATAACAAACAGTGATAGCATTGATGGGTCTGCAATCTGAGCACATGCAAAAACTACCATCTTGCTTGGGCACAAGTATAACTGGAACGGCGCAAGGGCTTAAGCTTTCACGTACATGTCCGTTGTCAATGAGTTGTTGTACTTGCCGTTGGATCTCCTTCGTTTCTTGACGTGGTAGGGACCTTTGTTAGGTAGAGGTGCTCCAGGGATGAGGTCGATTCGGTGCTCAATGCCTCGTAGTGGAGGTAGACCCAGAGGTAGCTCATCGGGGAAACCATCTTGGAATTCCTGCAAAAGATAAGACAACACTAAAGGTAGATAGTGAGATGTGTTAGTTTTTTGTGCCGCATGCTTGCACACAAGGACAAAGTGCATAACACTCAATGGGTTCTCACACACTTCTCTCATCTCACTTTTGGTGGCAAATAGGATGAAGTTTTTCTTGTCGCTCATCATGGAGGCACTCGGTTTTGGCTTGTGGCTCTCACTCTCTTTCTGGTGGATCACTTTGTCACTCTTTTGTCCATGATGGGTGGCTTGCTTGTCGGCGATCACTTGACTAGGAGACATAGTGATTGGTACACCCGTTGTGGATGACGCAGCGGTCAAATTGCCATGGTCGACCAAGAAGGAGGTGGCAAACAGACACCGGGACGACATCACACTCCAAAGTGTCTTCATATGCTCCAATTTTGAAGGAGACATGGACCGTATGCTCAACTCGTATAGTGCCAGAATCACTTAGCCATTGGACCTTGTATGGGTGCGGGTGCTTCGTCTTGACCAATTGGATCTTGGAGCATAGTTCTTCACTTGCCAAGTTGTCACAACTACCTCCATCAATGATGACCTTGACGGACCTTCCATTGATGATGGCCTTTGTGTGGAAGATGTGGCATCTTTGGTCTTCGTCTTGTTTATGATAGAGGCAAAGGAGTCCCGTCTTTCGATGAGATGATGGATTTCGCTTTGGTGGAAGTCGACTTAAACGTGCGAGGACGTCGCACCTTAGCAATCGCTAAACCAACTCCGAGAGGTTATTGACCACGCCGGAGCACGATCAACCTAACCACGAGGGTCTGTTTCCTGCGAGCAAACAAAGAACAAGCAAGAAACTGAGATTGCAATCTAGATATTGCGAATATAAGATGAAAGCTTTATTGATCAAGGTGGGGTTCTGTGACGCCTTTGTCTGGTCGTTGAACACAAACGAAGTACACGAAGTTGCAGCTATGGCGAACTTTTAATATAAACAAAACCCAAAGTCTAAACGGTGCCCTAAGGGCTGTATATATGAAGGAAGAGGGGGGGGGGGGATTTCGTGGCCCTTGGTGGAGGGGTCCGAAGTCAACCCTATCTCTTGTTTCCCCACACATACGGACTCTAAAAATAGCCTATACTTATGTATTCGAAATTACATGGGCCTGGCCCAATAAAAAGGTGACGCGGCACCTAGAATAGCCTCGGGACGAAATTTATGAAGTGGCATCTTGTATATTTCGTCCAAGGCTTCATGCACCCATTATGGTGGCTTCAAAGTCCTGAAATCATCACTTGTAACTCCGTTCTTGTTCCCCTTGCGCATGCCATCATCTCCATGCTTGTTCGTGTTCCAATGTTCATCCTTCTCCAAGCTAGGCCCTTCACTTGTAAGCAAAACAAATGTATCCAGTTTAGGCAGCATCATATTCTCATGAACATTAGAATCATTACCAAGAAACGAAAGTACCTGATAATTTAAATGGCGTGCGCGAGCTCTAGTAATTGGTCCAGTATATGTAGCAGTAGGGGTTGTGTGTGTAACAATGGTATTCATGTCCTCATCAGTTTATGTTGAAGAGTCAAGACTTTGGAGACAACTAGAGCAGGGCTCGAATCCTCGTCACAAAAGACTTGATCATCTTCATCTTCGTTCACGCGCCAGTCCATGGCCACTTGCTCAAGGGCTTCCATCTCCTCTTCACTCATGGAGACATTGGTTTCGTCGTCGTTGAGGATCATGGTGCGCTTGTTGGTGCAATCATAGGATTTGTGGCCTCGTCCGCCGCAAGTGAAACACTTGAAGGAGCTTGTCTTAATGGTCTCATCGGTTGGAGTAGATGATGAAGACCACGGCTTGAAGTTGCTTGTAGTAGGAGGATGACTTGAGGTTGTCGAAGATTTCTTATAACTTGACTAGTCGTTGTTGCTTGTAGATGGCTTGGTTGAGGTAGAAGTTGTTGGAGTCGTTGAAGCTTGGTTGTTGGAGAAGCCGTAGGTCTTGGATGAGTACTTGGCGTACTTGAAGTCATCTTGTACTTGGCATTCCGCTTTGGTAGCTTGATGCATGAGCTCAATGAGGTTGGAGCAAGGTTGGAAGTCGGTAATCTTCTTGATGGGATGATTGAAGCCATTCAAGAAACGTGCAATAGTTTTCTCATCATCTTCCGTGACATTGGCTCTTATCATGGCTATCTCCATTTCCTTGTAGTATTCTTCATCACTCTTTGTTCCTTGCTTGAGTAGTTGGAGCTTCTTGAAGAGATCGGTTGTAGTAAGTGGGCACAAAACGTGCTTGCATGACATCTTTCATTAGAGCCCAAGTGGTGATTGGTGGTTCACCTCTTGCTTCTCGGTGCTGAAGGACTTGTTCCCACCATATAAGCATATCGTCTTGGAACTCAAGGGATGCCATACGATCTTCTTCTCTTCCTCATAGTTGTGCAAATGAAAGATTTTGTAGACCTTCAATAGGTACTCTTCGGGATCATTGCTTCCAGTGAACTTTGGCATGGTGAACTTTACCTTGCCGTAGCGTTGCTCTTCATTGTGTTGGGGTCAAGGGTGATGATGACGCCCTTGACGTGGAGGATTATAAACCTCATGTTGCTATTGGTGTGGAGGATTTCCATAGTCGTCTTGCTCTTGTTGAACTTGAGGTTATGGAGGAACTTGTCGAGCTTGTGGAGGAGGTGGAGGAACTTGATGTTGCATCCTTGGTTGGTAGTTCCGCTCTTGGATTTCTTTTTGAAGTGCTTGCTCTTGATTGCGCTTATCGCGGTTGCGTTTGGCAATGGCTCGACTTGATTCTTGGAGGGCACGTTGTGCCTCAAGAGCTTGGGCTTCACGTTGTTATTGTTGATGATGTTGACCCTCAGCGTCTTGTTCGTCTTGATGTTGTCATGCTCGTTCTTCCTCAAGTTGACGTAGACATTGTCATTCTTGAGCTTGTGCAAGAGGGACTTGGTTTGGTTGATGACGATGTGCTTGCTCGTCGACTTGCTCTTGTGAATGGTTGTCGTGTAAAGGATTGCGAGATGCAAGACGGTCTTGACGCGCGGCTCGGCGTAGAGTGTTTGATGTCGGTGTACTTGAGCCAGAGAAGGTGTCATCGGTGTGTCGACTTGAGCGGCTCCGTCTTGAGTATGAAGAAGTGGAAGGATGCCGGTTCACCAACAAGGCACGGATCTCGTCCATTCTTGCGTCGTTCTCTTGTTTGTGAGTGTCGAGCTTGTTGTCGACGTAGTCTCTTGTTCATTGCTCGGAGAGTCGGAAGTCGGTGGCGAGATTGTCTATGCGGTCGCTCATTGCTTGTTGCTCTTGATGCAACGCTCGTTGTGCACCAAAGAGGTGGCTCTTGGTGACGTATGATGACATGTCATCGTCTTGCTCGATGAAGAGTGGGTTGGTAGAAGAACTTGGCCTATCCATCATTCCAAGCAAAAATGTGAGTGGGAGAAAGGGAAAAACTTATACCAAATGTACCTTGACCGATGTTGAAGATGGATCAAGGATCAATCAAATATAGTCAATGAAATAGCACAATTGGTACCAATTGTTGTCGGTTCTCACACCTACACACATAAAAGCTTATGGTGGAGCTTGGTTAGGATGTTGGCACAAAATTTGATGCAATTGTTAGTTAGACTCAAAGATGTTGAAAAAGATTCACAAATTCGCAAATGCAACAAGTAAACCAAGCAAGTAGAGGTACACGGAAACACACATGCAAATAGATAAGTGGGATTGTGCAAACCAAAAATGAGCCAAAATGTGGAGTCCACGAAAATGCTCTTGTTGCACAATACTAGAGAGACGCTAGCACGATTGCACAATAGGTGGATACGGAGCTTGTGCACAACCTACGAAGCAAAAATGCAACGACCTCTATCCCAAATATGCTATATGTATGGTATTTCGGAGATATGATCCAAGATGACCGAGTATGACAATCTTAATGTTGTATGATGCTATGGTTCTTGCTTATAAGATCTTTGCTTATCTTTCTCTTTTTGCTTAAAAGCTTTTTTGGCTCTTTCACTTTTGAGCTCTTTTCTCATGCAAAACTTCATGAACCAAGATAGCGATTGTGTAAGCGATGTCAACTTTGTGACACAAGAGATGATATGAAGATATGCACCACGATGATATGGTATGTATGCTTATGGAGAGTATGATCATTAATGTGCACAAGTCATGTTGCCGGCAATACTCAAAGGCTAGTCTCGATGGGTAAGAAACGCAAAAGTAAGGCTATGGTGGTTATCAATGCAATGGCAAGGCGTAGACAAAGATGTCGTCGAGGTTACCGTCCATAGCGATGATGAGTAGTCGACGAAGATGAGCGATGGTGATGTCGATGTCGCGTCGTACCTATATAGCCGAAACAAAATAGGAAACGGGAAACCACAACTCAAATTCTCGAACCCAAATCGAATGGTGGTAGCGGAAAGCGGTGGTGGTACAGCGGATGATGTGGTGAAAGCCCTAGGCAAAGATGCTAAAGGTTGGAAAATTTGATGGTGTATATTGATGTTGGAACCTATCCAGGTGGATGGGGGGTGTAAATAACTTCTCAACAAGCTAAAGAACGCGAAAATCGGATTCCGGATGTGGAAGTTATGGGGAAAACTGTTAAGCAGCCGTAGGTGAAACTGGGAAGGGCGGTAGTACCGCTTGGGGGGCCGGTAGTACCGGTACTGAAGCTCGGTGGTAGTATTGGTTTGATGGGCAGAAGTATCGTTGGGGTCGGGAAAATTCGCAGATCTGGATCGGGGCAATGTTTGGGGCGGAAATGGATGGTTTCGGGGCCAAAATTGGATGGATGTAGTGGATGGAAGGTGGGGAAACTTGGGGAGATGCTATATCCACTCGAAACTAAGCAAATTCATGGATCAAAATCAACAAAACATCATCAAAACCAACAAATCACAAAAAAAATTGGGGCTATTTTTGGTGGGGATTTTCCATTTAGGAAGAAATCAACAAAATCAAGCTAGAATACACGGGGTAGGGGCTCCAGAAACGTGATCAACGTGGCTCATGATACCAAGATGATGTAGGGTAGAACTCTAGAGGCCGATCTTTCACGTTTGGAGGGGAATCCTACCAATAACACGAAGAACACGAGAGGGGGAACGAGGGGAACACGAGGAAAACACAGGAGCAAACACTCAACCAACGAGAATAAGGTCACACATGTGCTAGATCCACGAAACGCAAAAGGGTATAAGATCCAAATCCAACAAGGGACGATACATAAGGTAACTAGTTCTTCTCCGTGAGGAGGTCTTGAAGATGGTCTTATCCGAGAGGAGGTCTTGAATCCAGGTGGATCTTCTCCAAAGAGGTGTCGGTCCCTCGCGGTGGAGTAGATCCGGATGGATGAGCAAAGCTCTATCTCAAATGAGCTAAACCAATGCTAACCCTAATACGAAGCTAGGAGACAAGTATATATAGTGCTAAGGCACGAAGGGGTAAGAGGCAGAGGATACATGGGGTGAAAACCCCTTTCACCTGCGCGCACGCAGGCCGGTAGTACCGGTCATGTGGCCAGTAGTTCCGCTGGGAGCTCATGCGGGGCGTTAGTACCGGTCAGGTGGGGGCGGTAGTTCCGTTGGAAGCCCAGGCGTTGGTTCTGGAGGTGTACGCCGAAGGGGCTGCGGTTGTTCCGGTCGTCGGGGTGGTTGGTCCGGTCTTTTGGTAGAAACCGGTACAACCGGTGCAGCACCGGCCTTGCTCTGCTCGATCACAGAAGGTGGGCTGGTTGTTGGGCGGTAGTAGGCCGGTTGTTCCGCACGGGCGGTGGGTGGTTGTTCCGGTCCTTATGGGCTGGGAAGATCGTCTACATGCTCTTGATGTTCATCTTGCACCATAACTTCTCCTTGGTTGCTTTCTTGGTACCTAAGCACACAAATCATCTCCATTTGAGGTAGTAGCCCTGTCTCAAGCGGGTCAAAGGGAAGTTCAACAAGGAGAGAGTTAACCTCGGATTGAATAGCATGTGCTCGAGCTCTTGTGATGGGTCCACTTGGAGCTTGAGTAGTCGAAGTAGTGTCCATGGGGATGACCGTGGGATGCTCCGCATCAGGTTCTCTCTTGAACATAACATAATGTGGGTAAACAAATTGATGTTGGGCAATTGATAGAAAAGCAAATAATCATGATGATATCCAAGGCAATGATCATGTATATAGGCATCACGCCCGAGAAAAGTAGACCGACTCCTGCCTGCATCTACTACTATTACTCCATATATCGACCGCTATCGAGCATGCATCTAGAGTATTAAGTTCATAAAGAACGGAGCAATGCCTTAAGTAAGATGACGTGATGTATACAAAGTAAATCCAATCAATATGAATAAACCCCATCGTTTTATCCTTAATGGCAACGATACAAATACGTGTCATGTCCCTTTCTGTCACTGGGATTGAGCACTGCAAGATTAACCCATCAAAAAGCATCTCTCACATTGTAAGATAAATTGATCTAGTTGGTGAAACCAAAAGGATAGATGAGAGAGAAATACAAAGTTGTAATATTCATGCATAAAAGATTCAGAAAAGACTCAAATAATATGCATAGATAATTTATCATGAACCCATAATTCTTTGGATCCCAACAAACTCACTGCAAAGAAGGATTACATCAAATAGATCTCCAAGAACATCGAGGAGAACATTGTATTGAAGATCAAAGAGAGAGAAGAAACCATCCAGCTACTAGCTATGGACCCATAGGTTTGTGGTAAACCACTCACACATCATCGGAGGGGCAGGAAGGTTGATGTACAAGCCCTCTGTTATCGATTTCCTCTCTAGCAGAGTGCTGGAAAAGGCCTCCAGATGTGATATAGCGAGAACTGAAGCTTGCGGTGGCGGAAAATGTGTTTTAGGTGGCTCTCTGTTGGTTTCCTGATTTTCAAGAATTTATATAGTTGGAATTAGGTTAAACGGACGAACGAGGGGCCCACGAGGCACCAGGGCTCGCCTACCCCCCTGTGCATGCCCTGGTGGATCGTGGCCACCTCCTTTGCGTTCTGACTTTCTCCCAAAGCTTGTAGTGTCTCTCATGTCCAAAAAAATTGCCAAGAAGTTTTGTGGCATTTGGACTTCATTTGGTACTGATTTCCTGGAAAACCAAACATAGGGAAAAAACCAGGAACTGGCACTTGGCACTAAGTTAATAGGTTAGTCCAAAAAATGATATATAATTGCACAAAATATCTAAGATTGGTACTATAATAGCATGGAACAATCAAAAAATCTAGATACGTTGGGGACATATCAAGCATCCCCAAGCTTCATTCGTGCTCTTCCTTGAGTTGGTAAATGATAAAAATAGAATTCTGATGTGTAATGCTACCTAACATGTTCATCATGTAATCTTTCTTTTGTGGCATGAATATTAAGATCCAAATGATTCGAAGCAATAGTCTATAATTTGACATAAAAACACTAATAATACGGCATATCAACAAACAATCACGCATTTCAAAATATCAGTGGTAAAGAACGTTATCCCTACAAAATCATATAGCCTTGTCATGTTCCATCTTCTTTACACAAAGTATTTATCATGCACAACCCCGATGACAAGCTGAGCAATTGGTTCATACTTTCTAACGCGCTTTAGCTTTTTCAACCCTCACACAATATATGGACGCAAGCCATGGATATAGCACTATGGGTGGAATAGAGTGTGGTGATAGAGATAATATGGAGATGACAAAAAAGGAGAAAGTCTCACATTGACGAGACCAAGCAACGGGCTATGGAGATGCCCATCAATTGATGTCAATGCAAGGAGAAGGGATTGCCATGCAACAAATGCCCAAAGAGCTATAAGTGTTATGAAAGCTCAAAAAGAAAACTAAGTGGGTGTGCATCCAACTAAGAGGAATCGAGCACTTGAAAGGAGAGGCGCTTCATCTTAGTTTCAGTCAAAATTAGAACTCTGTAGTGCACTAGAGGACGTACCAAAGTCAGCAACCAACAAGTTTTGAGCCTACACGATTGTTTGATACATCACGAGGCGCACCATTCCAGGGGCAGGCACCGACAAACCAGGTGCGGCACCCTTCATACCCTAGTTGACTCAGGTTGTACCTCCAAACAGAACTCTATTGCAACCGCCGGCTCAGCAACCTTTGCCAACTCAGCGGCATTAGTCACCGCAGACTCAAGAGCAGCCGCCGGTCCAGCACCTGCCCCATCATTTCTAGATGTCGATCGATCATTATTCCAACCCGGTTGATAACCTGCTGGTTGCAACTCATAATGTCGCTACGATTCTGATTACCAGAAATAGCCCGATAGAACTCGAGGCCAGGAACGGTATTGAGATGCTAAAGACTACGGTCTCGCAGCAGGCAAATTACTCTCATAGCCAACACCGGCTTCATTCAACCCCTCACCAGAGCCACTCCAGAAGCCGGCACGTTGAGGCGCTAGCAGTCTCAAGCAGTGCCCATCGCCAGAGGGAGCAACAGCCACCCCTGAATCAGCCACAGCTAGTGGTCTCAGACACACATGCAATCATGGATGTTGCCCCTGCTACGTGAGGAGGAGGGGCACCGAACACTGGCGCAGCATCTGCCTAGCCTATATTGCAACCCCCACCAACCATGATTTAGCTGACGCTATGTACCTCTGGATAAACTATTGGGACACCATGCTTGGGGCCTATCATGGTTTTGTCACGACAGATGTCCTCGAAAAAGGACTTCGTTGTGAGGCCATCACAACTAGGTAGTAGCTTGAACGGGGTTGATTGGAATCGAGAGACATGAGTTAACCCAGATTCGGCCCCTCGCAGAGCAGGTAATGATAGAGGCGAAGGTGTCCCGTCTTTTGATGAGATGGTGATTATCATTTCAGAGGAGTAGACTTTGACGATCCGACTACGTACGTGTGAGCACGTCGCGCCTTAGTAATCGCTAAACCAACTCCGAGAGGTTATTGACCACGCCGGAGCACGATCAACCTGGCCACGAAGGTCTATTTCCTGCAAGAAAATGAAGAACAAGCAAGAAACTAAGAATGCAATCTGGATACTGCGAATATAAGATGAAATCTTTATTGATCAGGGTGGAGTTTTGGGACGTCTTTGTGTGGTCGTTGAACAGAAACGAAGTACGCGAAGTTGCAGCTATGGAATTTTTTAATCTAAAAAAAACCTAAAGTCTAAATGATGCCCTAAGGGCTATATATATGGAGGAAAAGGGGGGAATTTCGTGGCCCTTGGGGGAGGGGTCCAAAACCAACCATATCTCTTGTTTCCCCACACATAGGGACTCTAAAAACAACCTATACTTATGTATTTCGAAATTACATGGGCCTGACCCAAAAATAAGGCGACGCAGCACCTATAATAGCCTCTAGACAAAATGTGTAAAGTGGTATCTTGTATATTTCGTCCAAGCCTTCATGCACTCATTACGGTGGCTTCAAAGTCCTGAAATCATCACTTGAAACTCCGTTCTAGTTTCCCTTGTGCATGCCATCATCTCCATTTTTGTTCTTGCTCCAATGTTCATCCTTCTCCAAGATAGGCCCTTTATTTGTAAGCAAAACAAATGTATGCAATTTAGGCAGCATCATATTCTCATGAACATTAGAATTATTCCTAAGAAACGAAAGTACCTAGTAATTTAATTGGCGTGCGCGAGCTCTGTTAATTGGTCCATTATGTATAGCAATAGGAGTTGTGGGTGTAACAATGGTATTGATGTCCTCATCATCCTCCCCTTCTTAAAATGAAGTCGTCCTCGACGGGAGCTCATCTTCCTCACCCAAATAAGGCTTCAAATATGCAATGTTAAAAGTGGGACTAACCCCAAAATCTGCAGGCAGCTCAAGTTTATATGCATTATCATCTATTTTATTTAACACCTTAAAAGGACCATCAACCCGTGGCATTAGCTTTGATTTGCGCAAATCAGGAAATCTATCCTTACACAAATGTAACCAAACAAGATCTCCAGGTGCAACCACAATATGTTTTCTACCCTTATCTCCAGCAAGTTTATATTTAGCATTCATACGCTCAATGTTTTCCTTAGTTAACTCATGCATTTTTAAGATCAATTCAGCATGTTGTTTAGCTTAAAAATTAACCTTCTCCGAAGATGGAAGAGGCAACAAGTCAATAGGTGCATGAGGTAGTAAACCATACACAATTTCAAAAGGGCACATCTTAGTAGTTGAATGCAATGAACGATTATAAGCAAATTCAATATGATGCAAGCATTCTTCCCATATTTTCTTATTATTCTTCAAAACAGCCCTAAGCATAGTAGACAATGTTCTATTGACTACTTCAGATTGTTCATCAGTTTGGGGGGTGACAAGTAGTACTAAAAAGCAGTTTAGTCCCCAACTTAGCCCATAAACATCTCCAAAAGTGGCTAAGAATTTTTTTATCATGATCTGAAACAATACTTTTTGGCACACCATGCAAGTGAATAATTTCACAAAAGAACAAATCAAAACCATTAAGAACATCATCGCTTTTATGATATGGTATAATGTGTGCCATTTTCGAGAATCTATCCACGACAACAAATATGCTATTTGTCCCCTTCTTTGTTCGAGGTAAACCTAAAACAAAGTCCATAGATATATCCTCCCAAGGAACACTAGGTAAAGGAAAAGGCATATATAAACCATGAGGATTGAGTCATGACTTAGCTTTTTGACATGTAGTGCAGCGAGCAACAAAGCGCTCAACATCCTATCTCATCTTTGGCCAAAAGAAATGTGTAGCAAGTATGTCCTCCGTCTTCTTCATGCCAAAGTGTCCAATTAATCCTCCTCCGTGTGCCTCCTTCAACAATAAAAGACGAACGGAGCTAGCTAGAATGCATAGCTTGTTAGCACGGAACACAAATCCATCATTAACGATGAACTTGTTCTATGTTCTTCCTTCTTTAAAATTCTGCAATACATCTTCAAAATCAGCATCATGCACATATTGATCTTTGATGGTCTCCAAACCAAATATTTTGAACTCAAGTTGTGAAAGCATAGTATAGTGACAAGACAATGCATCAGCAATAACATTTTCTTTACCCTTCTTGTGTTTAATGACATAAGGGAAATTCTCAATGAACTCAACCCATTTAGCATGTCTACGATTCACTTTAGCTTGACTTTTAATATGTTTCAAAGATTCATGATCAGAATATATAAAAAAAATTGGGCCATAAATAATGTTGCCATGTTTCTAAAGTCTGAACAAGAGCATATAATTCTTTTATCATAAGTAGAATAATTCAGACTAGGACCACTCAATTTTTCAGAAAAGTATGCAACAGGTTTGCTATCTTGTAATAACACACCTCCTAATCCAATTCCACTAGCATCACATTCAAGCTCAAAAGTCTTATTAAAATCAGGAAGTTGGAGTAGAAGAGCATGTGTCAACTTATCTTTCAATATTGTGAAAGCTTCTTCCTGTACGGTACCCCAAACAAAAGGCACATCCTTCTTTGTAAGCTCATTGAGAGGTGCAACAATGGTGCTAAAATCTCTCACAAAACGCCTATAGAAACCAGCGAGTCTAAGAAAACACCTCACTTGTGTGACCATTTTGGGCTGTGGCCAACTCTCAATAGCTTCAATCTTTGCTTTATGAACTTCAATTCCCTATGGAGTAACAACATAGCCAAGAAAAGATACTCGGTCGGTGCAAAAGGTGCACTTTCCAAGGTTACCAAACAAACATGCATCACGTAGAGAAATTAAAACATCACATAAATGTTCCAAATGTTCCTCCAAAGATCTGCTATAAATCAGTATATCATCAAAATAGACTACCACAAATTGTCCAATGAAAGCACGTAAAACTTCGTTCAGTAATCTCATGAAGGTACTAGGTGCATTAGTTAACCCAAAAGGCATGACTAGCCACTCATATAATCCGAACTTAGTTTTAAATGTTGTTTTCCATTCATCTCCCAATTTCGTATGAATTTGATGGTCTCCACTACGCAAATCAACTTTGGAGAATATTGTAGAGCCACTCAATTCATCAAGCATATCATCTAGCCTAGGAATAGGATGACGATAAGGAATAGTAATATTATTAATGCATCTACAATCAACACACATACGTGATGTACCATCCTTTTTTGGCACTAGAATAATAGGACTAGCACAAGGACTAGGGGATCCGCGTATATAACCTTTGTAGAGCAGCTCCTGTACTTGACGCATATTCTCCTTCGTCTCCTCTGGATTGGTACGGTATGGTGCGGTAGTGATGCACCGGGAATTAAGTCAATCCGATGCTCAGTCCGGTGAATAGGTGGTAATCCTGGTGGCACGTCTTGTGGAAGGCGTCAACGAACTCCTGCAAAATGTTATTGACAGTGGGAGGCAAAAAGGAAGGCACGTCCTCGAATGAAAATAATGCCTCTTTGCACACAAAAGCATAGCAAACAAATTTGCTAAAATCTGATTCATCAATATCGGATTCGGTGGCACGTAAACATGCACTTTTCAATTTAATTTCAGAAGCAACACTGGATGGTTTATTAATAGGCTCAATTTGTTGCTCAAATTATTTTGCCACAATCTGATTTTCACTAATATTTTTCTCTTGTTTTCCTTTATTAGCTCTATTAATATCATCTTTCAAAATGGAATCAAGAGTCATAGGAACCAAAGTAATATGATTATCGTTATGAACAAGAGTATGCTGATTTATTGTACCATGGTGCATAGAATTTTTATTAAATTACCATGGTCTACCAAGTAATAAGGAACAAGCTTTCATGGGTACCACATGACAATCAACATAATCAACATATGTAGAGATACTAAAATGCGAATGAATATTGTTGTTGTTGTTGTTGTTGTTGTTGTTGTTGTTGTTGTTGTTGTTGTTGTTGTTGTTGTTGTTGTTGTTGTTGTTGTTGTTGTTGTTGTTGTTGTTGTTGTTGTTGTTGTTGTTGTTGTTGTTGTTGTTGTTACTGTTGTTGTTGTTGTTCTACTGCTGCTGCTGCTGCTGTTGCTGCTGTT
>NC_041381.1:279726911-279733799 GCF_002162155.2 Triticum dicoccoides
TGCTGCTGTTGTTGCTGCTGCTATTGTTGTTGTTACTGTTGTCGTCGTCATTGTTGTAGTTGTTGTTGTTGTTGTTGTTGCTGCTGCTGTTGTTGCTGTTGTTGTTGCTGTTGTTGTTGTTGTTGTTGTTGTTGTTGTTGTTGTTGTTGTTGTTGTTGTTGTTGTTGTTGTTGTTGTTGCTGCTGCTCCTGCTGCTGCTGCTGCTGTTGTTGTTGTCGTCGTCGTTGCAGGTGGTGGTTGTGGAAGACGTGCGAGTAGTTAATCGAACTTGGCGTCCAACTTGATGTCAATTGTCTTCTCAATGTCATCAATCCTCTCTAGCGCCTTTCCAAAGCTGGCCATAATGTCTTCCACCTGTTGACTAAACATTTGCTGAAATTTATCATGAAGCTCCTTCTTTGTCATGTTCTCTAGTGAATCTTGTCGGCTTGTGGTCCTTTCATGGTTAGAAGCAATAGAAACACACAAGAATATGATCCTACAGACTACTAGAAAGTGGAGGTGTGTCACAAATCCATCAAGCAAATCTCAAATTCTTACCGGTTCTTACCCAACAGCAGGTGGTGATTGGCAAACGTTGTGGTAAAAACTCTCAAAGCTTGGATAGAGCGATTACCATGTAGAGTCAAACGCACGACGTAGATGTATGTGGCGCTGGGAAGGCTTATAATATGGTAGCAAAAAGGGTCAGAAATAATCAATTAAGAGATGCAAAGTTGAATAAACGCTCAACGACGGTACCGTGCTGGTCCTAGGCTAGACCATACTAGAGACGCGAGCCTAGAACACTAACAAAATCACGACGCAACACGTAAACAAGGGAAATCCACACTCTGGAATTTTTTCGCTCCGTTTTTTTCTCTTTTTTTGCGCCTCTTTTTTTTTGTGAAAAATCACTATAATGGCGAGTGTCTCAAAACTCTTCCCAGGTCAAAATAACAGGATAGGCACGAAAGTTTTTTGACTATTTTTTCGGAAATCAGGGCAGCGATGACGATAAAGTGCGACAAAAAATCACTATGATGACGAGTGTCTAAAAACTCTCCCCGGCACCTAAAAATAGGATAGGGAAAATATTTTCGATCGCTGAAATTTTGGCCTAAAACTGCCCGGGGGTCTTCAGATTTTTTTTCCGAAACCTACTCAGGCAAGGAAACACGAATCAGAAAATTGATGGATCTCAAAAATAAACCTATATGAAAAGAACTCGGATTGTTGGTGGA
The DNA here is from genome assembly GCF_002162155.2 of Triticum dicoccoides. Classification (NCBI taxonomy): domain Eukaryota; kingdom Viridiplantae; phylum Streptophyta; class Magnoliopsida; order Poales; family Poaceae; genus Triticum; species Triticum dicoccoides. The sequence goes on from NC_041381.1 coordinate 279,728,135, forward strand.
TATATGATGGTAGGATATGGCAGCGGTGGTGGTATATGGTAGCGGTGGTGGTATATGGATACGGTTCGGTGGTAGTATATGGATACGGATCGGTGGTCGTATATGGATTCAGATCGGTGGTGGTGTATGGATACGGATCGGTGGTGGTATATGGATTCAGAGCGGTGGCGGATAAGCGGTGGTGATAGGTGGCAGGAGCGATGATGATCGTGCGGCGGCGGCGTGACAACTTATGACCAGAACTCGAAACTCTAGAAGACTATACGCTAAGACCAACAATTTGACACGACGATGCAACCGCAAATTCAACAAAGCAAAATACTGAAAAGACTACGCAAAGGCTCAGATTGGTTCAGATATGATGAACTAACCCTAATTTTTTGTGGCTTTTTCATGGACTCTAGGTATGAAGAACAGACTCGATCTAAACTATGAAAAAACTGTAAAATCTCACCGAGCAACCTGGAAATCTGATATCACTTGATAGAGGCAAAGGTTTCCCGTCTTTCGATGAGATGGTGGCTATCGTTTTTGATGGAGTAGACTTTGACGATCCGACTACGAACGTGCGAGGATGCCGCGCCTTAGCAATCGCTAAACCAACTCCGAGAGGTTATTGACTACGCCGGAGCACGATTAACCTGACCACGAGGGTATATTTCCTCCAAGCAAACGAAGAACAAGCAAGAAACTAAAATTGCACTCTGGATATTGCAAATAAAAGAGGAAAGCTTTATTGATCAAGGTGGGGTTCTGTGACGTCTTGATCTGGTCGTTGAACACAAACGAAGTACGCAAAGTTGCAGCTATGGCGAACTTTTAATCTAAACAAAACCCAAAGTCTAAACGATGCCCTAATGGTTGTATATATGGAGGAAGAGGGGGGGCGGGGGATTTTGTGGCCCTTGGGGAGGGGTCCGAAACCAACCCTATCTCTCGTTTCCCCACACGTACGGACTCTAAAAACAGCCTATACTCTAGTATTTTGAAACTACATGGGCCTGGCCCAATAATAAGGCGGCGCAACACGTATAATAGCCTCTGGACGAAATTTAGGAAGTGGCATCTTGTATATTTTGTCCAAGCCTTCATACACTCAGTATGGTGGCATAAAAGTCCCGAAATCATCACTTGAAACTCCAGTCTTGTTTCCCTTGCACATGCCATCATCTCCATGCTTGATCTTGCTCAAGTGATCATCCCTCTTGTCCATGCTAGTCCCTTCATTTCTAAGCAAAACAAACGTATCCAATTTAGGCATCATCATATTCTCATGAACATTAGAATCATTACCAAGAAACGAAAGGACATGATAATTTAATCTGCATGCGCGAGCTCTAGTAATTGGTCCAGTCTACGTGGTAGTAGGGCATGTGGGTGTAACAATGGTATTGATGTCCTCATCAATGGCAGGACGACCAAGTGTTTTTTTCTCTTCAAGCCCTCATTGTGGGCTTGCACAATCTTCTCATCATATTTCTTCAGACGCTCTCTGATACATCTCCAATGTATCCACAATTTATGAAGTATTCATGCCATGTTTACAACAATTTTATATCGTTTTGGTATGATTTGGTTAGAACTAACCCGGACTGACACTTTATTCAGCAGAACTACCGTGGTGTTATTTTTGTGTACAGAAATAGAAGTTCTCGGAATGGGCTGAAAATTTAGGGTGATTTTTTTGGAACAAAAGAAGCCCACAGAGTGCCTGAGGAGTGCGAGGGGATGGCTGAGGGAGCCACAAGCCTGGGGGCGCGCCTCCCGAGTTTGTGGGCCCCTCGGGCAGCCCCTGACATGAGACCGACACAAAAATTTCTATAAATTGTGAAAACCCCAGAAAGAAACCTAGAACTTCCCCTCCGCCGCCGCAAGCCTCTATACCGAAGCAATCTCATCTGGAGGCCTTCTCAGGCAGTCCGCCGGAGGGGGAAAATCATCATCAGAGGCCATCTTCATCATCCAGGCGGCCAACATGAGAAGGAGGGAGTAGTTCACCCTCGAGGCTGAGGGTATATATATGTACCAGTAGCTATGTGTTTGATCTCTCTATCTCTCTCTCTCTCTCTCTCTCTATCTCTCCCTCTCTCTTGTGTTCTTGATTTGGCACGATCTTGATGTACCGCGAGCTTTGCTAATATAGTTCGATCATATGGTGTTTCACCCTCTCTATCTGTTGTGATGAATTGAGTTTTTACCTTTTATGTCTCACTATTATTGAATGCTATTATGCATTTGAGAACACTTGATGCATGTCTTGCATATGAATACCTGTGGTGACAATGGTGTATTATATTGATTCACTTGATGTATGTTTTGGCACTCAACTCACGGATTCCTGAGGTGACATTGGGGTAATCTATGCATAGGGGTTGATGCATGTTTTCATCCTACTTTCTTCGGTAGAAATCTTTGGAAACTCTTTGAAGTTCTTTGTGTTGGATTGAATATTATGAATCCGAAGTTGTTTGATGTATATCAAATAATCAACTCACGGATACTTGTGGTCACATTGGAGTATCTATGTGACATTAGAGTTGGTTGATGCGTATCATATAGTGTTATTCTAGTACAAACTCTAGGGCTGTTTGTGACACTTATAGGGATGGCTCAATAGATTGATCGGAAAAAAATCATTTTGAGGTAGTTTCGTACCCTACAACAATTTCATCTTATCTTCTCCACTAGATAAGAACTTTGGAGTGATTCTTTGTCGCACATTCATGGATTGTTATATGATTCAGTTATGTTAGCACTGCTGAGTGATTGCACTAGTGAAAGTATGAACCCTAGGCCTTGTTTCTAAGCATTGCAATACCAATTTATCACTTGCTACCTTGTTTTATATTTTTAGATTACAAAAACCTATATCTACTATCCATACTACACTCGTATCACCATCTATTCGCTGAACTAGTGCATCTATACAATTTACCGTTGTATTAGGTGTGTTGTGGACACATGAAATTTCTTATATTTGATTGCAGGGTTGTTTGAGAGAGACCACCTTCATCCTAAGCCTCCCACGAATTGATAGACCTTAGGTCATCCACTTGAGGGAAATTTGTTGTTGTCCTACAAAACACTACGCTTGGAGGCCCAACCGAGTTACAAGAATAAAAGTTGTGTAGTAGACATTAAGCTCTTTTCTGTCGCCGTTGCCGTGGAGGTGAGTACTTGAAGGTATATCTTTACATCTTACAATTGAATCTTTTAGTTTCTTGTTTCATCACTAGTTTGGTTTATAAATGAAAACTAAAAAAATAGGAATTAAGGTTGCCTCAAATGCTTTATCCCCTGGCGCCATCTTTTGCATCGCCATGAACCTGATGTTGCTTCTGTTCTTTGTTCTTTAGTAACGAGCAGCAGCAGCTTGCTGGGTGCAGCCGCACATTGACCGCGACCCTAGGGCCTAGCGACCTCATGCCTCACCTGCTCGTGGGCCTCTTCTTGCCCTGACCAGTCTCTGCTTCCCCGCCGGTCTGTTGGCCCTATGTGAGCATAGCCCAGCCCATCTCTGTTGGCCTAGCAGTGCACTCAGATTCAGCCAGTGCATATTTTTTCCCTGCCTGGCGAATTTAGCTATTATCCAAAGAACGTCAGTTTTATAGAAAACCTTCCATGTTCATGCATATAAATACTTCACAACCGTGCATTGGATTTAAACAACTTATATATGTAAACTGCTTAGAATTTCATCTAGTTTCATAAGTTGTAACTTTCATCCATGTTTAAAATGTTTAACATGCTGTTTGAATTAATTTGCATAAATGTCATGTTAAAATGCTTTATTTCATAACTAAATAACCGTAGCTCCGAATTAAATAGACTTTCTATGTAAATGGGGTGGAAAAATGCGTAGCTTAACATGGTGCACTTTATTTTGATGTTTAAAAACTTTAAAATACGGTTTAGGGCATCACAGTAGCAAATTCGAAAATTGCATATGGAGATTTTCCGGAGTTGTTGTTTGTTGTTTCCGGCCTCATTTGAACTAGCTTTGATGTGGGGTTCTTTTGTGCATAATATATTGCCATACCTTTTTAATCTTGTCATGCATCATACTTAGTTGTGCATCATGCCTTCTTCATGTGTTGTTTGTTTACTATGTTGTTTGCTTCTTTTCGGTTGTGTGCTTCTTCTCGATAGTTCTCGGTTTTGTTGCGATTGTGAGGATGTGTTCGACTATGTTGGTTCGTCTACTTCATGTACTCGATCTTCTTCTGAGCAGGATTTCAGGAAAGATGACTGTTACCTTGGATATCACTACTATCTTTGCTTTGCTAGTTGTCTCGATGCTATCGCTATGTCGCACTACCTATGACTTGTTTGCCAGCCTCCTGATATGCCATGATAAGCCTCTAACCGTCCACCATCCTAGCAAACTGTTGTTTGGCTATGTTACCACTTTGCTCAACCCCTCTTATAGCATTGCTAGTTTGTAGGTGCGGTGCAGGTTGTTCCATGTTGGGACATGGATATCATGGGATATCACCATATCTCTTATTTAATTAATGCATCTATATACTTGGTAAAGGGTGGAAGGTTCAACCTTTTTGCCTGGTGTTTTGTTCCACTCTTGCCACCCTAGTTTTTGTCATACCGGTGTTATGTTCCTTGATGAGCGCTCCTAACACATGTGGGTGTATGGGAACCCCCTGTCCATTCGCTTAGGTTTAAACTCCTCCAGCAAGGCCCAACTTGGTTTTAATTTGTGTAATAACAACTAAAACATGCATAGGGACTTTCGGGACCCCGTGGAAAATTAATCACCAAATCGGGCTAGTGCTCCTCATGAGTGTTGGTCCACCTACCCAGCAGTCGGAGGTTGACGGTGTCCTAGACTAGGGGGTACTCACCACATCGTCTCCCGATCAGTTGGATTGGGCCGAGGACCCCCATGGCCGTATACTCATGGGCCAGTTCGGAAAACCCCTGCCTGTAACATCCCAAATTTTCAATTTGGAATGTTATACATTAGATCATCATTGCATATCATATTTTATTATTTCTTGGCTTGATCCTAGAAATTCTATGCAACTCAAGGACCCTCGGAGAGAGTTGGGAATTTTGTTATTTTCATATTTGAGTTTTCTTAAATTTTGAAAATAGGATCATTTGATTTTATTTATTTTATCTACAATTATTTCTATTATAAAAATCTGAGAGAGGGAATAAAATGACTTTCCCAAAATAAAGAATATTGAAGGTTTAATAAAAAAATCAAATAAGATTTTATTTTGGAGTTTTTGGCTATTTTATTTGAATTTAGGAAAATTGCACGTTTTTCAAAACTGCATTTTAGGGCCAAGAAAATGATCATCTCGTTCTAAATATTTTATTTAAACGGTGAAAAAATTATTTTGGCATTCTTATATTTTATTTTATTTTCTAGAATTTTTCTTAATTTCGGCGGAATTGTTTAAACAAAAAACTTCCAGTGCCCGACTGGGCCGAGGCCCAGCCGAGCCGGCCCACACCCCGCGCCGCCGTCTCCTTCCTGGAGACCGCGCGCCGCCGCTGCCGCTAACTCGGACAGGAGTCCGAGCCGGACTCCTCCGTCGCCGCCTTGCCCCCTCCCCCAAGCCACCTCCCCCCCTCTTTAAATACCCCCAACTCCGCTGCCACACCCCGTCCCGCCCCGCCGCCGAAGCCACCCCCGCCG
>NC_041381.1:279734122-279821568 GCF_002162155.2 Triticum dicoccoides
CCGCCGCCGAAGCCGCCGCCACCGCCGAGCCGCCGCTGCCGCCAAGCCCATCGTCGCCGCAGCCGCCCCACGCCGCACCGCCGGAGCCCGAGCCCCGCCGGATTCCGACGAGGTAGCCACTGTTCACCGCCGCCGGTTTTTTTTTGAAAACTGATTCAGTTTTTTTTGAAAACCGATTCGGTTTTTTAGAAACCCTAGTTCATTTTTTTAGATCAGTTCACTGGTTTTCTCGGTTTATCTATTTAATGGACGTTCGTCCGTACGTTCGGTTTAACGAACGATTTTCATCGTTTAGCCGCAGACAGTGAACGTTCGTTCGTTAGCCTGTTCGTCAGTTTTTATTTTTCTTGGATTTTCCGTGATTATTTCTGATCGTGATTTCTGATCCGGTCTTCGTTCTAGTATAACTTTTCGCTCGTTTATCGGAATCAGACGATTCAAGCGCCTAGAGTTTCGTCTCGAAACCCTCTTTCCTTTTAACCAACTCAAACAAGTTTTTGCTACTGTAAAATTTGAGTTAGGTCTAGATTAGTAAATGAAGCTTGTTTCTTTCGCCATTTGACTTTCGTTGCTTCATTTAATTTGATTCTTTTTGCAAACCGGGGTTCTTAAGTTGAAATTTCTGGTTAGATCTTTTATTTGAGTTTTACCCGTGCATTAGATGAGTACTTATTGTATGCTCGTTTGTTTGTGATAGAGTACCCGGAGTGCACCGCCTGCTACTTCGAATCTCTAGGTTTCACGGATCATCAGCAAGGCAAGTAACACTTTGATCATACCTCATTACTACCGAGTTTTATTGCATTAGATCAATCCTCAAACAATTGCATGGTTAGGATCTGATTAATATGTGGGTTTTGGGAAGTAGATGACGTAGTACCTATTACCTGTTTTATTATCAAACCTTTGGGTTCTACATTTGCTTATAATGCCATGCTATGCTTGTAGACGTGGATTGGGTGAGAGTATCCATGACAAATGTGAGATTGTTGTTTAATGGTTTATCTAAGGTGGCAACTTTAACACACATCTGCGTGGATTGAGGCACCTGGGTATTCCAGTGATTGCCTATTTTTCTTTATTGACCGCCACCCAGGCTCAAAGGGATCATGAGATTGTTCATGCTAGAAACTTCCGTGTGCAGCCGCAAGCTACTATGGGCTCTAGCATAGTTGATTAAGTCGCGCGAACTCTTACAGTGGTAGACTAGCAGATGTAGGGGAAAGTAGGTTTAACTTTCTACCCGATCGTAAGGTGCTAGCGCTTCTGAAAAACTATGTCTCGGTCATCCGTTTCTCAAACACCATGTAGTGCGAGAAATCTAACGGAGGAGATCGAGTCTTGTGGGGAAAGTGCACAAACCTCTGCAGAGTGTACAAACTAATCACGGTTAGCCGTGTCCCCGGTTATGGACGTTTTGAGTATCTAGCTCTTGGATTATCATCTGAATCTCATCGTGTTACTTTAATTAAATTTGTTGGGTTTAAGGATGATGCTTAATTGGGATTGAGAGGGTGTCTACCTTCTCAATGTTTAACAACCACCATGATAGTTAAAAAAATTATTCCTTTGTAGTAGGGAAAAATTGGCTTTATGCAAAACTGTAACCATAGAGCATTCCACCAGCCATATATGCATGTATTATAGCATTATTCTGTTCATTAATCTCTATGTGTTACATTGCCAGCATATTCCATGTGCTGACCCATTTTCGGGCTGCAACGTTCATGTTGCAGACTTTTCAGACGACGAGTAAGGTGCCTTAGGTCGTTGTCTTATACTCAGTGATGCCGTTGGAGTTGATGGACTCACTTATCTTCCAAGACTTCCACTGTTATCATTGTAGATGGCCTTAAGCCATATTTATTGTAATAAGTTCTCTTTTGAGACATTCGATGTAATAAGTGTGTGATTGCTACTCTGTTATAAATCCTTCAAGTATTGTGCGTGTCAGCATTACTGATCCAGGGATGAAAGTAAAGCACAGAGGTCAGACTGTTTGAGGCCCGGTCGCTACAAGATGGTATCAGAGCACACGCTAACTGTAGGACACGACCACTAAGCTAAAAGCCCTAGATCACTACTCACTCTTCTCATTTCTAACTCCTCATCTTTTCTACTCTTTTATGATGGCGGATGCAAGGAACAAGTTCACGCAACCGGATGAAGATACACCCTTTGGACGCCACTTGAAGGAAGTCACTAGATACCTGAACATCGGAGTACCAAGCTTCACCGGGACCTACAACGCCACATTACCAGAAGAGGAGCGTTGGATGATCCAAGTTCAAGTTCCAGGAAGTACGTTCATGCCTGTCACTGAGCCCATAGTGTTTTCCTTTGATGCACCAACCTGGAGTCTAGGAAACAGCATGGCAGCCCACATCACAATAGGACGCATTGGAGAAGTTTACCACAAGGATCTCAAGGATACTATTTACCAGATTTGTGGGCGCCGAGATGAGCAATGGGAGATGATCAGCACCAGAAAGGATAGATCAATTGCAGCTTTCATTCAGGAGTTAAACCAGCACATTCGACGCCAGGAGAACCAGATGTGTGCAGGCATGATAGATCTGAAGAAGGCTATGACCAAGATCATGGAAATGGAGGAAGAACTCAAGTATACACGCGATGGATATGAAGAGGAAATAGCAACACTCGTGGAGAAGAACGATGATCTGAAGAAGAAGCCAAAGGTATTCATGGGATTCCCCGCGACTGGAGGAGAAGACGATGATTACACTTGTCCAGAGAACTACATCATCATAGATGACACCGACTCGGACCCAGACGATAGCGATGATGACTATGTTGATGAAGCTGGAGCAGATATCATGGAGTCTTCAACGGAGCAGTTTTTCTAGTCGACCACCATAACAGTACTAGTATTCCCCCATGAATATAGTATAGTCCGAGCACTTTTGTAAACGATAGTTAGACCATTGTATGCCCTTGTTTGATTGAATGAAGTGATTTTGTTTGCATTTGTCTCATGTGCATATGGGTAGTGTTTTCTCTCTAGAGCTCATTCTCTTCTATATTCTCATCTTTTCTAAACCCTTAGATGCCTCCGAGACGTGACAATGGATTTGCTTTCCCACTGGAGCTCACTCAGTTGATCCAGCAGTAGAATGCGTTGATGCAGTTACTAGTCCAGAATCAGAGTCAGGGGAATAACAACAACAACAACAACCCACCAGCTCTACCACCTGTTGATCACTTAACCCGTTTCTTTAGACTGAATCCGCCGGTGTTCTCCAGTAGCACCGAGCCGATAGTTGCAAATGATTGGCTCTGCAAGACAGGAAGGGAGTTGACCACTGCAGGATGGACAGATGCGGAAAAGGTGCATTTTGCCGCACATCAGCTTCATGGCCCTGCAGCATCATGTTGGGAGAATTTCATAGCCACTTATCCTATCGACACAGTCACATGGGATCAGTTCCAGTAGGCGTTCTGTACTGCCCATATTTCAGTAGGAGCTATGGCCATGAAGAAGCGTGAGTTTCACAACTTGCGCCAAGGAGGACGGACAATTGGCCAGTATGTGGATGACTTTAGTAAGCTAGCATGTTATGCCCCAGATGACGTTGCTACAGATGCAGCTAAGCAGGAGAAATTTCTGGAGGGACTGAATGATGAGCTGAGCATGCAGTTGATGGTAGTAACTTTCAACAACTACCAGGAGTTGGTAGATATAGCTCTCATGATTGAACGGAAGCAGCAGCAGATTGACAACCGCAAGAGGAAGTATGGACAAGGGAAGTACAATTATGGAGCTCAGCAGAAGCCACGTTTTACCCCGAAACTGGGAGGACATTTTCAGCATACCCATGGAGGAGGTAGCTCGCATAATCATAGTGGCCCCAAGAATGGTAACGGGAATGGAGGAAGCAACGGCCAGAACCGTACCAACCCATCAACCCCAGCCAAGAGAGACCTAAGCCAAGTCACTTGCTATAAGTGTCAGAAGACTGGACATTATGCCAATGAATGTCCTGAAGCCCAGAATGGAAATTGCAATGGAAGCTCTAGGAAGAAGCCGAACCCTTTCAACAGGGGACAGGTGAACCATGTTAACATGGAGGAGGTTGAAGCCCAGCCAGATGCAGTAATAGGTAAGTTTTTGGTTAAGTCATTTACTGCAATCGTTCTTTTTGATACTGGTGCATCGCATTCATACATATCAAGGGGATTTGTGGATAAGTATAAACTGTCCACCAAGGTTCTTAGAACACCTATGTTAGTAAGCTCACCAGGAGCGGAGTATATGGCCAGTCGAGGATGTTTTCAAGTGCCATGTTTTCCCCTCGGATTTAATCATTTTGGAATAGCAAGGTTTGGATGTGATTCTGGGTATGGATTGGCTATCGAAGTATGGAGGAAACATCGATTATGCTACTAAGTCGATTTTGCTTACCACCCCAGAAGGAAGAAGGGTTAATTATGTATCGCAACATGAGTCGAAGAGGACACAAGTAAATTCCTTATCAGGAGTTGTGCAGGAGGAAGTACCAGCGGTGAAGGATTTCCCTGATGTATTTCCAGAGGAGTTGCCAGGCATGACAGCGGATAGAGACATTGTGTTTTTGATTGAGCTTTTGCCAGGCACAGGGCCGATATCTAAGAGACCGTACAGGATGCCCGCACAAGATTTGGAGGAAATTAAGAAACAGATTAAGGAGTTATTGGATAAAGGCTATATTCGCCCAAGTTCTTCACCATGGAGATCGCCAGTGCTTCTAGTGGAGAAGAAGGATGGATCATTGAGGATGGTTGTTGATTATCGAGGATTGAATGAAGTAACAATCAAGAACAAGTACCCACTACCGATGATCAATGATCTATTTGACCAATTGCAAGGAGCTAAGGTATTTTCCAAGATCGATCTGCGACCGGGATACCACCAGTTGAAGATTAGAGAGCAGGATATACCTAAGACGACTTTTACCACCAGGTACAGACTGTATGAGTATACCGTTATGTCATTTGGTCTGACTAACGCACCTGCCTATTTTATGAACATGATGAACAAGGTGTTTATGGAGTTTCTGGATAAGTTCGTCGTGGTGTTCATTCATGATATTTTGGTATATTCAAATAATGAAGAAGAGCATAAGGAGCATTTGCGTTTGGTACTGGAGAATCTCAGGGAACATCAGTTATATGCCAAGTTCAGCAAATGTGAGTTTTGGTTGAAGGAAGTTGGATTCCTCGGACATGTTATATCCGGAGAAGGAATAGCAGTAGATCCCACCAAAGTTGTCACTATGAAAAACTGGGAAGCACCAACGACAGTTGGAGAGATCCGGAGTTTTCTTGGACTCGCAGGATACTACCAGAGATTCATTGAGAATTTCTCGAAGATTGCGAAGCCCATGACGGAGTTGTTGAAGAAGGACACCAAGTTTAAATGGACTGAGGAATGTGAGGCCAGTTTCCAGGAGTTGAAGAAACATTTGGTCACATCGCCAGTGTTGATTCTGCTAGATCAGCGCAAGGATTATGAGGTGTATTGCGACGCTTGACGTCGAGGTCTTGGAGCAGTGCTTATGCAGGAGGGAAGAGTTGTTTCGTATGCCTCACGACAGCTTAAACCTCATGAGTTGAATTATGCTACACATGATTTAGAGTTAGCAGCCGTAGTGCATGCATTGAAGACTTGGAGACATTTTCTCATTGGAAATCATTGTGAGGTGTACACGGATCACAAGAGTTTGAAGTACATCTTCACATAGAAGGAGTTGAATCTCAGGCAAAGGAGATGGTTGGAGCTCATCAAAGATTATGATATGAGATTGCATTATTACCCCGGAAAGGCTAACGTAGTAGCCGATGCGTTGAGCCGCAAGAGCCATGTCAACACACTCTTGACCGGAGAGTTACCAAAGGAGTTAGCCGAGGACCTTCGCGAGCTATGTTTGGAGATAGTTCCGAGAGGCTATGTTGCAGCATTGGAAATTCAGTCTACCTTGATGAATAAGATCAGAGAAGCCCAGAAGACTGACAAGGAGATTTCCTCTATAAAGGAGAAGATGAGCAAAGGAAAAGCTAAAGGATTTCGTGAGGATGAGCACGATACCTTATGGTTTGAGGACCGCGTTTATGTGCCTAATGATCCGTAGATCAGGAAGTTGATTCTACAGGAGGCCCATGATTCGCCGTACTCGATTCACCCAAGAAATACCAAGATGTATTTGGATTTGAAAGACACATTCTGGTGGACCAGAATGAAGAAGGATATTGCGGAGTATGTAGCAGTTTGTGATGTATGCCAAAGAGTGAAGGCAGAGCATCAAAAGGCAGCAGGATTGTTACAACCATTGCCGATACTCAAATGGAAGTGGGATAAACTAGGCATGGATTTTATCACTGGATTGCCCATGACTCGTTCAGGCTATGACTCGATTTGGGTTGTAGTCGATCGTTTGACGAAGGTAGCTCATTTCATCCCCGTGAAGACCACTTACACCAGGGCTAAGATAGCTAAGATATACATGACCAGGATCGTATGTCTGCATGGAGTTCCGAGGAGCATTGTATCAGATAGAGGAACCCAGTTTACCTCAATGTTCTGGAATCAGTTGCACGAAACTTTGGGTACCAGGCTAGAGTTCAGTACAACCTTTCATCCACAGACAGATGGACAGACCGAGAGAGTCAATCAGATTTTGGAGGATATGCTAAGAGCTTGTGCGCTAGATTATGGATCTAGTTGGGACGACAATTTGCCATATGCAGAGTTCTCTTACAACAACAGTTATCAATCTAGTTTGAAGATGGCCCCTTTCGAAGCCTTGTACGAAAGGAAGTGCAGGACCCCATTGTCGTGGGATGAAGTTGGAGATCGCCAATTGTTTGGACCAGATTTGATTAAGGAGTCTTAACAGAAGGTGAAGTTGATTCGGGATAGGTTCAAGGTAGCCCAATCCAGGCAGAAGAGCTATGCAGATTCTAAACGCTAGGAGACAGTTTACGAAGTCGGAGACCGAGTTTATCTTCATGTGTCCCCACATCGAGGATTTAAGCGCTTTGGAGTTAAGGGAAAGTTAGCGCCACGTTTTGTGGGACCATACAAAGTTTTGGAGCGCATGGGAGAAGTTGCTTACAAGTTGGAATTGCCCGAAGGATTGTCAGGAGTTCATGATGTGTTCCAGGTTTCCCAGTTGAAGAAGCGCCACGCAGAGATGACTGAGATACCGCTAAGAGATGCAGTGCCGCTGGAAGCGATTCAATTGGATAGTGATTTAACCTACAAGGAGAAACCAGTCAAAATTCTTGAGTATGCCAGCTGAGTCACCCGCAGCAAGGTTATCAAGTTTTGTAAAGTTTAGTGGAGCCGCCACACCGAGGATGAAGCCACCTAGGAGCGAGAGGAAGAGCTATCGAAGGACCACCCTCACCTATTTTCTAGCCAACCCGAATCTCGAGGGCCAGATTCATCTTAAGGGGGGTAGGTTTGTAACATCCCAAATTTTCAATTTGGAATGTTATACATTAGATCATCATTGCATATCATATTTTATTGTTTCTTGGCTTGATCCTAGAAATTCTACGCAACTCAAGGACCCTCGGAGAGAGTTGGGAATTTCGTTATTTTCATATTTGCGTTTTCTCAAATTTTGAAAATAGGATCATTTGATTTTATTTGTTTTATCTTCAGTTATTTCTATTATAAAAATCTGAGAGAGGGAATAAAATGACTTTCCCAAAATAAAGAAATACTGAGGGTTTAATAAAAAATCAAATATGATTTTATTTTGGAGTTTTTTGCTATTTTATTTGAATTTAGGAAAATTGCACGTTTTTCAAAACTGCATTTTAGGGCCAAGAAAATGATCATCTCGTTCTATATATTTTATTTAGACGGTGAAAAATTTATTTTGGCATTCTTAGTATTTTATTTTATTTTCTAGAATTTTTCTTAGTTTCGGTAGAATTGTTTTTAAAAAAAACTTCCAGTGCCCGACTGGGCCGAGGCCCAACCGAGCCGGCCCACACCCCGCGCCGCCGTCTCCCTCCTGGAGACCGCGCGCCGCCGCCGCCGCCGACTTGGACAAGAGTCCGAGCCGGACTCCTCCTCCGCCGCCTTGCCCCCTCCCCCAAGCCACCCCCCTCTTTAAATACCCCCCAACCCCGCCGCCGAACCCCGTCCCGCCCCGTCATCGAAGCCGTCCCCGCCGCCGAAGCCGCCGCCACCGCCGAGCCGCCGCCGCCGCCAAGCCCGCCGCCCCACGCCGCCCTGCCGAAGCCCGAGCACCGCCGGATTCCGACGAGGTAGCCGCCGTTCACCGCCGCCGGTTTTTTTTGAAAACCGATTCGGTGTTTTTAGAAACCCTAGTTCGTTTTTTTAGATCGGTTCACAGGTTTTCTCGGTTTATCTATTTAACGGACATTTGTCCGTACGTTCGTTTTAACGAATGGTTTTCTCCGTTTAGCCGCAGACAACGAACGTTCGTTCGTTAGCCTGTTTGTTACTTTTTATTTTTCCAGGATTTTTCGTGATTATTTCTGATCGTGATTTCTGATCCGATCTTCGTTCTAGTATAACTTTTCACTCGTTTATCGGAATCAGGTGATTCAGGCGCCTAGAGTTTTGTCTCGAAACCCACTTTCCATTTAACGAACTCAAACAAGTTTTTGCTACTGTAAATTTGACTTAGGTCCAGATTAGTAAATGAAGCTTGTTTCTTTCGCCGTTTGACTTTCGTTGCTTCGTTTAATTTGATTCTTTTTGCAAACCGGGGTTCTTAAGTTGAACTTTCTGGTTAGATCTTTTATTTGAGTTTTACCCGTGCATTAGATTAGTACTTATTGTATGCTTGTTTTTTGCGAGTACCCGGAGTGCGCCGCCTGCTACTTCGAATCTCTAGGTTTCACGGATCATCAGCAAGGCAAGTAATACTTTGATCATACCTCATTACTACCCAGTTTTATTGCAATAGATCAATCCTCAAACAATTACATGGTTAGGATCTGATTAATATGTGGATTTTGGGAAGTAGATGAGGTAGTACCTATTACCTGTTTTATTATCAAACCTTTGGGAGTGACTTCTACGTTTGCTTATAATGCCATGCTATGCTAGTAGACGTGGATTGGGTGAGTGTATTCATGACAAATGTGAGATTGTTATTTAATGGTTTATCTAAGGTGGCAACTTTAACACACATCTGGGTGCATTGAGGCACCTGGGTATTCCAGCGATTGCCTATTTTTCTTTATGGACCGCCACCCCGGCTCAAAGGGATCATGAGATTATTCATGCTATAAACTTCCATGTGCAGCCGCAAGCTACTATGGGCTCTAGCATAGTTGATTAAGTCGTGCGAACTGTTACAGTGGTAGACTAGCAGATGTAGGGGAAAGTAGGTGTAACTTTCTACCCGATCGTAAGGTGCTAGCGCTTTTGAAAAACTATGTCTCGGTCATCCATTTCTCAAACACCATGTAGTGCGAGAAATCTAACGGAGGAGATCGAGTCTTGTGGGGAAAAGTGCACAAACCTCTGCAGAGTGTACAGACTAATCATGGTTAGCCGGGTCCCCAGTTATGGACGTTTTGAGTATCTAGTTCTTGGATTATCATGTGAATCTCATCATGTTACTTTAATTAAATTTGTTGGGTTTAAGGATGATGCTTAATTGGGATTGAGAGGGTGTCTACCTTATCAATGTTTAACAACCACCATGATAGTTAAAAAATTATTCCTTTGTAGTAGGGAAAAATTGGCTTTATGCAAAACTGTAACCATAGAGCTTTCCACCAGCCACATATGCATGTAGTATAGCATTATTCTGTTCATTACTCTATATGTGTTACATTGTCAGCATATTCCATGTGCAGACCTGTTTTCGGGCTACAACGTTCATGTTGCAGACTTTTCAGACGACGAGTAAGGTGCCTTAGGTCGTGGTCTTATACTCAGTGATGCCGTTGGAGTTGATGGACTCACTTATCTTCCAAGACTTCCGCTGTTATCATTTTTGATGGCCTTAAGCCATATTTATTGTAATAAGTTCTCTTTTGAGACATTCGATGTAATAAGTGTGTGATTTCTACTCTGTTATAAATCCTTCAAGTACTGTGCGTGTCAGCATTACTGATCCAGAGATGACACTAAAGCACAGAGATGAAACTGTTTGAGGTCTGGTCGCTACACTGCCGCATACAAGGGCTCCTCGGATACCTGACGTGTAAACTCTTTGGATTCACTCCAGCGATCCTCAAGATCAAAGATGGGAAGATTAGTTGAACCAGTTTTCAAGACCGGCGACCGAAGATAAAGAACAGTTCAGAAGAATCGATGAGCGTCCCCAACTTGAAGACCGGTTCAAGGGGCTACTGACGGTGTCCTACACTAGGGGTACTCACCAAGTCGTCTCCCGATCAGTTGGATTGGGCTGAGGACCCCCATGTCCTTACGCTCATGGGCCAGTTCGGATAACCCCTGCCGCATACAAGGAAGACTCCACAAGACTTGGCACCCAAGACAAGGACTCTCCTAAACCCTAGGCCTCCGGTGTCTTATATAAACCAAGGCCAGGCTAGTCAATAGACAATCTCATATTCATTACTAGAATCTCGTGGTAGATACATGTACTCCGTACTACACTCATATGAAAACAATCAAAAGCAGCATGTAGGGTATTATCTCATCAAGAAAGCCCGAATCTGGGTAAAACCCCGTGTCCATGTTACAATCGCTCCAAGACGCCTAGCCTAGGACCCCTACTACGAGATACGCCGGATATTAAACCGGCATTGGTGCTTTCATTGAGAGCCTGCTGGGTGATCGTCGCGGATCGATGGGATGATCAGGTGCTATTTTTTCAATTAGATTTGCTCCACACGAATTGATTCCTTTGAGAGCTATTTTTGTTGGATCACAATTCACAGGCCCGTTCAGGATTGACTTTGGTCTTAGATCGGATCAACGGATTTATGCGCCGGGCAGCCGCTAAGCGTTAAGAGATCGGCACGACCAAGGACAAAAGCGTCCTCGTCGGCTGAGCGTCGTCCTGGTGTGATCCCTGGTCCCAAGCAGCGACGAGGGGCCTGAAGCTGCCCTCCACCGGCAGTGCATGCAAAGGGATGATCCTCTCCTCTCCTTTTCCTTTTTTTATTATTAAGGTCAAATCAGCCTCGCAAGAGACGGAGCGATGCGGGGGCATGTGCAAAACCAAAACGCTTTGGACTCCTACTAGTAGTACAAAGCCATTGGGAGTTCACGTATAAGATTCCGTCTAAAAATACTAATTGGTTATCATGTCTTTTGGAGGATTGATTGGTCTTTGTACAAAGCTCCACTTATCCTGGCTTTTTACCTCGGGTTTTAATACCTCATCATCCGAGCAAAGAACTCCAGGTTCTATTTTTCTAATTTCTTGTACTGTATATTTTAAATACGCACAAGATATTTTTCTGCTGGTTTGCATGATTTTTTCTTGTATAGATTTTTCCGCGGCTGGTCCACAATTTTGTCTGCTGACCTGCTGGTCCGGACGATTCAAACACGGCAAGCTCCTGGTCGGCCGGTGTCACCCGTAGACCGGCGAACACCGAACTACGTCGACGAGTCACTGCATCTCGTGGTCATGCCATCAATCCGAGCTTGAACGCCCAGGCCATATTTACCGGATTATTCACTTCGCATAAATTAATTATGTATCTTTTTTCAATCATTATTGTTATTTCTAGCTTGCACTGTCTATATGTGGGCAGGGAAGTTACTTTGCCCGCCCCCCTAGTGACGACCAGTATGCGTCGTCACTGCGACGGGCCACCCTGCGCTGGCATCATTGCACCGTCGCTTCCCAAGCCAACGTCCATCATGCCAACCAGCTTCGGCACGTCGGCTAACATGGGGGCTCTAGCTTCACCCATCATGCGCAGTGGTGCACATGAGGCCGACAAGCATTCTGTTCGGCGACAATCCAGTGAGATTCTTTCCTTCTTATATTTGTTCCTTTTGCTTTATTTTTTATTCGGCACCCGGTCTCTGATCGTTCGTTAGTAGTGTCCTTTCCTTGGTAAAAGGAGTACACTTGACTGCTAGTTTTGCAGCCAATCTACACATGCATGGATGACTATTTGCCCAACCAGTATTATTGCATGCGTACTAGATCAACTGCTGTCGTCACAATAATGCCAATTTTTATTTTTCCTAGCTAACTGTATACAATGCGGAATATTTTTTGTCCATTTGTACTGCATTTTTTTTCTTTTGCAGAGATATTTTGTTGACGCACGTACATGCGTTTTCCGTTCAAAGAGTATTCTCTGCTGGTCAGCCTTTTTGTGTTGCAGGTTTTGCAATCAGGTGTACACTTCGGCCGCTGTTTCAGGGCGATCCGATATGCTGTCGCTGCCCTGTGCGCATTACGTCCGTAACTCAGGCGCCCATGCGAATTCGGATTTTTTCACCCCGCCACGCCAACGCCCAGTGTCGACAATGGCCTCGCACCACGTCGCATCTCTTTTAATAATTTATTTTACATAAAAATTTTGTGAAGAATTTTTATTTACTTATTTTTGCTATCTGCTTTGTGCTACTTCATGCATGCAGATAATCGGCCTCCACTATGCCACGCCGCTGGTGAGCCGACGTCGCCGTCCTACATCCGTCAACCGAGTTGTGGCGTCACCTCAGCACAATTGACTTAGACCAGGCTGCACTGTCACCTCGGCAGGGTGACGTCGTCGCCCACGTCCACCGACCAAATTGTGTCGTTGCCTTGGAGCACGGCCCTATGTTGGCAACCTCGCATTGTCGCTTCATCAACCTACTCGGCAGGAGATTCCAGTGTCACCCGGCGACCTGCTCCATCACCTCGGCTAGACTGGGGGCTTCACCTCTTCGGAGTGTCGAGCTCTTCGCTCGGCCACATCGGGCTTGGGGGCTGAGACCTCCTCCCGCACCAAGCTCGGACCGCGCCATCAATGCCAAACACATTAACCAGCTAAGGCGCTTTCGTGCTCAAAGTTTTAAAATTTTAAATTTTGTTAGGTCCCGCCAAGCATTATACTTTTTTTTAGCAAAAAGTTGTTTGTGAAAAACTTCCTTGTCCAAACTTTGTTTCTGACACACAAATTCAAATACCCCATTTACTTGGAGGCTTCCTTTATGAAGCCTTTCCTCTTGCAAATGATTATACTTGTACGGCTTCGCTCCTTGTTCGTCTATTACGCCACAATATGCACCATGTTGACTTAAGCGATTTGCAAGCTGGGTTGCGTTGCTCCTGCGTTTACCCCTACGTTCCCGATTGTTCGGCTAGGGAGTAAAGGGAGCACCTCTGCGATTGTCACGAACGGGTCATCCGAGCTCGGACCTCAGTCTGGGTGAAGCCGAAAGCTAGCGCTCTTATTGTTTTCAACGATGGTTGGCACACAACGAAACTCACGAGTACAAAAAATCTATTGCACAAGTCTCATAAGTAACAATGAGCAACCGAAGAAAGGTATCGGTGGAGGTACTATTTGCTTTGAAGATGCTTCTTACACTTTGTCAGTAATATAGCATAAGTTTCCTGAGCGCGCTTTGTCTGTTACAGCCTTATGTCTTGATTGCCTGGTTATCGAAAACATTGTCGATATTCTCGACAGGTGGAGTACATAACACTTTTTAGCCCTTGGCCGAAGAGGGAGAAGCCGACGGTCGGTTAAGACGTGTTTAAAGTTTGGGTGAACACATATATGATATAAGTACTTCGGTACATACAATCATTATACATAAAATTCTTTTATCCAAGTCACTCGGGGGCTCTTAAATTTATGTGAGCTGTTTTATAATAAGTGTTCTTCTTCTTAGTCGTTGCAAAGACTTTTTTCTATCACTCCTTTTTCCGACGCGAGTGTGTGGTCAATAGCCGGGGAACCTAATTTCTCTTTCAAAGCCGCTAAAGTTTGCTAAACTGGCCTAATGAGAAGTACTCCGCCTTCGGGATAGGAGGTTGAAGCCGTAGGATGACCCGCTTGAAGTCTTGAGATAGGGTGTGTCATGTTAAAGCACGACAGAAGCACAAATTTTTTTCTAAGACCAATTTTCTGATTGGCACCGAACAATTGATATAGTGCAACGCCGGACACCTTTAGAGATTCGGCAAAAATTCTCGGATATTGCTATATATGCATCAATTTCGAATTGTGTCTTCGGTCAATAGTTGGGTTGCCCGGCTCCTGTGCTTGCCTCCTACGTTCCGCTTTGTTCGGCTAGGTGTGCAAAGGGAGAACCACTGCGATTGTGCTTCCAGCTCGCATGGTTAAGCACCTCAGTGGAGAAAGCCGAAAACTGACTGTCACAATAAGCGTAAACTGGTCGGCGGTTCGATGACTATATTAAATGACGGGCCATTCATAACATTGGCCGAAGTGTTTACGGTTTGACCTTGGCTGTCGCCGAACACTAACTGGGAGGCTACTTGCTGGCCTCCCAACTTTAATCTCCTATGACTAAGTGAAAGTTATAAAGCCCGCATATCTGATTGCCTCGTTTCCGCCAACACAACTGCCTTCGGGCACCGAGACGTCGGCTAAGGGTTGTTTTGTTATTACGGAAAAACCCTGTGTAGCATCTACAAGGGGGTAGAAGCCAACGATGCGCCACTTTCAGATTATAAACGGTCGCAACGTAAGTGAAAGTTTGGGTTCATTTAGACCATAGAGTTTGGAAGCTTTCCCCAAACTAAATCCTTAGTATTTTCCTCCCACATTGATCGGAGCTGAGGTTTCATGATCATGCTTAGCATGACAACCCAAAGAAAGGAACCGATAGCGGGACTATTATCTTTGGATGATGTTTCTTATGTTAAAAAATAATATAACATGTCTCTCTGCGTACCTTTGTTTATAAAACCGTATGCCCGGATTGCCTTGTTTGCCGTAAATCTTTGCCTTCATAAAGGCTTTATAAAGTAGGACAAACACCCCTCGGCTGCTGGCCGAGGAGGTTGAAGCCGATGGTCGGTCAACAAAGTTTTATACAATGCGGATCTGAGCATTAATGATGTAAAGTACTTGGATACATAGAGTCATTACATATAATTTGTGATTTTACTATGGATATCGACCCTTAATTCGGCCTCCCGTGCCCGCATTAAGGCTCGGGGGCTACTGGGCTTCGGGCTTATTATTTACAAATATTAAAAGGGCACATCGATCCCTTGACCTGGTGTTGCCACCCGACCAGTGTCTCGTCATCCTTCAGGTGCATCTTGGGTTTTAGACCAACACACACCTTGAGGGCTACTGATTATACATATTAACAACAAATAAATTTGCACATAACGGAAATAAAAGCCGCAAACAATCAGCCCATGACCGAGGTGCTGATCCACCTTGAAAGCAATTCGGATATAGCTCGGATGCAAGTGGCTGGCTCCATAGAGGACATTTCCGGCATTAAGCTCGGCTAAACTCTTGCAACCTTTTTGAACCAAGGTGATCTATGACACCTCGGATACAGTCCGACACTGGAGCTCGGACATAGTCCGACGTTATAGCTTGGATACATTCCAGCGTTGGAGCTTGGAAGCGGTCCAGCGTTGGTGCTCGGCTGCAAAAGATACCTCAGAAGCAGTACGGTGTTGGAGCTCGGATGCAAGAGGACACCACCGCACGGGAAAAACTTCAAACCCAAGACGTGTCATAAAAATAACAAGGCATTGATAAAGGCCAAAGACTTCAAGGGCTCCTCGGATACCTGACGTGTAAACTGTTGGAAATA
The DNA here is from genome assembly GCF_002162155.2 of Triticum dicoccoides. Taxonomy (NCBI): domain Eukaryota; kingdom Viridiplantae; phylum Streptophyta; class Magnoliopsida; order Poales; family Poaceae; genus Triticum; species Triticum dicoccoides. Next base: position 279,749,853 of record NC_041381.1, read on the forward strand.
TGCCCTAGAGGCAATAATAAAAGTATTATTATTATATTTCCTTGTTCATGATAATTGTCTTTTATTCATGCTATAACTGTATTATCCGGAAATCGTAATACACGTGTGAATACATAGACCACAATATGTCCCTAGTGAGCCTCTAGTTGACTAGCTCGTTGTGATCAACAGATAGTCATGGTTTCCTGGCTATGGACATTGGATGTCATTGATAACGGGATCACATCATTAGGAGAATGATGTGATGGACAAGACCCAATCCTAAGCATAGCACAAAGATCGTGTAGTTCATTTGCTAGAGCTTTGCCAATGTCAAGTATCTCTTCCTTTGACCATGAGAGCGTGTAACTCCTGGATACCGTAGGAGTGCTTTGGGTTTATCAAACGTCACAACGTAACTGGGTGACTATAAAGGTGCACTACAGGTATCTCCGAAAGTATCTATTGTTTTATGCGGATCGAGACTGGGATTTGTCACTCCGTGTAAACGGAGAGGTATCTCTGGGCCCACTCGGTAGGACATCATCATATGCGCAATGTGACCAAGGAGTTGATCACGGGATGATGTGTTACGGAACGAGTAAAGTGACTTGCCGGTAACGAGATTGAACAAGGTATTGGATACCGATGATCGAATCTCGGGCAAGTAACATACCGATAGACAAAGGGAATTGAATACGGGATTGATTAAGTCCTTGACATCGTGGTTCATCCGATGAGATCATCGTGGAACATGTGGGAGCCATCATGGCTATCCAGATCCCGCTGTTGGTTATTGACCGGAGAACGTCTCGGTCATGTCTACATGTCTCCCGAACCCGTAGGGTCTACACACTTAAGGTTCGATGACGCTAGGGTTATAAAGGAAGTTTGTATGTGGTTACCGAATGTTGTTCGGAGTCCCGGATGAGATCCCGGACGTCACGAGGAGTTCCGGAATGGTTCAGAGGTAAAGATTTATATATGGGAAGTCCTGTTTTGGTCACCGGAAAAGTTTTGGGCGATATCGGTATTGTACCGGGACCACCGGGAGGGTCCCGGGGTCCACCAAGTGGGGCCACCTGCCCCAGAAGGCTGCGTGGGCCAAGTGTGGGAGGGGACCAGCCCCTAGGAGGGCTGGTGCGCCCCCCACAAGGAGTCCAAGGCGCAAGAGAGAGTGGGAGGGGGCAAACCCTAGTCTAGATGGGCCTTAAGGCCCATATTGGTGCGCCTCCCTCTCCTCTCCCCCCTTGGCCGCCTCCCCTTTGCCATCTAGGGCTGGCCGCACCCCTTGGGGGTGGGAAACCCTAAAGGGAGCGCAGCCCCCCCTTCCCCCTATATATAGATGAGTTTTGGGGCTGCCATACACATGAGTTCTCTCCCTCTTGGTGCAGCCCTACCTCTCTCCCTACTCCTCCTCTCCCATGGTGCTTGGCGAAGCCCTGCGGGATTGCCACGCTCCTCCACCACCACCACGCCGTTGTGCTGCTGTTGGATGGAGTCTTCCTCAACCTCTCCCTCTCTCCTTGCTGGATCAAGGCGTGGGAGACGTCACCGGGCTGTACGTGTGTTGAACGCGGAGGTGCCGTGCGTTCGGCACTTGATCATCGGTGATTTGAATCACGACGAGTACGACTCCATCAACCCCGTTCACTTGAATGCTTCCGCTTAGCGATCTACAAGGGTATGTAGATGCACTCTCTTTCTACTCGTTGCTGGTCTCTCCATAGATAGATCTTGGTGACACGTAGGAAAATTTTGAATTTCTGCTACGTTCCCCAACAGTGGTATCAGAGCTAGGTCTATTGCGTAGATTCTTTGCACGAGTAGAACACAAAGTAGTTGTGGGCGTTGATGTTGTTCAATATGCTTACCGTTACTAGTCCAATCTTGTTTCGACGGTATTGTGGGATGAAGCGGCCCGGACCGACCTTACACGTACTCTTACGTGAGACAGGTTCCACCGATTGACATGCACTTGGTGCATAAGGTGGCTAGCGGGTGCCAGTCTCTCCCACTTTAGTCGGAACGGATTCGATGAAAAGGGTCCTTATGAAGGGTAAATAGCAATTGGCATATCACGTTGTGGTTTTGCGTAGGTAAGAAACGTTCTTGCTAGAAACCCATAGCAGCCACGTAAAACATGCAAACAACAATTAGAGGACGTCTAACTTGTTTTTGCAGGGTATGCTATGTGATGTGATATGGACAAAAGGATGTGATGAATGATATATGTGATGTATGAGATTGATCATGTTCTTGTAATAGGATTCACGACTTGCATGTCGATGAGTATGACAACCGGCAGGAGCCATAGGAGTTGTCTTTATTTTTTGTATGACCTGCGTGTCATTGAAGAACGCCATGTAAACTACTTTACTTTATTGCTAAACGCGTTAGTCATAGAAGTAGAAGTAGTTGTTGGCGTGACAACTTCATGAAGACACAATGATGGAGATCATGATGATGGAGATCATGGTGTCATGCCGGTGACAAGATGATCATGGAGCCCCGAAGATGAAGATCAAAGGAGCTATATGATATTGGCCATATCATGTCACTACTCTATTTGATTGCATGTGATGTTTATCATGTTTATGCATCTTGTTTGCTTAGAACGACGGTAGTAAATAAGATGATCCCTTACAAAATTTCAAGAAGTGTTCTCCCCTAACTGTGCACCGTTGCTACAGTTCGTCGCTTCTAAGCACCACGTGATGATCGGGTGTGATGGATTCTTACGTTCACATACAACGGGTGTAAGACAGTTTTACACAGCGAAAACACTTAGGGTTAACTTGACGAGCCTAGCATGTGCAGACATGGCCTCGGAACACGGAGACCGAAAGGTCGAGCATGAGTCGTATAGCAGATACGATCAACATGAAGATGTTCACCGATGATGACTAGTCCGTCTCACGTGATGATCGGACACGGCCTAGTTGACTCGGATCATGTAATCACTTAGATGACCAGAGGGATGTCTATCTGAGTGGGAGTTCATAAGATGAACTTAATTATCCTGAACATAGTCAAAAGACCTTTTGCAAATTATGTCGTAGTTCACGCTATAGTTCTACTGTTTTAGTTATGTTCCTAGAGAAAATATAGTTGAAAGTTGACAGCAGCGATTATGCGGACACTAGAACGCTTATGTCCTTAATGCACTGCTTAGTGTGCTGAACCCCAAACGTCGTTTGTGGATATTTCAAACATCGAACATACACGTTTTGATAACTACGTGATAGTTCAGTTAAACGGTTTGGAATTAAGGCACCAAAGACGTTTTTCGAAACATCGCGGAACATATGAGATGTTTCGAGGGCTGAAATTGGGATTTCAGGCTCGTGCCCACGTCAAGAGGTATGAGACCTCCGACAATTTTCTTAGCCTACAAACTAAGGGAGAAAAGCTCAATCGTTGAGCTTGTGCTCAGATTGTCTGAGTGCAACAATCACTTGAATCGAGTGGGAGTTGATCTTCCAAATGAGATAGTGATGTTTCTCCAAAGTCATTGCCACCAAGCTGCTAGAGCTTCGTGATGAACTATAACATATCAGGGATAGATATGATGATCCTTGAAATATTCATGATGTTTGACACCGCGAAAGTAGAAATCAAGAAGGAGCATCAATTGTTGATGGTTGGTGAAACCACTAGTTTCAAGAAGGGCAAGGGAACAAAGGGATACTTCATGAAACGGCAATTCAGCTGCTGCTCAAGTGAAGAAACCCATGGTTGAACCCAAACCCGAGACTAAGTGCTTCTGTAATAAGGGGAACAACCACTGGAGCAGCATTACCCTAGATACTTGGTAGATGAGAAGGCTGGCAAGGTCGATAGAAGTATATTGGATATACATTATGTTAATGTGTACTTTACTAGTACTCCTAGTAGCACCAGGGTATTGGATACCGGTTCGGTTGCTAAGTGTTAGTAACTCGAAATAAAAGCTACGGAATAAACGGAGACTAGCTAAAGGTGAGCTGACGATATATGTTGGAAGTGTTTCCAAGGTTGATATGATCAAGCATCGCACGCTCCCTCTACCACCGAGATTGGTGTTTGCGTTGAGCATAGACATGATTGGATTATGTCTATCGCAATACGGTTATTCATTTAAGGAGAATAATGGTTACTCTATTTTTGAATAATACCTTCAATGGTCTTGCACCTAAAGGAATGGTTTATTGAATCTCGGTCGTAGTGATACACATTTTCATGCCAAAAGATATAAGATAGTAATGATAGTACCACTTACTTGTGGCACTGCCATGTAAGTCATAATGGTATTAAACGCATGAAGAAGCTCCATGTTGATGGATCTTTGGACTCACTCGTTTTTGAAAAGTTTGAGACATGCGAACCATGTCTATTGGTGTATATGCATGAAGAAACTCCATGCAAATGGATCGTTCGGACTCACTTGATTTTGAATCACTTGAGATATGCAAATCATACCACATGGGCAAGATGACTGAAAAGCCTCATTTTCAGTAAGATGGAACAAGATGGCAACTTGTTGGAAGTAACACATTTTGATGTGTGCAGTCGAATGAGTGCTGAGGCATGCAGTGAATATCATTATGTTCTTACTTCACAGATGATTCGAGTAAATGTTGAGTATATTTACTTGATGAAACACAAGTCTGAATTATTGAATGGTTCAAGTAATTTCAGAGTGAAGTAGCAGATCATTGTGACAAGAGGATAAAATGTCTATGATATGATCATAGAGATGAATATGTGAGTTACGAGTTTTGGCACACAATTAAGACATTGTGGAAATTGTTTCGCAATTAATACCGCCTGGAACACCATAATGTGATGGTGTGTCCGAACATCATAGTTGCACCCTATTGGATATGGTGCGTACCATGATGTCTCTTATTGAATTACCACTATCGTTCATGGGTTAGGCATTAGAGACAACCACATTCACTTTAAATAGGGCACTACGTAATTCCGATGAGATGACACCGTATGAATTATGGTTTAGAGAAACCTAAGTTGTCGTTTCTTAAAAGTTTGGGGCTGCGACGCTTATATGAAAAAGTTTCAGGTTGATAAGCTCGAACCCAAAGCGGATAAAATGCATCTTCATAGGACACCCAAAACAGTTGGGTATACCTCCTAATTCAGATCCGAAAGCAATATGAATTGTTTCTAGAATCGGGTCCTTTCTCGAGGAAAGGTTTCTCTCGAAAGAGTTGAGTGGGAGGATGGTGGAGACTTGATGAGGTTATTGAACCGTCTCTTCAACTAGTGTGTGGCAGGGCACAGGAAGTTGTTCCTGTGGCACCTACACCAATTGAAGTGGAAGCTTATGATATTGATCATGAAACTTCAGATCAAGTCACTACCAAACCTCGTGGGATGACAAGGATGCGTACTACTTCAGAGTGGTACGTAATCCTGTCTTGGAAGTCATGTTGCTGGACAACAATGAACCTACGAGCTATGGAGAAGCGATGGTGGGCCCGGATTCCGATAAATGGCTCGAGGCCATAAAATCCGAGAACGGATCCATGGACTTTGGTGGACTTGCCCGATGATCGGCAAGCCATTAAGATAAATGGATCTTTAAGAAGAAGACGGACGTGGATGGTAATGTCACCATCCATGAAGCTCGACTTGTGGCGAAAAGTTTTTCACAAGTTCAAGGAGTTGACTACGATGAGATTTTCTCATCCGTAGCGATGCTTAAAGTTCGTCGGATTCATGTTAGCATTAGCTGTATTTATGAAATCTGGCAGATGGATATCAAAACGAGTTTCCTTACCAGTTTTCGTGAGGAAAGGTTGTATGTAATACAATCAGAAATTTTTTGTCGATCCTAAGGATGCTAAAAGGTATGCTAGCTCCAGCGATCCTTCTAAGGACTGGAGTGAGCATCTCGGAGTTGGAATGTATGCTTTGATGATGATCAAAAAATTTGGGTTTGTACAAAGTTTATGAGAAACTTGTATTTCCAAAGAAGTGAGTGGGAGCACTATAGAATTTCTGATGAGTATATGTTGTTGACATATTGTTGATCGGAAATGACGTAGAATTTCTGGAAAGCATATAGGGTTACTTTGAAAGTGTTTTTCAATGGAAAGCCTGGATTAAGCTACTTGAACATTGAGCATCAAGATCTATAAGGATAGATCAAAATGCTTAATAATACTTTCAAATGAGCACATACCTTGACATGATCTTGAAGGTGTTCAAGATGGACCAGTCAAAGAAGGAGTTCTTGCCTGAGTTGTAAGGTACGAAGTTAAGACTTAAAGCTCGACCACGGCAGAAAAGAGAGAAAGGACGAAGGTCGTCCCCTATGCTTTAGACGTAGGCTCTACAGTATCCTATGCTGTGTACCGCACCGAAAGTGTGCCTTGCCATGAGTCAGTCAAGGGGTACAAGAGTGATCCATGAATGGATCATAGGACAGCGGTCAAAGTTATCCTTAGTAACTAGTGGACTAAGGAATTTTCTCGATTATGGAGGTGGTAAAAGAGTTCGTCGTAAAGGTTACGACGATGCAAGCTTGACACCTATCCGGATAGCTCTGAGTAGAGAGACCGGATACATATAATGGAGCAATAATTTAGAATAGCTCCAAGTAGAACAGTTGTTTGGAATAGCTCCAAATAGAGCGTGGTAGCTTTATCTAGGAGATGACATAGAGATTTGTAAAGCACACACGGATCTGAAAGGTTCAGACCCGTTGACTAAAACCTCTCTCACAAGCAACATGATCAAACATAAAACTCATTGAGTGTTAATCACATAGTGATGTGAACTAGACTACTGACTCTAGTAAACTCTTGGGTATTAGTCACATGGCGATGTGACCTGTGAGTGTTAATCACATGGCGATGTGAACTGGATTATTGACTCTAGTGCAAGTGGGAGACTGTTGGAAATATGCCCTAGAGGCAATAATAAAAGTATTATTATTATATTTCCTTGTTCATGATAATTGTCTTTTATTCATGCTATAACTGTATTATCCGGAAATCGTAATACACGTGTGAATACATAGACCACAATATGTCCCTAGTGAGCCTCTAGTTGACTAGCTCGTTGTGATCAACAGATAGTCATGGTTTCCTGGATATGGACATTGGATGTCGTTGATAACGGGATCACATCATTAGGAGAATGATGTGATGGACAAGACCCAATCCTAAGCATAGCACAAAGATCGTGTAGTTCGTTTGCTAGAGCTTTGCCAATGTCAAGTATCTCTTCCTTTGACCATGAGATCGTGTAACTCCTGGATACCGTAGGAGTGCTTTGGGTGTATCAAACGTCACAACGTAACTGGGTGACTATAAAGGTGCACTACAGGTATCTCCGAAAGTATCTATTGTTTTATGCGGATCGAGACTGGGATTTGTCACTCCGTGTAAACGGAGAGGTATCTCTGGGCCCACTCGGTAGGACATCATCATATGCGCAATGTGACCAAGGAGTTGATCACGGGATGATGTGTTACGGAACGAGTAAAGTGACTTGCCGGTAACGAGAGTGAACAAGGTATTGGATACCGACGATCGAATCTCGGGCAAGTAACATACCGATAGACAAAGGGAATTGAATACGGGATTGATTAAGTCCTTGACATCGTGGTTCATCCGATGAGATCATCGTGGAACATGTGGGAGCCATCATGGGTATCCAGATCCCGCTGTTGGTTATTGACCGGAGAACGTCTCGGTCATGTCTACATGTCTCCCGAACCCGTAGGGTCTACACACTTAAGGTTCGATGACGCTAGGGTTATAAAGGAAGTTTGTATGTGGTTACCGAATGTTGTTCGGAGTCCCGGATGAGATCCCGGACATCACGAGGAGTTCCGGAATGGTCCGGAGGTAAAGATTTATATATGGGAAGTCCTGTTTTGGTCACCGGAAAAGTTTCGGGCGATATCGGTATTGTACCGGGACCACCGAGAGGGTCCCGGGGTCCACCAAGTGGGGCCACCTGCCCCAGAAGGCTGCGTGGGCCAGGTGTGGGAGGGGACCAGCCCCTAGGAGGGCTGGTGCGCCCCCCCACAAGGAGTCCAAGGCGCAAGAGAGAGTGGGAGGGGGCAAACCCTAGTCCAGATGGGCCTTAAGGCCCATATTGGTGCGCCTCCCTCTCCTCTCCCCCCTTGGCCGCCTCCCCTTTGCCATCTAGGGCTGGCCGCACCCCTTGGGGGTGGGAAACCCTAAAGGGGGCGCAGCCCCCCTTCCCCCTATATATAGATGAGTTTTGGGGCTGCCATACACATGAGTTCTCTCCCTCTTGGTGCAGCCCTACCTCTCTCCCTACTCCTCCTCTCCCATGGTGCTTGGCGAAGCCCTGCGGGATTGCCACGCTCCTCCACCACCACCACGCCGTTGTGCTGCTGTTGGATGGAGTCTTCCTCAACCTCTCCCTCTCTCCTTGCTGGATCAAGGCGTGGGAGACGTCACCGGGCTGTACGTGTGTTGAACGCGGAGGTGCCGTGCGTTCGGCGCTTGATCATCGGTGATTTGAATCATGACGAGTACGACTCCATCAACCCCGTTCACTTGAACGCTTCCGCTTAGCGATCTACAAGGGTATGTAGATGCACTCTCTTTCTACTCGTTGTTGGTCTCTCCATAGATAGATCTTGGTGACACGTAGGAAAATTTTGAATTTCTGCTACGTTCCCCAACATAAACTCTTTGGATTCACTCCAGCGATCCTCAAGATCAAAGATGGGAAGATTAGTTGAACCAGTTTTCAAGACCGGCGACCGAAGATAAAGAACAGTTCAGAAGAATCGATGAGCGTCCCCAACTTGAAGACCGGTTCAAGGGGCTACTGACGGTGTCCTACTCTAGGGGTACTCACCACGTCGTCTCCCGATCAGTTGGATTGGGCCGAGGACCCCCATGTCCTTACACTCATGGGCCAGTTCGGACAACCCCTGCCGCATACAAGGAAGACTCCACAAGACTTGGCGCCCAAGACAAGGACTCTCCTAAACCCTAGGCCTCCGGTGTCTTATATAAACCGAGGCCAGGCTAGTCAATAGACAATCTCATATTCATTACTACAATCTTGTGGTAGATACATGTACTCTGTACTACACCCATATGAAAACAATCAAAAGCAGCATGTAGGGTATTATCTCATCAAGAGATCCCGAAGCTGGGTAAAACCCCGTGTCCATGTTACCATCGCTCCAAGACGCCTAGCTTAGGACCCCTACTACAAGATACGCCGGATATTGAACCGACAGCAGTGCCGCCTCAGGGCAACTCGATGGTATTTTGGCTATCGTCCACTTTGCATAGACGATGGTCTTGCTGGTTTCGTTTTGCCTTTGCTGAGTGGCTTGTCCATCAGAATTCCTTATCGTAAGCATCATGTTGTTCATGGTGTGAGGATGTTCCATCATATGCGCATGCAATTCATAATGGACCAGCTAGAGCTCCTCTGCATGGTTAAATCTTTTCGGAAGCCGTGCCCATGGTTATTTGGCAGATTGGAAATTTATAATATCCGGTTGTAGAGAACTTGACACTAAACTTCAAATAAAATACACCAACCGGGTGCGTAACCGTGATCATCTCTTTTCGAGTGAGTTCGAGAGGAGAACATGGTGGGGTTTTGTTTGACTCGTAAGTAGTTCAAGATCACTTCTTGATCATTACTAATTTGCGTTCGTTATGCGTAGTTTCTCTTCTTATTCTTGTACTCTTAGGTTAGCCACCATACAATTCTTAGGACTTGCTGCAACCTCACCACTTATGCATTCCATACAAATTAAGCTTTGCTACTCTTGATACCCATGGTAATGGGATTGCTGAGTCCTCGTGGCTCACAGATTACTACAACATAAGTATAGGTACAGGTAATGTGATGATCTGACGCAAGAGCGATGCATGCTTGATCTATTTGGAGTTCTTCTGCTTCTTCTTCCTTGATCAAGGGATAGGTTTCGGGTCGGCAGCCTGGGCTAGCAGGGTGGATGTCGTTTGTGTTTTTGATTTGTTTTCATCCGTAGTCAGATGCCACTCTTCTATATGATGTTTGATGTATTCATGAGGCATTTATATGCCTTTGTATGTATCCTCATTTGTGTTGTATATGGTACGATGTAATGATATCCACCTTGCAAAAGCGTCTTCGATATGCGGCTCTATCCTTGGTGGGGCCTTTGAGTTCCTCTCGGATAGGATCACTTATTGGGCATGACATATCCTAACCAATCTGAGCCTTTGCATAATTTTTTAGTGTTTTGCTTTGTTGGATTGCATCGTCATGTCGAGTTGCTGGTCTTAGCGTCTAGTCCCTTAGAGTTTTGAGTACTGTTCACAGGTTTTCACGCCACCGCCTTAACTTTGTCATCATCGCGGCCGCACCATCATTATCCCTTCCACTGTCCACCAGCTCCGTCAATCAATTTCCACCGCATGCCACCCATTATTCATTGTCATAATCATAGTTGAGGTCATTCGCATCTTTGCTTGATCCAATCAGCATCTTATCTAGTTTGTTTTGGAAAGGGAGAAAAAAAGACAAAGAAAAAAGTAAAACAAAGAAAAAAAGAGAAAAAAGAAATAAAGGGTGCAAAAAAGTGAAAAAAAAGAAAAAAGGAGATATTCAGAGAGTGCTCCTCCCTTGTTTACGTGAAGCGTCATGATGTTGTCAGTGTTCTAGGCTCGCGTCTCTAGCACGGTCTAGCCTAGGACTAGCATAGTGCCGTCATTAAGCGTTTATGCAACATTACATCTCTGAATTGATTATTGCTAATCTTTTGCTACCATATATTTAAGCCTTCCAAGCTCCACATATTTCTACACCATGTATACGCACGTTCCCTAGCAATCGCTTTACTCAATCTTCTGAGTTATTTGACACCGTTGGTTGCCTGTGACCACCTGCTGCATGGTAAGAACTTGTAAGATATTGATATTTTCTTTACTGTGAGCGCTTTACCACCACATCCTAGTAGTTCATAGGAACATTATTCTCGAATTTTGTTTCTTGTTTCTACTAATAATGACAGGTTTCGGAGATAGAAGTTATTGGACGATGGATACATCTTCACCATCACGAGAGGTGCGATAACGCACACAAGCTCATGTTCAGGATATCTCTTTACCGTCATTTGCGGGTAGATTTAATCCTGTTATTTATCTACCTTGGCAGCTTGAAGTACAACAAGTTTTTAGTCACCATGATTTTTTTGAACTTGAGAGAGTACGAGTTGCCACTGGAGCATTTACTGGTTTTGCTTCTGTTTGGTGGAGTGTACATTGTAAGAAAAACATTGATAACCAACCCACAACTTGGAAAGATTTGAAAGCTGTAATGACAACAATTTTTCCTCCTTACTATCGTCGTGAATTGCTTTGCAAATTGGAACAACTAAAACATGGCAATAACACTGTTCATGCTTACTACCAAGAGTTCAAATCTTATATGCATCGTTGTGACATAGAAGAATCTGAGGATGATACAATGGATATATTTTTTGGTGGTTTGAACCATGACATTCGCGCAAGATTTCAGTATATTCCTCGTTGCATTACTGGAATGTATGTTCGCGCTTGTACCTTTGAGAGACATATACAGGAGGATGCATTGGGTGACTACAACAACTACTATTCTAGTTCATGCTCACCACCACCGGCTGGCTCCTCCACCGTTGCACCTACTAGAGAAGCCACACCTCTAATTGTGAGCCCGACATCATCTCAAATGTATGGTACATTGTCATCGTTCGTACCTACATCAACTACGTCTTTGTGACAAGGTAACAGTAAGGTATTGATGATATAACTTCACATGAGAATGATGCATGCCAGATACGTCTCCATCGTATCTACTTTTCCAAACTCTTTTGCCCTTATTTTGGACTCTAATTTGCATGATTTGAATGGAACTAACCCGGACTGACGCTATTTTCAGCAGAATTGCCATTGTGTTATTTTTTTGCGGAAATCAAAGTTCTCGGATTGACCTGAAAATTTATGAAGAATTTTTGTGGAATATATAAAAATATACTGGCACAAGAAGTAACCAAAGGGGTGCCACCGAGAGGCCACAAGCCCTAGGGGCGTGCCCACCCCCCTGGGACACGCCCTACAGGCTTGTGGGCCCCCTGGACCTCCTCTGACCCTAACTCCAACTCTATAAGTACCTATTCGGGGAGAAACAAATCAGAGAGAAGGAATCATCGCGTTTTACGATATGGAGCCGCCGCTGCCGCCTCCTGTTCTTCATCAGGAGGGCTAATCTGGAGTCTGTTCGGGGCTCCAGAGAGGGGTATTCATCGCCATCATCATCACCAACCTTCCTCCATCACCAAGTTCATGATGCTCACCGCCGTGTGAGAGCAATTCCATCGTAGGCTTGCTGGACGGTGATTGGGCAGATGAGATTTATCATGTAATCGAGTTAGTTCTGTTAGGGTTTGATCCCTAGTAGCCACTATGTTCTGAGATTGATGTTGCTATGAGTTTGCTCTGCTTAATGCTTGTCACTAGGGCCCGAGTGCCATGATTTCAGATCTGAACCTATTATGTGAGTTCTTGATCCTATCTTGCAAGTTGTAGACACCTATTACGAGTTATGATCTGCATACCCCAAGGTGAAAATAATTGGGTTTCTTTCCGGTGATTACCATAGTCCGAGGAGTTCATGTATTCACTAAGTGCTAATGCTTTGGTCCGGTTCTCTATTAAAAGGAGGCCTTAATATCCGCTAGTTTCCATTAGGACCCCGCTGCCACGGGAGGGTATGACAAAAGATGTCATGCAGGTTCTTTTCCATAAGCACGCATGATTATATACAGAATACATGCCTACATTATATTGATGAATTGGAGCTAGTTCTGTGTCACCCTAGGTTATGACTGCTACATGATGAATATCTTCCAATACAATTATCATTGCCGATCTCGCTTCTACTACTGTTACAATCACTACAAACTGCTACTGTTACTTTTGCCACTTTACCATTAATTCCATACTACTTTGCTACTAAATACTTTGCTACAGATATTAAGTCCTTCAGGTGTGGTTGAATTGACAACTCAACTGCTAATACTCGTGAATATTCTTTGGCTCCCTTGTGTCGAATCAATAAATTTGGGTTGAATACTCTACCCTCGAAAACTGTTGCGATCCCTTATACTTGTGGGTTATCAAAGCCTAATTACCTTGAATACATCATGTGTTGAGTTACCTATTGATTTGAGAACACCACCTATTTTAGAGAATCGTGTTACCGTCATGAATGCGTCATGTGATCAAACAACTGAAATACCAACAATTTTGAGTGCACCCATTGAATGCAAAAGAACCAACGTTTACTCATTTTGATATGACCTCTAATGATAGAGGCAAAGGTGTCCCGATGTTTCGATGAGAAGGTGATTATCGTTTTGGAGGAGTAGACTTTGACGATCCGACTACGAACGCATGAGGACATCGCGCCTTAGCAATCGCTAAACCAACTCCGAGAGGTTATTGACAACGCCGGAGCACGATCAACCTGACCACAAAGGTCTGCTTCCTGCAAGCAAATGAAGAACAATTAAGAAACTAAGATTGCAATCTGGATATTGCGAATATAATATGAAAGCTTTATTGATAAAGGTGGGGTTCTGTGATGTCTTGGTCTGTTCATTGAACACAAACGAAGTACGCGAAGTTGCAGCTATGGCGAACCTTAATCTAAACAAAACCCAAAGTCTAAGCGGTGCACTAAGGGTTGTATATTTGGAGGAAGAGGGGGCGGGGTCGTGGCCCTTGGAGAAGGGGTCCGGAACCAACCCTAACTCTTGTTTCCCCACACATACGGACTCTAAAAATAGCCTATACTCGAGTATTTTGAAATTACATGGGCCTAGCCCAATAATAAGGTAACAGAATGGAACACCAACCAACAAGTAAGTGGTGGATTTGGATGGAGTCTCGCAGAAGAAGAGTACGCGCGCTAGTGCGCCCCAAGACGTCAGTCCTTTTTCTGCTTGCTGGCCAAGGTCAATTTACTGAATCCCCCTTCCAAACACCAACCCAATCTCCATTCCTTGATGAGAAATGAGCAAGACCATATGCACCTATAATAGCCTCTTAACGAAATTTATAAAGTGACATCTTGTATATTTTGTTCAAGGCTTCATGCACTCATTACGGTGGCTTCAAAGTGCTGAAATCATCACTTGTAACTCTGTTCTTGTTACCCTTGCGCATGCCATCATCTCCATGCTTGATCTTGCTCCATTGTTCATCCTTCTTGTCCAAGCTAGGCCCTTCATTTGTAAGCAAGACAAATGTATCCAATTTAGGTAGCATCATAATCTCATGAACATTTGAATCATTACCAAGAAACAAAAGTACCTGGTAATTTAATTGGTGTGCACGAGCTCTAGTAATTGGTCCACTATGTGTAGCAGCAGGGGCTGTGGATGTAACAATGGATTTATGTCCTCATCATCCTCCCCTCTCTTGAAATGAAGTCATCCTCGAAGGAAGCTCATCTTCCCCACCCAAATAAGGCTTCAAATATGTATTGTTAAAAGTGGAACTAACCCCAAAATCTACATGCGCTCAAGTTTATATGCATTATCATTTATTTCCTCTAACACCTTAAAAGAACCATCAGCGCGGGTTATTAGCTTTGATTTGCGCAAATCAGGAAATCTATCCTTATGCAAATGTAACCAAACAAGATCTCCAAGTGCAAACACAACATGTTTTCTACCCTTATCTCTAGCAAGTTTATAGCATTCATATGATCAATGTTCTCCTTAGTTAACTCATGCACTTTTAAGATCAATTCAGCATGCTGTTTAGCATCAAAATTAACCTTCTCCGAAGATGGAAGAGAAAACAAGTCAATAGGTGCACGAGGTAGAAAACCATACACAATCTCAAAAGGGCACATCTTAGTAGTAGAATGCAGCGAACGATTATATGCAAATTCAATAGGAGGCAAGCATTCTTCCCACATTTTCTTGTTATTCTTCATAACAGCCCTAAGCATAGTAGACAAAGTTCTATTGACTACTTCAGTTTGTCCATCAGTTTGGGGTGACAAGTAGTACTAAAAAATAGATTAGTCCCCAAATTAGCCCATAAACATCTCCAAAAGTGGCTAAGAAATTTAGTATCACGATCTGAAACAATACTATTTGGCACACCATGCAAGCGAATAATTTCACAAAAGAACAAATCAGCAACATTAACAACATCATCGCTTTTATGACATGGTATAAAGTGTGCCATTTTTGAGAATCTATCCACGACAACAAATATGCTATCCCTCCCCTTCTTTGTTCAAGGTAAACCTAAAACAAAGTCCATAGATCTATCCTCCCATGGAACACTAGGTACATGCAAAGGCATATATGAACCATGAGGATTGAGTCGTCACTTAGATTTTTGACATGTAGTGCGGTGAGCAACAAAACGCTCAACATCCTATCTCATCTTTGGCCAAAAGAAATGTGTAGCTAGTATGTCCACTGTCTTCTTCATGCCAAAGTATCCCATTAATCCTCCTCCATGTGCCTCCTACAACAACAAAAGACGAACAGAGCTAGCTGGGTTGCATAGCTTGTTAGCATGGAACACAAATGCATCATTAAGGATAAACTTGTTCCATGTTCTTCCTTCTTTACAATTATGCATTACATCTTTATAGTCAGCGTGATGCACATATTGATCTTTCATGGTCTCCAAACAAAATATTTTAAAGTCAAGTTCTGAAAGCATAATATAACGACAAGAACATGCATCAGCAATAACATTTTCTTTATTCCTTCTTGTGCCATAAATAATGTTGCCATGTTTCTAAGGTCCGAACAAGAGCATATAATTCTTTATCATAGGTAGAATAGTTCAGGCCAGGCCCACTCAATTTTTCAGAAAAAGTATGCAACGGGTTTTCCATCTTGTGATAACACACCTCCTAATCCAATTCCACTAGCATCACATTCAAGCTCAAAAGTCTTACTAAAATTAGAAAGTTGGAGTAAAGGAGCATGTGCCAACTTATCTTTCAATATTGTGAAGCTTCTTCCTGTGCGGTACCCCAAACAAAAGGCACATCCTTCTTTGTAAGCTCATTGAGAGGTCCAGCAATGGTGCTGAAATCTCTCAAAAAACTCCTATAGAAACCAACGAGTCCAAGAAAACTCCTCACTTGTGTGACCGTTTTGGGCTGCGACCAACTCTCAATAGCTTCAATCTTGGCTTTATCAACTTCAATATCCAAGAAAAGATAATCGGTCGGTGCAAAAGGCGCACTTCCCAAGGTTACCAAACAAACGTGCATCACGTAGAGCAATAAAAACAACACACAAATGTTCCAAATGTTCTTCCAAAGATCTGGTATAAATCAGTATATCTTCAAAATAGACTACCACAAATCATCCAATGAAACACCTAAAACTACATTCATTAATCTCATAAAAGTACTAGGTGCATTAGTTAACGCAAAAGGCATGACTAACCACTCATATAATCCAAACATAGTTTTAAATGTTGTTTTCCATTCATCTCCCAATTTCATACAAATTTGATGGTATCCACTATGCAAATCAACTTTGGATAATATTGTTGAGCCACTCAATTCATCAAGCATATCATCTAGCCTAGGAATAGGATGACGATAATGAATAGTAATATTATTAATGCCTCTACAATCAACACACATGCGCGATGTACCATCCTTTTTGGCACTAGTATAATAGGAACATCACAAGGACTAAGATATTCGCGTATATAACCTTTGTCGAGCAGCTCCTATACTTGACACATAATCTCATTTGTCTCCTCTGGATTGGTACCGTATGGCGCACGGTTTGGCAGCGAAGCATCGGGAATTAAGTCAATTTGATTCTCAGTCCCTCGAATAGGCAGTAATCCATGTGGCACGTCCTCGAATAGGTAGTAATCCCTGTGGCACGTCAAGCGAAGCACCGAGAAAGACGTTAGCGAACTCCTGCAAAATGTTAGTGATAGCAGGAGGAAAAGCGGGAGGCACGTCCTCGAATGAAAATAATACCTCTTTGCACACGAAAGCGTAGCAACCAAATTTGCTAAAAATCTAGATCGTCAATATTAGATTTGGTGGCAAGTAAACATCCACTTTTCAATTTAATTTCAGAAGCAACACTAGATAATGGTTTATTATTAGGCTTCATTTGTTGCTCAAATTCTTTTGCCATAATCGGATTTTCACTCTTATTTTGCCCCTGTTTTGCCCCTGTTGATCAAATTCTATTAGGCTTCAGAAGCAACACTAGATAATGCATTAATTTCAGAAGCAACACTAGATAACGGATTTTCACTCTTTCAAAATGGAATCAGGAGACATAGGAAGCAAAGTAATATGTTTATCCTTATGAACAAGAGTATACTGATTGTTTGTACCATGGTGTACAAAAATTTTATCGAATTTCCATGGTCTACCGAGTAATAAGGAACATGCTTGCAGGGGTACCACATCACAATCAACATAATCAGCATATGTAGCGATACTAAAATGCACACGAATAGTACGTGTTACCTTAACCTTGCCGCTATTGTTGAACCATTGGATGTAGTAAGGATGCAGATGGGGTCTTGTGGTGAGACACAGCTTCTCCACCATCTCCATGCTAGCCAAGTTGTTACAACTCCCTCCATCGATGATGACGCGGACAGAACGTTCCTTCGCAACTCCATTTGTATGGAACAAATTATGCCTCTGATTTTGCTCAGCTTGTGTTACCTGCACACTCAAAATACGTTGAGCAACTAAACTCTCATACCTGTCAGCATCTTCAGCAGCCATGTATTGTGTCTCATGTTCAGAATCATCTTCATCGTGTTCTTCACTTGCAATAAGAGCCAATGTCTCCTCATCATAGTCACTAGAGGACTCATACCCACCATCGTCAGTAACACTCATCACACACTGGTACAACGAGGTGGTATACAAACGGTTTTTAACCCCTTTCCACGACGGTGTTTCGAATCGTCGCCAAGTGAGTGACTGCGATAGGGGGGGGGTCCTTACCACATGACCTAGAAACCATTTGGGATATGCCCTCCTGGCACACGCACTCGGCAAAATGAGGCCGTGTGCGACTGATGAGCGATCAAATATGGTTATACGTACAGTTGTGCTAAAAAATACAATTATACATGCCAAATAGTTTTCGGTCATAAGTACATCCCACACAGTCAGTCCCGGCTAAACGTTTCCGTTCGGATGTACATTCCACACAGTCAATCCAAGGAATACGTTTCCGTTAGTACGTACATCCCACACAGTTAATCCAAAAAGTACGTTTCCGTTTGTATATACATCTCATACAGTCACTCCAAGGAAAACGTTTCCGTTCGCAGGAACATCACACACAATTTTCCCCATTAAATTGTTTGTGATAGCGTTGCCATTGCACACGATATTAACAATTTATTGTTTGCGTTATGGAATGCATCACACACAGTGCGTAGAAGAAACTGTGTGGCAAAGGTTGTCCATCACACACACTTTTTATGTGGTAAATGTTTGCGCAAGGTGGGCTAACACAAACAGTTTTCAAGAGGATGACGTGTGTGATTGTTCATTGATCCAACACGGTTTATTCCTAGAAACTGTGTGCGTTGCCTGAGGTCATCGCCCAGCGTGTTTTCTCAATAACCGTTTGCAATAAAAAAACCAACTAGCAGGCTAATTGGCTATTAGCAGGCTAATTGCCCTATTATTAATAATCCATTTATTAATCTAATTGACATTTCATATTAAGCACATAATATATTTCATTTCCATATTAAGGAAGCAGGATTTCATAATTGAAATGCATCAGAGTACAACATCATATAGCTTCAGCACTCAGCTACCCCATTACACAACTGCACCAGCACCAAGTTTCACATGCAACATCTATAACCTTTCTAAGTGAGCATCATAGACGGTACATAGACAGATGAATCTCATTTGAAAAATTGCTAAAGCAGAAGGCAAATAGTGAGTCTTCATTGATGTTGAAGGTCTTTGCAACTTTAGGCAAGTGCATGTGGATGATTGACCATCCATCCTTCGTCCTCTTCAGGAACACTTCATATTGAACCATGTGTGTTGTATGAATACTTTCCATGCCTCCTAACCATACAGGTGGTTTGAGAGGTAATCATGAGTGAACTGCTTTGGAAAGGCCTGAAAACAAGGATGTGCGTAAATATCTTCTCTAAATTGGAAATGGGGCAAAGGAATAAAAAAGGCAAGGTATAATAGTTAGTACCATCCTGTAGTGAACTGATGTCTTCTTCATTGTGCAGACAAAGATCTTGTTGTTTTTTGTCGCTAATTTCTTTATCCGAACAATCTTTCCGAGTTTCTTGACTTGACTGATATTCATGGACAACTCATGTCCCCATATGCAAAAAGGGTGGAACAGTGGATCAAAACCTCTAACAGCAGGACATACATGTGCAAGACCAAATTGTTAAAAATCTAATATTTAAAAACAAGAAGTGGAAAGGCATGTTATTAACTGCAACATGCCTAATATTTAAAAACAAGAAAACATAGTCATTCAAACTTGTATTATGCAGGTCTAAGTACACTAGTTATTGGCCCTATTTGGGTCCATGGGTTAGAGTTAGTTTGAGCTAGTTTGGGCTCAAATATCCTTAAAGTATCCAAACATGAGGGCTAGTTTGAGCTAGTTGCGTCAAACCCACCCAAAACAACTATCCCACCCAAGAGGT
Organism: Triticum dicoccoides; assembly: GCF_002162155.2. Taxonomy (NCBI): domain Eukaryota; kingdom Viridiplantae; phylum Streptophyta; class Magnoliopsida; order Poales; family Poaceae; genus Triticum; species Triticum dicoccoides. The sequence continues at coordinate 279,769,553 of NC_041381.1, forward strand.
GTTGATTGGGGCTAGTTCTCCTAGTGCATTTATTGTCAATCTAACACTGTCATCCAAACACCTCTTTGGCTAGAGTTAGTTCAGGGTTATTCATTGTTTAGTATCATTGTTATTTAGCTAACGTAGGATAGCGTAGGATTTATTCTACTTTGACTTGTACTCCAAGATGACCATGTACTCCTATATATATGCCCACGAAGCTCAAGCAATACAATCAAATATTCCACCAATCTCTCTCTCTCTCTCTCTCTCTCCCTTTTAAGTATCATGAGTTAGAAACTAACTCTAACCTCTAGCTAAGTTAGAGTATCCAAACAGTGCCATTGTTAAATCATATGGAAAGGCGTGTTTAATACTCCCTTTGGTCCTTTTTACTCTGCATATAAGAATTGTCTGAAGTCAAACTTCATAAAGTTTGACCTTACTTATATGAAAAATATCAACATCTACCATGCTAAAGTTATACAATATGAAAATTTAAGTCATGACACATGTACTGATATTTATTTCATATTGCGAATGTTGGTACTTTGTTCTATAAAGTTGGTGAAACTTTACGAGGCTTGACTTTAGACAAATCTTATATGCGAACTAAAAAGATTCGGAGGGAGTACAACATGCTTAACAACAACCAAATATAGTCATTCATAGAGCTATTGTTAAATTTGGTATTGATGAAATTGAACTGCACAATTCATACAAGCACATATAGAACATCACACTGTTAATAGCTGAAATAAACAAGGCATACTACGAACAACCAAAGATGGCAATTGAAACTGGACATATGCTAACTACAAACAATAGAACAACCATAAACCATAGAAATAAACAAGGCTAATGCAAACAACCAAATATAGCAAAGAATACTGGACAGATTCTCACTACAAAAGGGGTTCGAGAAAACAAATCATGGGTTTCCTCACTTGTCATAGATTGGCTGCTCCTCGTGGTCGCCGTCGATGAGGTCTGACTTGGCAGCTGAGGATCCCAAGCCAGCGTCATAGAACATGTCCTTTAGAAATGACAAAAGGGGCTCCATGGCGAGAAGGATGGCAAATTGTTCATAACGAGCCGTAGGAGATCAGTGGCAGGTCCATCGAAGAGATCCATGGCTGTCGAATTTGAAGGGTTCGGGGTGGGCAACTTAACCTGTGACATAACCCGCGTCAAGCCATCAGTGTCGATGACCTCGATGTCGTTGCCGGCGTCCGCGACATGCCAGAATACTCTAGCCCGCTGATTGGAAGGCTCAATCCAGGTTCAGTCATCGTCATCATCTTCCTCGGCGGCCACCTCATCGACGTTGGGCGAAGAGGCCGCGGTAAAGCTCTTTTGGGCCATTCACACCTCGAGCTCCCCGGGAAGCGTAGCCGGGCTTAGGCTGCAACTCTCTAGAGTGGGGAAGGGGGTGGGGATGGGGATCTCTGGGAAAGGGGGCATTTCGCAAGCGCCATCTAAGAAACTCGGGGCAACGAGGGTATCTATATCGGTAGGTAAACTGCATGGGCAGACCGACAGAGGTTGACGATGGAGGCAGCACGGCAGCGGTGGTGGCAACCTAGCTAGGTTTGGAGCGAGGGATGGGTGGTGTGTATGTGTGTGAGCGGGGGATTTGGGGTGAGCGAAGGGTTTTGGGTGTGTGTGTGGAGGGGGTCCAGGGTGGTGTTTGAGGAAATGTCGCGGGTACTGAAAATTTTACTAGGTGGGAGTAAAATGGCGGGGCTACAGAAAATTTGGATCAAGGGATTGAAGCAGAGCGAGGCAGCAGCAACGAACATCACACACGTTTAAAACATAATAATCATGTGCTATCAAACAGAAAAACACTCCAGCAGAGCAAATATTTTTGAGATTGCAGGGGATGGAGGAGGGAGTAAAATGCCAGGGCTACTAAACATTTGGATCTACTGATTGAAGCAGAGCGGGAGTAACAGACATCACACATGGTCCAAACATACTAATCGTGTGCTATCAAACAGAAAAACCATCTACGTGGGCAGATATTTTCGAGATTGCGAGGGAGTACATATTTTCGAGAGGGGAAGGGAAGCCTCGTGGAACCCAATCTACTGTGATCATGTGGGTGACACGGGAAGGGGCACGGCACAGGGTAGTCCTAGGGAACCGTGTCTGTTTCGTACCCGATCGTAGACAGTTGTTGCGTCCGACTCATCTGATGTTTAAAATTTGGCCAAAAAACGCAGGAAAAGGTCACAACACGAACACACTTGCATGTGGACCAAATATATGTATGAAAAGGGTTCTTTGATGTTCAAATACCCAATGCACAACTTTGATGTGGCACCTATCGCACAAAGCGCACATTATTATTGCTAGCCCCCCCTCCACACACACACACACACACACACGCACACTTCGTGTTGCTGGGAGGTGAATCCTAGCTATGAGTGCATCCCCCCAAATAGATAGGTCTGACATCTCACCGTACCGTAACACAAAACCAAAAGGGGTACATCAACCCCCTCCCCCCTTTGCTTTCGATCAAATGTGGATCGTGTACGGGCCCACAAACGTGTTCTTCTAGCGTTAGATGGGTGAGACCACTTAGCAACCACACCTGCGGGTGGCCTAATGTGTGTGTGTGTGTGTGAAAATGATGTGCTATGATATTTAAATTACCAAATCACAAATTTGATGTGGCACATGTGCATTGCAAATTAATCGGGCATTCCCGACCCCACGGAGCTTCATCTAGTATGAAGTAGTACTGTGCCTCCCCCCCCCACACACACTTTGAGTCGGTGGGAGGGGGCATCTCACCAAGGCGTATTGTAAGACTGGCCAAGAAGAATCACCACCTTGGTTGTATAACATGTCTTGTTTGTTGGGTTAAAGTCATGCATTGACATTCCACACGCGACCCCACAAAATAGGCTAGCTTGTCGCCGATAACCAAGCGAGGGAGTGCTGAAGACAACCACTGCGTGCATGTGGCCCAAACATATGTATGAAGTGTCATGTTGTGTTTGAATATACCCGATGCACAACTTTGACGTGGCCGCGTGCTTTTGGAACTGGAAAGTCCCCACACGGAGCTATATATATATATATATATATAGGGCTATTTTGTTACGAGTAACAGAATAATATTCTGTTACTCCCGGCCCTATATAGACCGGCGATCCGCAAATTCCCCAACCCAGAAAAATCAACTAGACAAAAATGCACACCCCACAGCGCCTCGTCACCCCACGGCCACCCGCTCCCCGCCGCCGCCTGGCCGCCCCGCGCCCTGCCGCCTCTTGGCCATCCCGCGCCTCGCTGATAACCCACAAGTATAGGGGATCGCAACAGCTTTCGAGGGTAGAGTATTCAACCCAAATTTATTGATTCGACACAAGGGGAGCCAAAGAATATTCTTGAGTATTAGCAGTAGCGTTGTCAATTCAACCACACCTGGATAACTTAGTATCTGCAGCAAAGTATTTAGTAGCAAAAGTGGTATGATAATAATAGTAGCGGTAGCAACAGTAAAGATAAATGTTTTGGGTTTTTTGTAGTAGTTGTAACAGTAGCAACGGAAAAGTAAATAAGCGAAGAACAATATATGAAAAGCTAGTAGGCAATGGATCAGTGATGGATAATTATGCCGGATGCGATTCCTCATGCAATAGTTATAACATAGGGTGATATAGAACTAGCTCCAATTCATCAATGTAATGTAGCCTTGTATTCCGTAAATAGTCATACGTGCTTATGGAAAAGAACCTGCATGACATCTTTTGTCCTACCCTCCTGTGACAGCGGGGTCCTAGCGAAAACTAAGGGATATTAAGGCCTCCTTTTAATAGAGAACCGGAACAAAGCATTAGCACATAGTGAATACATGAACTCCTCAAACTACAGTCATCACCGAGAAGTGTCCCGATTATTGTCACTTCGGGGTTGTCGGATCATAACACATAATAGGTGACTATAGAATTGCAAGATAGGATCAAGAACACACATATATTCATGAAAACATAATAGGTTCAGATTTGAAATCATGGCACTCGGGCCCTAGTGACAAGCATTAAGCATAGCAAAGTCATAGCAACATCAATCTCAGAACATAGTTGATACTAGGGATCAAACCCTAACAAAACTAACTTGATTACATGGTAAATCTCATCCAACCCATCACCGTCCAGCCAGCCTACGATGGAATTGCTCACGCACGGCGGTGAGCATCATGAAATTGGTGATGGAGGATGGTTGATGATGACAATGGCGACGAATCCCCCTCTCTGGAGCCCCAAGCGGACTCTAGATCAGCCCTCCCGAGAGAGATTAGGGCTTGCAGTGGCTCCGTGTCGTGAAACGCGATGAAACTTTCTCCTTGATTTTTTTCTCCCTGAGACAGTATATATGGAGTTGGAGTTGAGGTCGGGAGGTGTCCAGGGGGCCCACGAGATAGGAGGGCGCGCCCTAGGTGGGCGCCCCTGTCTCGTGGACAGCCAGTGGGCCCCCTGGCCTTCATTCTTCCGCCAAAAATTCTTATTAATTCTGAAAAGTGCCTCCGTGGATTTCCAGGACATTCCGAGAACTTTTCTTTTCTACACATAAAACAACATCATGGCAGTTCTACTGAAAACAGCGTCAGTCCGGGTTAGTTTCATCCAAATCATGCAAGTTAGAGTCCAAAACAAGGGCAAAAGTGTTTGGAAAAGTAGATACGTTGGAGACGTATCAACTCCCCCAAGCTTAAACCTTTGCTTGTCCTCAAGCAATTCAGTTGATAAACTGAAAGTGATAAAGAAAAACTTTTACAAACTCTGTTTGCTCTTGTTGTTGTAACATGAAAAGCCAGCATTCAAGTTTCAGCAAATATTGTGAACTAACCATACTAACAATAACACATAGGTCTCACAATTACTCATATCAATAGCATAATCAGCTAGCGAGCCGTAATAATAAAACTCGGATGATCTCAAAATAATCATAACATGATATAACAAAATGGTATCTTGCTAGCCCTTTCTGAGACTGCAAAACATAAATGCAGAGCACCTTTAAAGATCAAGAACTGACTAAACATTGTAATTCATGGTAAAAGAGATCCAGTCAAGTCATACCCAATATAAATCAATAATAATGAATGCAAACAACAGTGTGCTCTCCAGCAGGTGCTTTTAATAAGAAGGGATGATGACTCAACATAAAAGTAAATAGATAGGCCCTTCGCAGAGGGAAGCAGGGATTTGTAGAGGTGCCAGAGCTCGATTTTAAAATAGATATTGAATAACATTTTGAGCGGTATACTTTTTCTGTCAACACAACAACTAGGAGATGGTTGTATCTTCCATACTACATGCATTATAGGCAGTTCCCAAACAGAATGGTAAAGGTTTATACTCCCCCAACCACCAACAAGCATCAATCCATGGCTTGCTCGAAACAACGAGTGCCTCCAACATGCAATAGCACCGGGGGAGTTTTGTTTAGTTATTTTGTTTTGCTTTGATCTTTTTGGATCATGGGACTGGGCATCCCGGTTACCGGCCCTTTCTCGTGAATGAGGAGCGGAGTCCACTCCTCTTGAAAATAACCCACCTAGCATGGAAGATATAGGTAGCCCTAGTTGAAACATGAGCTGCTCGAGCATACAAAATAGAATTTCATTTGAAGGTTTGGAGTTTGGCACATACAAATTTACTTGGAACGGCTGGTAAATACCGCATATAGGTAGGTATAGCAGACTCATATGGAACAACTTTGGGGTTTAAGGAGTTTAGATGCACAAGCAGTATTCCCGCTTAGTACAGGTGAAGGCTAGCAAAAGACTGGGAAGCGACCAACTGAGAGAGCGACAACAGTCATAAACATGCATTAAAATTAATTCACACCGAGTACAAGCATGGGTAGGATATAATATACCATGAACATAAATATCAGGAAGGCTATGTTGATTTGATTCAACTACATGCGTGAACATGTGCCAAGTCGAGTCACTTAATACATTCAAAGGAGGATACCATCCAATCATACCACATCATAATCATTCTAATAGCATGTTGGCACGCAAGGTAAATCATTATAACTCATAGCTAATCAAGCATGGCACAAGCAACTATAATCTCTAAATGTCATTGCAAATATTTTTACTTCATAATAGCTGACTCAGGAATGATGAATCATCATATTTACAATAACAAAAGAGGTCGAGTTCATACCAGCTTTTCTCATCCCAATAAGTCCATCATATATCATCATTATTGCCTTTCACTTGCACGACCGAACGATGTGTATAATAATAAGAGTGCACGTGCATTGGACTAAGCTGGAATCTGCAAGCATTCAACTCAAGAGAGAAGACAAGTAATATGGGCTCTACGTTAAATAAACAATCATGCATATAAGAGCCACTAAGCAATTTCAATATGATCTTCTCGACCCCCAAAAGAAAGAAAAGAAAATAAAACTATTTACGCGGGAAAGCTCCCAACAAGTAAAAGAAGAACGAGAAATCTTTTTGGGTTTTCATTTTAATTTCTACTACAAGCATGGAAATTAAACTAACTAATTTTTTTGGTTTTTCTTAAGGTTTAACAAGCACACAAGAAGAAAACTAGAAAAAGAAATTTAAACTAACATGGATAATACAATGAAAGAGTATGAGCACCGACGACTAGTGTGTGAACATGAATGTAAAATCGATGAGAAATACATACTCCCCCAAGCTTAGGCTTTTGGCCTAAGTTGGTTTAATACCAAGGACCGCCGCTACTCTCCCCGGTGACAACATATCTTCCTTTTGCCTGATAATCAAAAAGGTAGGGAGCAGGAAGAGTAACAGGGACAACATTGCGTCTGTTATAGGTTAGTCGATAATGGAGGAATTGTTCATTCCTCTCAAGAAAATGATGATCAAACATAGCTTCTTTATCCAAATAAATAGGAGGTGCAAGCATATCCCCCTCTCGTGGAGCTATATTAAGAAAATTAGCCACATGGGTTGCATAAATTCCTCCAAAGAAATCTCCGGTTTTATTATTATTATGCAACCTACGTGCAACTATTGCCCCCAAGTTATAACCTCTATAACCTGACACAGCACTCTTGAGGACACAAAGATCAGGGGCACACATGTGACATACTTCGTCCTTACCGTTAATGCATCTACCAATAAAGAGAGCAAAGTAATGTATAGCAGGAAAATGGATGCTCCCTATGGTAGCTTGTGTTACGTCTCTAGATTCTCCCACAGTAATACTATCAAGAAAATCTCTAACCTCAGATTTGGGAGGATTATTAATATTACCCCACTCAGGAGTTTGCAAGCAGTTGTGAAGTCCTCTAAATCCATGGTATAAGATGTATCATAAATATCAAACACAACACTAGGAGAATTACCGAAGAGATATATTCGAACCTCCGCACAAAGGAATCAGTCAATTGATAATATTGAGGACACTTATCTTGTAAGAAGTCCTCCAGCTCGGCATTATGCACATACACGTCAAATTCCTCCTTGAAGCCTGCTTTGACCATAAAATCATCGGATGGCCACTCGCAAGCCCGTACATTCGCGTCCCTTGGTAAATTAACATCATGTTCACGTATATCAATTCTTGGCCCTTTCTTTGCCGAGGAACCACCTTGGTACATTCTTCTAAACATATTTCTTTTTCTGAAAATTTCTGAAATTTTAGTAACTTCAAAATAAAAGTGAATAAAACTAAACAGGATTGATAGCAACTACTCCTACAATTACCTAGAGCCTATATCATGCATTAGAATTGCTTGGGACCTCAAAAATTTAACATGCAAGCTCAAGAACATGGTCACTTGTGCAACAAAAATTTGTAATGAATGAAGCATTAGAACAAAAACTAATTGGACCAATGGAGGAGTCACATACCAAGCAACAATCTCCCAAAGTAGTTTTGCGAATGGAGCTTTGAGCTAAGAGATCGAAAATCGCAGCAAAACGAGCTAGAACTCGGGCTTGAGCTGGATGGGGATTTTTGGGTAGAAGATGAAGTGTGTGGGTGCTGGTATAAGTGGAGGGGACCCACCAGGGGCCCACGAGACAGGGGGCGCGCCCTACAGGGGGGCTCCCTCCTCTCTCGTGGCCTGGTGCTTGCCCCTTTTGCAGTGTTTTCAGTGCCTAAAATCCTCAAATATTCCAAAAAAAATCATACTAAATTTGCAGTGCATTTGGAGCACTTTTATTTTCGGACTATTTTTTAATGCACGGATAATTCAGAAAATAGACAAATAATACTATTTTTTCTTTATTTAATCTAAATAACAGAATGTAAAAAGAGGGTACAGAAGGTTGTGCCTTCTAGTTTCCTCCATCTCGTGCTCATCAAAATGAATCCACTAACAAGGTTGATCAAGTCTTGTTAACAAACTCATTCTGAATAACACGGAACCGGAGAAATTTCGAATAACACTAAGTTACCTCAACGGGGATATGAAAATCCCCAACAATAAGAATATCATACTTTTTCTTGACAATAGGGAGAGGAAATTCAAAACCTCCAAAAATGATAGTTGGAACCTTTTCAATAGAATTGATGCTATGAACTTGAGATTGTTTCCTCGGAAAGTGTACCATATGCTCATTACCATTAACATGAAAAGTGACATTGCCTTTGTTGCAATCAATAATAGCCCCTGCAGTATTAAGAAAAGGTCTACCAAGGATAATAGACATACTATCCTCCTCAGGAATATCAAGAATAACAAAGTCCGTTAAGATAGTGACATTTGCAACTACAACAGGCACATCCTCACATATACTGATAGGTATAGCAGTTGATTTATCAGCCATTTACAAAGATATTTCAGTAGGTGTCAACTTATTCAATTCAAGTCTACGATATAAAGAGAGAGGCATAACACTAACACCGGCTCCAAGATCACATAAAGCAGTTCTAACATAATTGGAACACCCGGATCTCCAAGTTTCTTGGGTATTCCACCTTTAAAAGTGTAATTAGCAAGCATGGTGGAAATTTCAGCTTCCGGTATCTTTCTTTTGTTTGTGATGATATCCTTCATATACTTAGCATAAGGATTTACTTTAAGCATATCAGTTAAGCGCATACGTAAGAAAATAGGTCTAATCATTTCAGCAAAGCACTCAAAATCCTCATCATCCTTTGACTTGGATGGTTTAGGAGGAAAGGGCATGGGTTTCCGAACCCATGGTTCTCTTTCTTTACCGTGCTTCCTAGCAACAAAATCTCTCTTATCATAACGTTGATTCTTTGATTGTGGGTTATCAAGATCAATAGCAGGTTCAATCTCTACATCATTGTTTTTGCTAGGTTGAGCATCAACATGGACATTATCATTAACATTATCACTAGGTACATGTTCATCACCTGATTGAGTTTCAGCATCAGAAATAGAATATCATTGGGATTCTCAGGTGTGTCTACAGTAGGTTCACTAGAAGCGTGCAAAGTTCTATCATTTTTCGTTTTCTTCTTTTTAGAAGAACTAGGTGCCTCTAAATTATTTCTCTGAGAATCTTGCTCGATTCTCTTACGGTGGCCTTCAGGATACAAAGGTTCCTGAGTCATTCTACCAGTTCTAGTAGCCACTCTAACAGCAAAGTCATTTTTATTATTTAATTCATCAAGCAAATCATTTTGAGGTTTAAGTACTTGCTCAGCTTGAGTAGCAACCATAGAAGCATATTTGCTAACGCGGTGAAGTTCATCTTTAACTCTAGCCAGATTATCACATGCGCATCCTATCTCGAAAGCATTATTCATTTTTTGGCGAAAGCGGTTGAGACAACTTATCATGCAACAAATCGTCTATATCCTCACAAGCTTCTTGGCAAGACGGCATACGAGCTTCTCATCATATATCATCATTTCGCTCAAAAAGTTACATTCTTGATAATCATCGTCATTCAAAATTTGCCCCTAAGTCTCATGAAGGTTTCGTACTCGGTTATGGCTCAAACTCTCACACTTACTGTGTATACAACAATTTCACCTGAAAGGTTGAAGAGACGGTAGATGTGAAGTTTGATGAATCTAACAGCTCGCACGTAGAGAAATTGTCAATTGATGTAGGAGATAAAGATCCCTCAGAAGCAATTCAAGACTTGTCTATTGGCAAGATTCGGCCAACGGAGGTGAAGGAGAGTACCTCGTCTGTTCAAGTGGAAGCCTCAACTTCACACCAAGGTGAACCAGAAGTTGACTTGGAGGCATCCACAAGTGGAACACATCAAGATGAAGAAAACGAGGAAGTACAACAAGATGAACCTAATCAACCTCCCTCTCCACCTCAACGAGAGAACAACAACGCCAACGACAATGAAGAAAGACAAGAGGAAGAACAAGACAATGAAGAGGATGTTCCACCCCGACCCAAACAAAAGCTCTCACGAGTTCGAGCAAGAGTCTCAAGAGATCATCCCATCAAACTTATCTTTGATGATATTCAAACCAGGAGAATTACTCGTTCTAAAACTCGTTTGGCTAACTTTTGTGAACACTATTCATTCATTTCCAGTATTGAACCTATGAAGCTTGAAGAAGCTCTTGATGATCCGGATTGGGCGAACTCTATGCATGAAGAGCTACACAATTTTGAGAGGAACCAAGTATGGATGTTGGATGAAAAGCCCGATGAGAAGCACAATGTCATTGGAACCAAATGGGTGTTTCGGAATAAGCAAGATGAAGATGGACAAGTTGTACGCACCAAGGCCCATCTCGTCGCTCAAGGCTACACTCAAGTCAAAGGAATGGACTATGGTGAGACATGTGCCCCCGTTGCTAGACTTGAGGCCATAAGCATCTTACTTGCTTATGCCAATCATCATGACATTACTCTATATCAAATGGACATAAAAGTGCTTTTCTAAATGGTGAAATTGAGGAGGAAGTTTATGTTAAGCAACCTCCTGGCTTTGTTAATCCTAAGAAACCCGATCATGTTTACAAACTTCACAAAGCTCTTTATGGTCTTAAACAAGCTCCTATCCTTTGCAGCCTCGCCACTCCCTATCTTGTCAGGCTGCGCTCGGCAAGCCCTGATGGGACCAGGCTGGGCTTCTTATCTGGCACTCCTTTTGCTACCTCCACCTTGCACTGTAGTTCCTAGGAGGAGAGGGACAAGAAAGGAATTATAGTGCAATTATCTTTTTTTAGTCTAAAATATGTAGGCACTTGCCAAACTTTAGTCTAAGTTATGTAAATTTCTTCATAAATGTTTGTGTTCTGTAAGATTTGTACTTGCTCATCATCATATTAATGAAAAAGACAAGCTTTTGCCGGGTACTTGTGCATGTAACATGTCCATGCAGAGGTGAGGTGCCTCTATACGCTCAAGTAAACAAGTTTCCACCCGGCAAGCTATCCTGCCGATACCTTTAGGTTGTTGCCGCGGAGCAAGGTCTGCCGGGCATAAAACTATAAAAAGGGACGAACCCCCAGTTGAACCCTCTCCATCAAAGGCCACTGCGACCACCTTGCCCAAAGGAATGTTCGGTACAAAGGATAGGAGCACCTATGTTTCTAAGGGAATGAGGTTTTCATATGCACACGTTTTCACCTTACAGAACACGTATGGCTAAGAAGAAACTTATCTGTTTGGCTTGTCGGGGATCACTGCATAGGCTTGTCTTCATTTCTTCTCTTCGGGACCAGGTCCACGGCAAGGAACCTGCAGCTTAGCGCAGATGAAAACAGAGCTACATGCAACCTTATTTATATGAACATGCTATGCGCATGATATGCTTATGCATGCATGAAATTTTCACCCCCTAGCACTTTGTTTATTCATTTGGTGCTCAAGGTCTGTGCCTGGCTTTGTACAAAGGGTTACATACAACATCGGCAATGCTTGTAGAAAAGGGTGGCTGCCGGGCAGGGCCCGACAGCCGCGCCTTACGGGTAGAACTTACGGAGATGCTCAATTTCCCATGAGTTTTGCAACTGAATGCCATCTCCGGTCTCTAGATGGAGTGCGCCAGGTCTGGTGACTCGTACTACCCGGTAAGGGCCTTCCCACTTTGGCGTCAACTTGTTTGTACCCTTGGTGGACTGAACACGCCTAAGGACAAGGTCACTTTCCTCAAAGCTCCGGGCCTGAACCCTGCGGCTGTGATAGCGATGTAGGGCTTGCTGGTAGCATGTAGCACGCGTAGCAGCCCGGAGACGGTTCTCCTCAAGTAGCACAATGTCGTCACGCTAGTGTTGTTCCTATGCTACTTCATCGTAGGCAAGCACTCGAGGTGACCCGTATATGAGTTCCGTGGGGATCACTGCTTCTGCCCCATAGACTAGGGAGAAGGGAGTCTTTCGGGTAGCTCGATTTGGTGTCATAGGAGGGACCAAAGAACCACCGGCAGCTCATCGATCCATCGCCTGCCGCACTTCTGTAGCCAACAAATTTTCTTGTCTTGAATCCTCACAGCACTTCAGCGTTTGCCCTCTCAGCTTGTTCGTTGCTTCTGGGATGGGAAATAGAGGCACGTGAGACATTGCTTCCGAGGGCATGAACATATTGCATGAAGGCGCAGCTTGTGAATTAGGTGCCATTGTCAGTGATGATTCCGGCTGGTACTCCAAAACGGTACACCAATCCTTTCAAGAACTTGATAGCTGACTGCGCGGTCACCTTTCTCACGAGCTCCGCCTCTGGCCACTTTGTGAACTTGTCGATTACGATGAACAAGAACTCAAAGCCCCCGATATCATGGGGGAAGGGGCCAAAGATGTCGAGCCCCCAGACCGAGAAGGGCCATGATAAAGGGATCATCTAGAGAGCTGGAGCAGGCTGATGGATATTCTTGGAGTGGAACTGGCAGGCTTCACATTTAGTGACTAGCTCAATTGCATCTTGGAGGTCCATGGGCCAGTAAAAACCTTGCTGAAAGGCTTTTCCAACCAGGGCCCTCGATCCAATGTGTGAGCCGCACATACCCTTGTGTATTTCTGCCTATAGTTCCTTTCCTTCTTCCCGGCAAATGCACTTCAATTTCACACTGTTGGGCCTTGTTCTGTATAGTGTGTCATCAACGAACTGATACATACTGGCCCTCCAGGCTACTCTTTCAGCTTCTTCTTGCTCTTCGGGAAGTTCTCCTATTTGGATGAAATGGACTATGTGCCGCGCCCAAGTTGGAGCCAGAGGCTCGGCAACGAGGACCAGCGGCACCTCCTCATTAGTGGGATCACACTCCTTGACCGCAGGGACTAGTTGTTTGGCAGGAGGGTGTGGCTCACCGATCGAAGGGGAATTGTTTCCGTCAAGCTCTCTGTCGGGGGCTTCGAGAAGCTCTGCCAGGAGAGGCCTGCCCGAGTCCAGTTTCCTCTTCTTGACCATTGTCGCCGGTGATACGGAGGGTTGAGTCAGATGGAGAACAAAAGTCCTTGGTTCCACAGGGAGTTTTTGCGTCGTGCACTTTGACAGATGGTCAGCAGTGTTGTTTTCTGCACGCGATATGTGCTCTGTTTGCAGTCCATCAAAGCGCTCCTCCAACTTTCTCACTTCCTCAATGTATGCCTCCATCAATGGCCTTTGATAATCCTTGTTCACTAGCCTCACCATAAGCTGTGAATCTCCACAAATGATCAACTTCTTGATTCCTAGTTCACTCGCGATCCTGAGCCTCACAAGGAGTCCTTCATACTCTGCAGTATTTTTGGTAGCCTTCTCCCGGAGGAAATGCATTTGAACCACGTACTTGAGAACGAGAAGCACACCAGCTCCTGCACATTGTAGGGAGAAGGCGCCATCGAAATACATGATCCATTCTTGGGTTGCTTCCTTGCTAGGGATAACTGTGTCCAACACTTCTTCATCAAGGGTAGGCGTCCACTCCACGATAAATTCTGCTAGTGCTCTACTCTGGATGGTTGACGTGCTCTCAAACTTCCATACAAAGTTGAACAACTCCAAATCCCATTCCACTATCCTGCCGATGGCCTCAGGGTTCCTCAGTATGCGTTGCAAGGGGAAGCGAGTGACAATCGTGATCTCGTGGGCTTGGAAGTAGTGGTGCAGTTTCCTTGAGGCCACGATGAGGCCAAATATCAACTTTTGCATGCCAGAGTACCTTGACCTAGCCCCCCTGCAATAGGGAGCTGACAAAGTACACTAGCCGCTACACCACTTTCCTCCTTGTCATGACCTTTGATCTTTCCTCGTTGCCCCGCTCCTCCTTGCACTGACCTGCTTCTAACCTTGCCGGGGCAGATTCGCTTCCTTCCCTAGAGGGGATGCCAGTTGCTGCTACTTCTTCATCTAGTTCCCGCTATGCCACCAGCGCTGCGCTAACCACTTGATTGGTTGCCTCTATGGACAGCAACAACGACTCTTCTGGTTTTGGAGAGACTAAGGTGGGAACAGAGGAAAGATAGGTCTTCAAGTCTTGCAGCGCAGCGTCCACCTGCGGGTCCACTCCATGGGCCCTGCCTTCTTTAGGACTTTGAAGAATGACAGGGCGTGTTCGGCAGACTTGGAAATGAACCTGCATAACGCGGCAATGCATCCAGCCAAACGCCTCGCGTCCTTAACCGTCTTGGGTGCTTGAATCTGCTCAATTGCCTTGGTCTTGTCGGGGTTGGCCTCTATCCCCCTGTGGGACACAAAGAGCCAAGTAGCTTGCCAGAAGGAACGCCAAACACACACTTCTGGGTTCAACTTCAAGTTGATCTTGCACAGATTAGCAAAGGTCTCTTCCAAATCTTGGATGAGAGTTGATTTGTCCTTGGTATTGACCATGATATCGTCCATGTAAGCTGCAAGGTTCCTGTGCAACTAAGGATCAAAACTAATCTGGACTGCTCTTGCAGAAGTGGATCCAGCAGTTTTTAATCCAAAGGGCATCCGTACAAAACAGTACGTGCCACATGGGGTTATAAATGTGGTCTTCTCTTCATCTTCCTTGGACATGAAAATTTGGTGGTACCCGGAGTAAGCATCCAAGAAGGAAAGTACGTCACATCCAGAGGTGGAATCCACAATCTGATCGATGTGCGGCAAAGGGAACGGATCCTTCGGGCATGCCTTATTCAGATCTGTGAAATCTATGCAAAGCCTCCATTTGCCATTCTCCTTGCGCACCGCCACTAGATTAGCCAACCAAGTTGGATGCAATACCCCTCTGACCAAACCAGCAGCTTCGAGTTTCTTGACCTCCTCAGCAATAAACTGCTGCCGCTCCAAAGCTTGCTTTTGGACCTTCTATTTGATGGCCCGGGCATGTGGGAAGACAACAAGGTGGTGCTCGATTACCTCCCTGGGAACACCGGGGATCGACAGTTGCCAAGCAAACATATCGACATTCGCTTGCAGGAAGGCAACGAGCACGCTTTCCTATTTGTCGTCGAGGGTGGAGCTGATACTAAAAGTACCGTCCACGCCACCCAGCCCTGCCGGGACCTTCTTCACAGTTGGTGCAGCAACCTTTGATCTCTTGCTGTTGGAACTCTCCGGCAAGTCATCAACAGGCGCGACGCACTCCGTGGAGGTGCGCTTACCGGATTCTTTGTCGGCATCCTTTCTAGCTTTCTTCCCTTTCTTGCTTTCCTTAGCGAGAGCGGTAGCTTCCGCGGCCTCTACTGTGATAGCTTCCCGGGACATCTTGCCCACACATATGAGTGCGTCCTTCTTGTCACATGGAATGGAAATGATGCCCATTGGCCCTAGAATCTTTAGAGTGTTGTAAGCATGGTGGGATGCTGCCATGAACATTGCCAAGGCTGGGCGGCAAAGGATTCCATTGTATGTCAGGGGGAGGTCAAACACATCAAACATGTTCTTCTCAGCCCGATAGTTTAACTTTCCACCAAATGTTACCGGTAGTGTGATCTTCCCCTTAGGACGACTCCTACCGGGGTTGATACCTTGGAAAGTACCAGTAACCTTGAGCTCTTCATATGCTGTCAGATTCAACCTGGCCCCGCCGTAAACCAACACCTTCGTGACCTTGAGGTTGCAGATTGTTATTGAAACCAACAATGTCAAACACTCCACCGCGGTGGTGCGGTCAGGATGATCCTCTTCATCAAAGATGATGGGCGTGCAGGACCACTTGATCGGCTTCCAAGAATCTGCCGCTGGCTCCATGTCATTGACCTCGCGTGCCCACTGTTTGAGCTGGCAGTGATAGGAGTGCAAGGACACACCTCCGTCAATGCACAGGGCGTGAGTGGCCTTCTGGAACTCCTGCTCGCTGGTTTCCTCTTCACCTTATCCATCACTCCCATCATCACATTCCTTCTTCTCATGACCTTTGGCGAGTGTCGTGGAAACCATGGCCACTTATGGGGCCATCAGCTCCTTGTGGTTTGGCAGGGGATCAGCACATTGCACAAAGAGTGGAGAACGTAGCACAACACGACAGAGATCACACAAGCAGTTTTACCCAGGTTTTGTTCGCCTCGAGGCATAGAACCCTACTCCTTCTTTGGTGGATTGATGAGAGGACCGTGGTGGAGACGCAGTGCTCTAGCCTGGCAGGGTTACCTCGGGGCGGGAGTAGCTAGGCGTCTATGGGTGTACAAGGGTCCAAATTGTTTCTATGGTTGCTGATGTCTACTACACAACCTTCTTCTTGTAGACGTTGTTGGGCCTGCAAGTGCACAGGTTTGTAGGACAATAGCAAATTTCCATCAAGTGGATGACCTAAGATTTATCAATCCGTAGGAGGCGTAGGATGAAGATGGTCTCTCTCAAGCAACCCTGCAACCAAATAACAAAGAGTCTCTTGTGTCCCCAACACACCCAATACAATGGTAAATTGTATAGGTGCACTAGTTCGGCGAAGAGATGGTGATACAAGTGCAATATGGATGGTAGATATAGGTATTTGTAATCTGAAAATATAAAAACAGCAAGGTAACTAATGATAAAAGTGAGCGTAAACGGTATTGCAATGATAGGAAACAAGGCCTAGGGTTCATACTTTCACTAGTGCAAGTTCTCTCAACAATAATAACGTAGATAGATAATATGACAAGCCCTCAACATGTAACAAAGAGTCACTCCAAAGCTACTAATAGCGGAGAACAAACATAGAGATTATGGTAGGGTACGAAATCACCTCAAAGTTATTCTTTCGGATCAATCTATAAAAGAGTTCGTACTAGAATAACACCTTAAGACACAAATCAACCAAAACCCTAATGTCACCTAGATACTCCATTGTCACCTCAAGTATCCATGGGCATGATTATACGATATGCATCACACAATCTCAGATTCATCCAACCAACACAAAGTACTTCAAAGAGTGCCCCAAAGTTTCTATCGGAGAGTCAAGAACGTGCGCCAACCCCTATGCATAGGTTCCCAATGTCACGAAACCCGCAAGTTGATCACCAAGACATACATCAAGTGGCACATGATATCCCATTGTCACCAAGGATAATCACGGCAAGACATACATCAAGTGTTCTCATAAAAGACTCAATCCGATAAGATAACTTCAAAGGGGAAACTCAATTCATCACAAGAGAGTAGAGGGGGAGAAACATCATAAGATCCAACTACCATAGCAAAGCTCAGGATACATCAAGATCATGCC
Source organism: Triticum dicoccoides (assembly GCF_002162155.2). NCBI lineage: Eukaryota > Viridiplantae > Streptophyta > Magnoliopsida > Poales > Poaceae > Triticum > Triticum dicoccoides. Next base: position 279,787,071 of record NC_041381.1, read on the forward strand.
ATAGAGGGAACACGAGAGAGAACACGAGAGAGAGAGAGATCAAACACATAGCTACTGGTACATACCCTCAGCCCCGAGGGTGAACTACTCCCTCCTCGTCATGGATAGCGCCGGGATGATGAAGATGGGCACCGGTGATGGGATCCCCCTCCAGCAGGGCGCCGAAATAGGGCCCCGATTGGTTTTTGGTGGCTATAGAGGCTTGTGGCGGCAGAACTCCCGATCTATCTTCTGTTCTGGAAGTTTTAGGGTACGTAGGTATATATGGGTGCAGGGGGTACATCGGTGGAGCTACGGGGGCCCCACGAGGTAGGGGGTGCGCCCCAACCCTCGTGGGCAGCCCGTATCTCCCCTGACGTGCAGTCCAAGTTCTCTGGGTTGCTTCCCTTCCAAAAATAAGTTCTCCAGTTGATTTCATTCCGTTTTGACTCCGTCTGATATTCCTTTTCCTCGAAACACTGAAATAGGCATAAAACATCAAATCTGGGCTGGGCCTCCGGTTAGTAGGTTAGTCCCAAAAATAATATAAAAGTGGATAATAAAGCCCAATATTGCCAAAAACAGTAGATAAAGTAGCATGGAGCAATCAAAAATTATAGATAAAGTATCAAGCATCCCCAAGCTTAATTCCTGCTCGTCCTCGAGTAGGTAAATGATAAAAAAAGAATTTTTGATGCGGAGTGATACTTTGGCATAATTTCAATGTAAATCTTCTTAATTGTGATATGAATATTCAGATCCGAAAGATTCAAGACAAAAGTTCATATTGACACAAAAATAATAATACTTCAAGCATACTAATCAAAGCAATCATGTCTTCTCAAAATAACATGGCAAAATAAAGTTCATCCCTACAAAATCATATGGTTAGGCTATGCTCCATTTTCGTCATACAAAGATGTTCCCAACTTCTATACCCCCGATGACAAGCCAAGCAATTGTTTCATACTTAAATAATCTCAAACTTTTTCAACCTTCACGCAATACATGAGCGTGAGCCATGGATATAACACTATGGGTGGAATAGAATATGATGATGGGGATTGTGTGGAGAAGACAAAAAAGGAGAAAGTCTCACATTGATGAGGATAATCAACGGGCTATGGAGATGCCCATCAATTGATGTCAACATGAGGAGTAGGGATTGCCATGCAACGGATGCACTAGAGCTATGAATGCTCAACAAAAGAAAACTAGTGGGTGTGCATCCAACTCACTTGCTCATGAATACCTAGGGCATTTGAGGAAGCCCATCGTAGGAATATACAAGCCAAGTTCTATAATGAAAAATTCCCACTAGTATAAAAAGACAACTTATGAGACTCACTACATGAAGAACAAGGTGCTACTTTGAAGCACAATATATGAGACTCACTACATGAATAACGAGGTGCTACTTTTAAGCACAAGTGTGGAAAAAGAGATAGTAGCATTGCCCTTTTTTTCTTTTTTTGGGCCTTTTTTTTGTTTTGGCCTTTCTCTTTTTTTTTGGGCAATGCTCTAATAATGATGATCATCAGACTTTCATTGATTACAACATATGGATTACAACTCAAAAATTAGAACAAGATATGACTCTATATGAATGCCTCCGGGGGTGTACCGGGATGGTGCAATGAATCAAGAGTGACATGTATGAAAAATAATGCATGGTGGCTTTGCCACAAATACGATGTCAACTACAGGATCATGCAATGGCAATATGACAAAAGTAATGTATGTCATGATGATCATGATGGAAGTTGCATGGCAATATATCTTGGAATGGCTATGGAAATGCCATGATAGGTAGGTATGGTGGCTGTTTTGAGGAAGATATAAGGAGGTTTATGTGTGATAGAGCGTATCGTATCACGGGGTATGGATGCACCAGCGAAGTTTGCACCAACTCTCAAGGTGAGAAAGGGCAATGCACGGTACCGAAGAGGCTAGCAAAGGCGGAAAGGTGAGAGTGCGTATAATCCATGGACTCAACATTAGTAAAAAGAACTCATATACTTATTGCAAAAATTTAGAAGCCATCAAAAATCAAGTACTACGCGCATGCTCCTAGGGGGATAGATTGGTAGGAAAAGACCCTCGCTCGTCCCCGACCGCCAATCATAAGGATACACAAGCCAGGTACACTTCATGTTTCAAATTTATTACACAACTTTAACCATACATGCATGCTACGGGACTTGCAAACCTCAACACAAGCATTTCTCAAATTCACAATTACCCAACTAGCACGACTTTGATATTATCACCTCCATATCTCAAAACAATTATCAAGCATCAAACTTATCTTAGTATTCAATTCACTCAAAAGAAAGTTTCACAAATCTTGAACACCAAGTATATTAACATTAAGCAAATTACCATGCTATTAACGACTCTCAAAATAATCTAAGTGAAGTATGAGATTTCATCTATTTCTTCAAAATAAAACTACCACCATGCTCTAAAAGGTATAAGTGATGCACTAGAGCAAATGACAAACTACTCCGAAAGATATAAGTGAAGGTCAATGAGTAGCTAAATAATTATGTAACTATGCGAAGACTCTCTCTCATTTAATAATTTCAGATCTTGATGCTTTATTCAAACAGCAAGCAAAGCTAAAGAAAACTACATTGCAAGGATAGCACAACTCATGTGAAGAAGCAAAAACTTAGGCTCAACCGATACTAACCGATAGTTGTTGAAGAAGAAAGGTAGGATGCCTACCGGGGCATCCCCAAGCTTAGATGCTTGAGGCTTCTTGAAATATTATCTTGGGGTGCCTTGGGTATCCCCAAGCTTGAGCTTTTGTGTCTCCTTAATTCCTCTCATATCATGATTTCTCTTTTTATCAAAAGCTTCATTCACAACAAACTCAACAAGAACGCGTGAGATAGGTTAGTATAAACCAATGCAAAACCTTATCATTTTCTACTGTAACAAATCACTAACATTATTATTCAACATTGTATACTAAATTCCTCTGCATATTTAATACAACTATCCTCAAATAGAATTATTAAACAAACAAACATATGCAAACAATGCAAACATAACAGCAATCTGCCAAAACAGTACAGTCTGTAAAGAGTGCAGGATTATCAATACTTCCCTGATTCCAAAAATTATGAACTAAAATTACCACTGTAGTAAATTTATCAGAGCTCAAAAAGCAAAAAGTTTCAACATTATACCACTCTCTGACTTTTCTAGGGAATTTTTGCAACAGGGGTAAACTTTCTGTTTTCAGACAGCAACATGTATACTAGCAAAATAAGCATGGTAAAGGCTATCCTTGACTTCTTTATTGAAACTAAAGATGAAAAACATTAATATAAATAACATCAAGCTAATACTAACAAAAGAAAATTACGCTCCAAGGAAAACACATATCATGTGGTGAATAAAAATATAGCTCCAAGTAAAGTTACCAATGAACGAAGATGAAAGAGGGGATGCCATCCGGGGAATCCCCAAGCTTAGGATTTTGGCTATTCTTGAATATTAACTTGGGGTGCCTTGGGCATCCCCAAGCTTAGTCTCTTTCCACTCCTTGTTCCATAGTCCATCGAATCCTTACCCAAAACATGAAAACTCCACAACACAAAACTCAACAGAAAACTCGTAAGCTCCGTTAGTATAAGAAAATAAAACCACCACTTAGGTACTGTAATGAAATCATTCTAAATTCATATTAGTGTAATATCTACTGTACTCCAACTTATCTATGGTTCGTACCCTCCGATACTACTCATAGATTCATCAAAATAAGCAAACAACACATAGAAAACAGAATCTGTCAAAAACAGAACAGTCTGTAGTAATCTGTATCAAACGTATACTTCTGGAACTCGAAACATCCTACCAAATTAGGAAGTCCTAATAAATTAGTGTACCAATCCAGAGCAGAACGAATCAGATCATAAGCACGTTTCTGTGAATTAACAAAACTAATTTACTAGGTGCAAAAGTTTCTGATTTTCAGCAGGATCAACACAACTATCACCATAAGCCATCCTAAAGGTCTTACTTGGCACTTTATTGAAACAAAAACTATAAAACATGATTACTACAGTAGCATAATCATGTGGACACACAAAAACAGTACGGATAAATATTGGGTTGTCTCCCAACAAGCGCTTTTCTTTAATGCCTTTTTAGCTAAGCATGATGATGATAATGATGCTCACATAAAAGATAAGAATTGAAACCTAACGGGAGCATCATGAAGCATATGACTAGCACATTTAAGTCTAACCCACTTCCTATGCATAGGGATTTTGTGAGCAAACAACTTATGGGAACAATAATCAACTTGCATAGGAAGGTAAAATAAGCATAACTTCAAGATTTTAAGCACATAGAGAGGAAACTTGACATTATTGCAACTCCTACAAGCATATGTTCCTCCCTCATAATAATTTTTAGTAGCATCATGAATGAATTCAACAATATAACCAGTACCTAAAGAATTCTTTTCATGATCTACTAGCATAGAAAATTTACTACTCTCCACATAAGCAAACTTCTTCTTTATGGCATATGTATCATCACAATAATCATTATAGATAGGAGGCATGCTTTCATCATAGTAAATTTGCTCATCAAAGCTTGGGGGACAAAAAATATCATCTTCATCAAACATAGCTTCCCCAAGCTTGTGGCTTTTCATATCATTAGCATCATGGATATTCAAGGAATTCATACTAACAACATTGCAATCATGCTCATCTTTCACATATTTCATGCCAAGAATTCTGTGTAATTCTTCTTCTAGCACTTGAGCACAATTATCCTTTCCATCATACTCATGAAAGATATTAAAAAGGTGAAGCGTATGAGAGAAACTTAACTCCATTTTTTTGTAATTTTCTTTTATAGACTAACTAGTGCTAAAACAAGAAACAAAAAGATTCGATTGCAAGATCTAAAGATATACCTTCAAGCACTCACCTCCCCGGCAATGGCGCCAGAAAAGAGCTTGATGTCTACTACACAACCTTCTTCTTGTAGATGTTGTTGGGCCTGCAAGTGCACAAGTTTGTAGGACAGTAGCAAATTTCCCTCAAGTGGATGACCTAAGGTTTATCAATCCGTAGGAGGCGTAGGATGAAGATGGTCTGTATCAAGCAACCCTGCAACCAAATAACAAAGAGTCTCTTGTGTCCCCAACACACCCAATACAATGGTAAATTGTATAGGTGCACTAGTTCGGCGAAGAGATGGTGATACAAGTGCAATATGGATGGTAGATATAGGTATTTGTAATCTGAAAATATAAAAACAGCAAGGTAACTAATGATCAAAGTGAGCGTAAATGGTATTGCAATGATAGGAAACAAGGCCTAGGGTTCATACTTTCACTAGTGCAAGTTCTCTCGACAATAATAACATAGATAGATAATATGACAAGCCCTCAACATGCAACAAAGAGTCACTCCAAAGCTACTAATAGCAGAGAACAAACGTAGAGATTATGGTAGGGTACGAAACCACCTCAAACTTATTCTTTCGGATCAATCTATAAAAGAGTTCGTACTAGAATAACACCTTAAGACACAAATCAACCAAAACCCTAATGTCACCTAGATATTCCATTGTCACCTCAAGTATCCGTGGGCATGATTATATGATATGCATCACACAATCTCAGATTCATCCAACCAACACAAAGTACTTCAAAGAGTGCCCCAAAGTTTCTATCAGAGAGTCAAGAGCGTGTGCCAACCCCTATGCATAGGTTGTGAATGTCACAAAACCCGCAAGTTGATCACCAAAACATACATCAAGTGGCACATGATATCCCATTGTCACCATAGATACTCACGGCAAGACATACATCAAGTGTTCTCATAAAAGACTCAATCCGATAAGATAACTTCAGAGGGGAAACTCAATTCATCACAAGAGAATAGAGGGGGAGAAACATCATAAGATCCAACTACAATAGCAAAGCTTGGGATACATCAAGATCGTGCCATAGAGGGAACACGAGAGAGAACACGAGAGAGAGATCAAACACATAGCTACTGGTACATACCCTTAGCCCCGAGGGTGAACTACTCCCTCCTCGTCATGGATAGCGCCGGCATGATGAAGATGGCCACCGGTGATGGGATCCCCCTCCGGCAGGGCGCCAGAACTGGGCCCCGATTGGTTTTTGGTGGGTACAGAGGCTTGCGGCGGCGGAACTCCCGATCTATCTTCTGTTCTAGAAGTTTTAGGGTACGTAGGTATATATGGGTGCAGGGGGTACGTCGGTGGAGCTACAGGGGGCCCACGAGGTAGGGGGGCGCCCGCGGGGGGTGGGTGCACCCCCCACCCTCGTGGGCAGCCCGTATCTCCCCTGACGTGCACTCCAAGATCTCTGGGTTGCTTTCCTTCCAAAAATAACTTGTCAAGTTGATTTCATTCCGTTTTGACTCCGTCTGACATTCCTTTTCCTCGAATCACTGAAATAGGCATAAAATAACAAATCTGGGTTGGGCCTCCGGTTAATAGGTTAGTCCCAAAAATAATATAAAAGTGGATAATAAAGCCCAATATTGCCCAAAACAGTAGATAAAGTAGCATGGAGCAATCAAAAATTATAGATACGTTGGAGACGTATCAGTTGCCATGGCCCTCCTTTTATAGATCAAGGGGTCACCACAATGGCAAATCAGTCAATGTGGACTGATTAGATAGCAAACAGTGATACCATACCTAACTCAGTAGATAAGGCAGAGCGCATTAAATGCGCTAATTACTATCACATCATGGTGTTCTCGGCAAGCCTTGCCGGGCTATTTGGCCACCTTCTTTTTTGTCTGTTCGACATGTCTCTGGACAGGTGTCATTTGGAGGTGATTTCCTTTGGACATGGCTTCCATGTGTCAAGAAATAACCACCTAGTCACTTGGGGGCTTGACACCGCACCGATCGATGACTTGCGTTGCTGTGAGGTGGAGCGGCGGAGCCTTGGAAGGGTGGTCCGCCCTTGGCATCCCCGGCAAGCTCGCTGGGGCAGTCTTGGGACTTGTCTTCAGAGTAATCTCGACCTTCCCAGGCTCGCCTGCCTGGCAAGGGAGGCTTTCCCTTAGTGGTGTCTCTCTTCCCTTGGCTTGACTTGGTCTTCTTGATCCACCCTATGATTTCTCAAAGAGCTATCTCTTCAGCTTGATCTCGTCTTGGATGTTGCAACCTTGCTCTTTTAGGCATGTGCAAGGTCTAGGAAAACATACCCAAGGTGGCGCGGTGATGAGTTGGGAGCACTTGAGGGCCAGGGTGGGGCATGCCCTGCGGACGCGCTTGTAGCGGGAGCGGCCAGAGAGTTGCGATTTGCCCTAGAGCGAGTGCCATCGCTATGGCTGTGCCCTTCGGCCAGGCGGAGCAATGTAGATGGAATGATATCTCCACCCTTACCTCATGGAGCATGGCCACTGGGATGCTATTCTCTCCTTCTCCGGTGCTTTCCGCCCTTGTTTCGGCTGTAGGGGAGGTGGTGACAACGCCGCCTGCACCGGCCACGTCCCCTCCAACATCCATATCTTCATGCGTCCCCGTAGCCCCCGTGGTGTCAGTGGCCGCGTCCGATGGGGCCTTCACAGTGGACGGATGGGCTGCGGCACCGGGCTTCTTCTTGGGAGCCGTCGATGAAGATGATGATGAAGATGACGTGTTGCGTACGCTTCTCGGGTTCGCGCAAGCCCTTCCCCTAACTGGCGCGCCAAAGATGTCGTGGGAAACCACGACCACATATGGGGCCATCATCCCCTTGTGGTTCGGCAGGGGGATGAGCACATTGCACAAAGAGCGGAGAACGTAGCACAACACGACAGAGATCACACGAGCAGTTTTACCCAGGTTTGGGCCGCCACGAGGCATAAAACTCTACTCCTACTTTGTTGATTGATGAGAGGACCATGGTGGAGACGCAGCACTCTACCCCAGTAGGGTTGCCTCGGGGAGAGAGCAGCTACGTGCGTATGGGTGTACAAGGTTCCGAATCCTTTCTATGGTTGACCTGGCCCTCCTTTTATAGATCAAGGGGTCACCACAATGGCAAATCAATCATTGTGTACTGATTAGATAGCAAACAATGCTATCATACCTAACTATGTTGATAAGGCAGAGTGCATTAAATGTGCCACTTAGTGTCACATCATGTTGTGCCCGGCAAGCTTTGTGCGGTTGTTTGGCCACCTTCTTGTCTGTCTGTTCGACACGTCTCTCGACGGGTGTCATTTGGAGGTGATTTCCTTCGGACGCGGCTGCCATGTGTCAAGAAACAACCACCTAGTCACTTGGGGGCTTAACACCGCACCGATCGATGACTTGCATTGCTGTGAGGTGCAGCGGTGGAGCCTTGGCGAGGTGGCCCGCTCTTGGCATCCTCGGCAAGCTTGCCGGGGCAATCTTGAGACTTGTCTTCGGAGTAATCTTGACCTCGCCAGGCTTGCCAGCCTGGCAAGGGAGGCTTTCCCTTAGTGGTGTCTTGCTTCCCTTAGCTTGACTTGGTCTTCTTTATCCGCCCTCTGATTTCTCAAAGAGCTATCTCTTCAGCTTGATCTCATCTTGGATGTTGCAACCTTGCTCTTTTAGGACTGTGCACAGTCTGGGCAATAGACCCAGGGTTTGTTGCACTAACAGCGGGTTTCCCTTGGTGCTGAGGGACCTTGCCAGGACAACCTCCTTTGCCACCTCTGCCTTTCCCGCCAGCGCCATCTTGATCTCTCTCTTTGTCACGCTTCTCATACTCAGCCTTTTGCTTTTTGATGAGTTGCTCAATCTGATGACACTCTTGGAGATCATTTGTTGTAGTCCGGTGGATCTTGTAGTATGGCCCGCCAGCCTTGCTAGCCTTCTCGGCAGCCACCGCTTCCTGGCAGTCAGCGCACACGTCAACTTCCTTGCCCGGAGCCTTGGTCTTGTCCTTCTTTCCGGTACTAGGAGTGCTCGACCCTTCAACAACCATCACTGCCTTATCCTTGCGCTTCTTGTTGCGTTTCTTGTTCTTGTTCTTTTGACTGGTGGCGTCGCTGTCGTCCCCCGAGTCAACGTCGACAGCATCTTCTTCACCGGGGAGTCTCCTCCCCTCCTCTGTTCGGGCACACTTATCCGCCAGAGTGTATAGCTCATTCACAGTCTTGGGAAACCGAACGTTCATTTTGGAACATACCCTGCGGTTGCGCATGTTGGACTGGAACGGAGCTATCATAACTGTCGGGTAGATATCTATAATGTTCCAGTGTACCCTGCTGAACCTCTGCATGTACTTCCACAAACTCTCTCCTTACTTCTGAGGAAGGAGCTACAAATCGCTGGGCCGCCCTGGTTCTTGATGGCCGCCCATGAAGGCGCCAACAAACTCATGGCACAGGTCAACCCAGGTTGAGATGGAGTTCTCCGGCAAGTGCATCAGCCACGACCTCACATTTGGCTTGAGTGCCAAGGGGACGTAGTTGGCAAACACTTACTCATCTCTTCATCCGGCAACTTGAATAGCGATGGTGTAGATGCTCAAGAACTCTGTCGGATTTAATCTTCCGTCATACTTTTCCGGTATCTCTGGCTTAACGTGCGGGCAGATGGCCAACAGACTTGCCGCAGATCACAAGTGAAAGCAGGGCATGCAACCTCAAAAGGCAGACACCCTCCTCCACCAAGCATGGGCTCGTCAACGTCGAGGCCATTGGGCCTATCGGACTGGCGGCGGGTTTCGCGGCGTCATTCGATGGTCACGCGCGCATCCTCCCTCCACCTCTCCTCTAGGACTCGTCGCTAGTCTCGTTGTGCCCGAGGATCAGATGAAGCCATCTATACGTCATTGGGTTCTTGATCGCGTGGCTCTGGCCTCGGTCCCTGGCACTAGCTGTCATGAAGGGGACTGCACCATGGGGGTGCCCCCTTTAGTACGGCCAGTGGCTTGGGCCATCGTCGCCGCCCGTGGAGGCCATGGCGGGCCTACTCATTGTGATCCTCCCGCCTCGGCGAAACCAATCAAGATCTGAATGGTAGCTCTCCATTGATCCATTTGATCGGCTGTCGGCGGGAATCTCAACAGGAGTTGGGCCTGCGCCATGGCCTCTAAAGCGGTGCTCGGCATGGACGATGACAAAGATCACCACATCTCCCGACAACTGACGGTGCCAGTAGTGATGGCACCGTGCTCTCGCTGCCGTGAGCCGGTCGCCAACGTGGTGTGGTGATGAAGTGGATGTGCTCGGGGATTGGCAACCCCATCGGCACATTGTCTTGGCCAGCTTATTTCGGGGTTGGCGCATGCCCTGTGGCCGCACCTGCAGTGGGGGCGGCTAGAGCGTGGTTCTCTCCAGAGCGAGCGCCATAGCTGCGGCTCCGTGATAGAGGCAAAGGTGACCCGTCTTTCGATGAGATGATGGATATCGCTTTGGTGGAAGTCGACTTTGACGATCCGACTACGAACGTGCGAGGACGTCGCACCTTAGCAATCGCTAAACCAACCCCAAGAGCTTATTGACCACACCGGAGCACGATTAACCTGACCACGAGGGTCTGTTTCCTGCGAGCAAACGAAGAACAAGCAAGAAACTGAGATTGCAATCTGGATATTGCGAATATAAGATGAAAGCTTTATTGATCAAGGTGGGGTTCTGTGACGCTTTTGTCTGGTCATTGAACACAAATGAAGTACGCGAAGTTGCATCTATGGCGAACTTTAATCTAAACAAAACCCAAAGTCTAAATGGTGCCCTAAGGGCTGTATATATGGAGGAAGAGGGGGGAATTTTCGTGGCCCTTGGTGGAGGGGTCCGAAATCAACCCTATCTCTTGTTTCGCCACACATGCGGACTCTAAAAATAGCCTATACTTATGTATTTCGAAATTACAAGGGCCTCGCCCAATAATAAGGTTACGCAACACCTAGAATAGCCTCGGGACGAAATTTATGAAGTGGCATCTTGTATATTTCGTCCAAGGCTTCATGCACCCATTATGGTGGCTTCAAAGTCCTGAAATCATCATTTGTAACTCCGTTCTTGTTCCCCTTGCGCATGGCATCTTCTCCATGCTTGTTCTTGCTCCAATGTTCATCCTTCTCCAAGCTAGGCCCTTCATTTGTAAGAAAAACAAATGTATCCAATTTAGGCAGCATCATATTCTCATGAACATTAGAATCATTACCAAGAAACGAAAGTACATGATAATTTAATTGGCGTGCGCGAGCTCTAGTAATTGGTCCCGTATATGTAGCAGTAGGGTCTGTGGGTGTAACAATGGTATTGATGTCCTCATCATCCTCCCCTTCTTGAAATGAAGTCGTCCTCGACGGAAGCTCATCTTCCTCACCCAAATAAGGCTTCAAATCTGCAATGTTAAAAGTGGGACTAACCCCAAAACCTGCAGGCAGCTCAAGTTTATATGCATTATCATTTATTTTCTCTAACACCTTAAAGGGACCATCAGCACGTGGCATTAGCTTTGATTTGCGCAAATCAGGAAATCTATCCTTACGCAAATGTAACCAAACAAGATCTCCAAGTGCAAACACAACATGTTTTCTACCCTTATCTCCAGCAAGTTTATATTTAGCATTCATACGCTCAATGTTTTCCTTAGTTAACTCATGCATCTTTAAAATCAATTCAGCATGTTGTTTAGCATCAAAATTAACCTTCTCCGAAGATGGAAGAGGCAACAAATCAATAGGTGCACGAGGTAGGAAACCATACACAACTTCAAAAGGGCACATCTTAGTAGTAGAATGCAATGAACGATTATAAGCAAATTCAATATGAGGCAAGCATTCCTCCCACATTTTCTTATTATTCTTCAAAACAGGTCTAAGCATAGTAGACAAAGTTCTATTGACTACTTCAGTTTGTCCATCAGTTTGGGGGTGACAAGTAGTACTAAAAAGTAGTTTAGTCCCCAACTTGGCCCATAAACATCTCCAAAAGTGGCTAAGAAATTTAGTATCACAATCCGAAACAATAGTATTTGGCACACCATGCAAGCGAATAATTTCACGAAAGAACAAATCAGCAACATTAACAGCATCATCGCTTTTATGACATGGTATAAAGTGTGCCATTTTTGAGAGTCTATCCACGACAACAAATATGCTATCCGTCCCCTTCTTTGTTCGAGGTAAACCTAAAACAAAGTCCATAGATATATCCTCCCAAGGAACACTAGGTACCGGCAAAGGCATATATAAACATGAGGATTGAGTCGTGACTTTGCTTTTTGACATGTAGTGCAGCGAGCAATAAAACGCTCAACATCCCGTCTCATCTTTGGCCAAAAGAAATGTGTAGCAAGTACGTCCTCCATCTTCTTCACGCCAAAGTGTCTCATTAATCCTCCTCCATGCGCCTCCTGCAACAACAAAAGACGAACGGAGCTAGCTGGAATGCATAGCTTGTTAGCACGAAACACAAATCCATCGTTAACGACAAACTTGTTCCACATTCTTCCTTCTTTACAATTCTGCATTACATCTTTAAAATCAGCATCATGCACATATTGATCTTTGATGGTCTCCAAACCAAATATTTTGAAGTCAAGTTGTGAAAGCATAGTATAGCGACGAGACAATGCATCAACAATAACATTTTCTTTTCCCCTCTTGTGTTTAATGACATAAGGGAAAGTCTCAATGAATTCAACCCATTTAGCATGTCTACGATTTAGTTTAGCTTGACTTTTAATATGTTTCAAAGATTCATGATGAGAATCTATAACAAATTCTTTGGGCCATAAATAATGTTGCCATGTTTCTAAAGTCCGAACAAGAGCATATAATTCTTTATCATAAGTAGAATAATTCAGACTAGGCCCACTCAATTTTTCAGAAAAGTATGCAACAGGTTTGCCATCTTGTAATAACACACCTCCTAATCCAATTCCACTAGCATCACATTCAAGCTCAAAAGTCTTATTGAAATCAGGAAGTTGGAGTAAAGGAGCATGTGTCAACTTATCTTTCAATACCATGAAGGCTTCTTCCTGTGCGGTACCCCAAACAAAAGGCACATCCTTCTTTGTAAGCTCATTGAGAGGTGCAACAATGGTGCTGAAATCTCTCACAAAACGCCTATAGAATCCAGCGAGGCCAAGAAAACTCCTCACTTGTGTGACCGTTTTGGGCTGCGGCCAACTCTCAATAGCTTCAATCTTGGCTTTATCAACTTCAATTCCCTGTGGAGTAACAACATAGCCAAGAAAAGACACTCGGTCGGTGCAAAAGGTGCACTTCCCAAGGTTACCAAATAAACGTGCATCACGTAGAGCAATAAACACAGCACGTAAATGTTCCAAATGTTCCTCCAAAGTTCTGCTATAAATCAATATGTCATCAAAGTAAACTACCACAAATCATCCAATGAAAGCACGTAAAACTTCGTTCATTAATCTCATGAAAGTACTAGGTGCATTAGTTAACCCAAAAGGCATGACTAACCACTCATATAATCCAAACTTAGTTTTAAATGTTGTTTTCCATTCATCCCCCAGTTTCATACGAATTTGATGGTATCCACTACGCAAATCAACTTTGGAGAATATTGTAGAGCCGCTCAATTCATCAAGCATATCATCTAGCCTAGGAATAGGATGACGATAACGAATAGTAATATTATTAATGCCTCTACAATCAACACACATACGCGATGTACCATCCTTTTTCGGCACTAAAATAATAGGAACGGCACACGGACTAAGGGATTCGCGTATATAACCTTTGTCGAGAAGCTCTTGTACTTGACGCATAACCTCCTTCGTCTCCTCTGGATTGGTACGATATGGTGCACGGTTGGGTAGCGATGCACCGGGAATTAAGTCAATTTGATGTTCAATCCCTCGAATAGGTGGTAATCCCGGTGGCACGTCTTGTGGAAAAACGTCAGAGAACTCCTGCAAAATGTTAGTGACAGCAGGAGGCAAAGAGGAAGGCACGTCCTCGAATGAAAATAATGCCTCTTTGCACACAAAAGCATACCAAACAGATTGCTGAAATCTAGCTCATCAATATCAGATTTGGTGGCAAATAAACATGCACTTTTCAATTTAATTTCAGACGCAACACTAGATGGTTTATTATTAGGCTTCATTTGTTGCTCAAATTCTTTTGCCACAATCTGATTTTCACTCTTATTCTTCTCCTGTTTTGCTTTATTAGCTCTATTAGTATCATCTTTCAAAATGGAATCAGGAGTCATAGGAAGCAAAGTAATATTTTTATCCTTATGAACAAGAGTATACTGATTGTTTCTACCATGGTGTACAGAATTTTTATCAAATTGCCATGGTCTACCAAGTAATAAGGAACATGCTTGCATAGGTACCACATCACAATCAACATAATCAGCATATGTAGAGATACTAAAATGCACACGAACAGTACGTGTTACCTTAACCTTGCCGTTGTTGTTGAACCATTGGATGTAGCAAGGATGTGGATGTGGTCGTGTGGTGAGAGAAAGCTTCTCCACCATCTCCATGCTAGCCAAGTTGTTGCAGCTCCCTCCGTCAATGATGACGCGCACAAAATGTTCCTTCACAACTCCCTTGGTATGGAACAAATTGTGCCTCTGATTTTGCTCAGCTTGTGTGACCTGCACACGCAAAACACGTTGAGCAACTAAACATTCATACCTGTCAGCGTCTTCAGGAGCCATGTATTGCGTCTCATGATCAGAATCATCTCCACCATGTTCTTCATGTGTAATAAGAGCCAAAGTCTCCTCATCATAGTCACTAGCGGACTCATACCCACCATCCTCGGTAGCAATCATCACACGCTGAGATTTACATTCTCTCGCATAATGACCTCTTCCCTTACAACGACGACAAATAATATCACTTGTGTGCCCTGTTGATGCGATGGAAGAAGTAGAACTCTGTGCAGGCCTAGCAGGTGCGCTCTTGGCAGATAATGGTGGTTGTGCCTGTTTTCTTGTATCACGGCTGGAGGTGGCACCTGATGGAGGTGCTGGTGCAATTGAAGTAGAAGATGCACGCGGTGTCCATGATGAAGGTCGGCCTGCAGAAAAATTAGTTCGCCCCAATGCTTGTCGATCCTGCACTTCACGTTCAGCTTTACAAGCAAGATGGAATAAACGAGTGATATTAGTATACTCCTTATAGTCTAGAATGGTCTGAATCTCTTTATTTAATCCACCCAGAAAACGTGCAAGCATAGCTTCATTCTCCTCAACAATACCACATCTAATCATGCCAGTTTGTAATTCCTGATAATATTCTTCTACAGAATTTTTTCCTTGTCTTAAACGCTGCAATTTTTGAAGCAATTCACGTTGATAATATGGTGGAACCCAACGCGTACGCATAGCCGTTTTCAAAGCAGCCCAAGTAGCTGGAATAGGATATAATCTACAATGTTCAGACCACCATACACATGCAAAACTAGTGAAAGCACAAACAGTAGCAGCAACCCGTCTCTCCTCGGGATATTGTAAACATGTAAAACGTTGTTCAGTTTCTAACTCCCAAGTAAGATATATATCAGGAACGTATCTACCCTCAAATGGTGGAATATTCAATTTCAGTTTAGGAATATGGACATCATCTCGTACCTGAGGTGGTGGTGCAGGCCTACCATTATGAATATATACTTGAGGTCGACCTGTTGGTGGTGGTGCTGGTGGCTACACGTAGTTCGGATTTTGATCAACCTCATACTCATAATCGCCCGCATACTCATCATCCTCTTGGGTACCAGCAGCAGTAGTAGCACGAGCCAAAGAAGCATCAACAACAGGAACAGCAGCACCAGAAGTTTGGCCATCCTCAATAGGAACACGCTTCGCTCGTCCATACTGATTCGGAAGGAGGCGTTGTTGTTGTTGTTGTTGCAGAGGTGCGATAGGTGCAGCCGGCGGTGGTGGTGGAAAACACGTGAGAAATTCATTAAACTTGCTATCAAGCTTTGTTTCAAACATCTTCTCAATGCCATCTATCTTCTCCATGGCCTCGTCAAATTTGTTGAGCACATCTTGCACCTGTCCACTCATCATTTGCTGAAATTTATCATGTAGCTGTTTGTTCATCAGGTTCTCCCAATCAGTCTCATCGGCTTGTGATCCTACCATGGTTAGCAGCAAATAGAAACACACAAGAATATGATCCTACAGACTACTAAGAAGTGGTGGTGGTGTATCACAAACCCGTCAAGCAAATCTCAAATTCTTACCAGTTCTTACCCAGCAGCAGGTGGTGATCGGCAACCGTTGTAGTCAAAACTCTCAAAGCTTGGATAGAGCGATTACCAGGGAGAGTCAAACGCACGAGGTAGATGTATGTGGAGCTGGGAAGGCTTATAATATGGTAGCAAAAAAAGGATCAGCAATAATCAATTCAGAGATGCAAAGTTGAATAAACGCTCAACGACGGTACCGTGCTGGTCCTAGGCTAGACTGTACTAGAGACTCGAGCCTAGAACACTAACAAAATCACGGCGCTGCACGTAAACAAGGGAAAAGCACACTCTGGATTATTTTTTTCGCTCTTTTTTTGTGCTGTTTTTTTGCGAAAAATTACTATAATGGCTACTGTCTCAAAACTCTTCCCAGGTCAAACTGACAGGATGGGCATGAAATTTTTTTGACCAAATTTTTTTTTCGACTGCCCGGACCCAAAAACTGGAAACGGGTCAAAAAAAACTTTCTATAACGGTGACTGTCTCAATACGCTTAGAAACACCTAAAAATAGGATAGCCAGAAATTTTTTCGACAAGTGCGTTTTCGGAAAATTTTGGGCCTAAACGGAGGGTGGTTTCCGGACTCCGGTAAGGAAACACGAATCGGAATCTAGATGGATCTCGAAAACAAACCTAATATGACAAGAACTCGGATATATGGTGGTAGATGGCAGCGGTGGTGGTATATGACAGCGGTGATGGTATATGGATATGGATTCGAAGCGGTGGCGGATAAGCGGTGGTGGTGGATGGCAGGGGCGATGATGATGGTGCGGCGGCGGCGTGACAACTTATGACCAGAACTCAAAACTCTAAAAGACTAGACTCTAAGACCAGCAACTAGACACGACGATGCAACCGCAAATTCAACAAAGCAAAACCCTAAAAAGATTATGCAATGGCTCAGACTGGTTCGGATATGATGAACTAACCCTAATTTTTTTTGTCTTTTTCGTGGACTATAGGTATGAAGAAAAGACTCGATCTAAACTTTGAAAAACTGTAAAATCTCACCGAGCAACCTGGAAATCTGATACCACTTGATAGAGGCAAAGGTGTCCCATCTTTCGATGAGATTATGGATATCGCTTTGGTGGAAGTCGACTTTGACGATCCGACTACGAACGTGCGAGGACGTCGCGCCTTAGCAATCGCTAAACCAACTCCGAGAGGTTATTGACCACACCGGAGCACGATCAACCTGACCACAAGGGTCTGTTTCCTGTGAGAAAACGTAGAACAAGCAAGAAACTGAGATTGCAATCTGGATATTGCGAATATAAGATGAAAGCTTTATTGATCAAGGTGTGGTTCTGTGACGCCTTTGTCTGGTCGTTGAACACAAACGAAGTACGTGAAGTTGCAGCTATGGCGAACTTTAATCTAAACAAAACCCAAAGTCTAAACGGTGCCCTAAGGGCTGTATATATGGAGGAAGAGGGGGGAATTTTCGTGGCCCTTGGTGGAGGGGTCCGAAATCAACCCTATCTCTTGTTTCCCCACACATACGGACTCTAAAATTAGCCTATACTTATGTATTTCAAAATTACAAGGGCCTGGCCCAATAATAAGGTGACGCAGCACCTAGAATAGCCTCAGGACGAAATTTATGAAGTGGCATCTTGTATATTTCATCCAAGGCTTCATGCACCCATTATGGTGGCTTCAAAGTCCTGAAATCATCACTTGTAACTCCGTTCTTGTTCCCCTTGCGCATGGCATCTTCTCCATGCTTGTTCTTGCTCCAATGTTCATCCTTCTCCAAGCTAGGCCCTTCATTTGTAAGCAAAACAAATGTATCCAATTTAGGCAGCATCATATTCTCATGAAATTAGAATCATTACCAAGAAACGAAAGTACCTGATAATTTAATTGGCGTGCGCGAGCTCTAGTAATTGTTCCCGTATATGTAGCAGTAGGGGATGTGGGTGTAACAATGGTATTGATGTCCTCATCACTCCGCCCCTTAGTGAGGCGGAGAGGCGGAGATGGAATGATCTCTCCACCCGTACCTAGCATGGCCGCCGGGATGATGTTGATGCCGTCCTCCTCCAACGCCTCCCACTTTCATTTTGGCCGCAGGAGAAATGGTGGTTGTTTCGCCTGCGCCGGCCACGACCCTCCCGGTGTCCACGTCCCCATGCGCCCCCATAGCCCCTACGGCATCGGTGGCCACATGCGAAGGGGCCTTTGAGGTGGACGGGTGAGTCGTGGTGCCGGGCTTTCTCTTGGGCGCCATGGATGATGGAGCCGTCGATGAAGAAGACGATGATGAAGATGATGCGCTGCTTACACTCTCGGGTTCACACAAGTGTTGTCCTCTACCTTGCGTGCTAATGATGTCGCGGTTTCACACGGCCACCTATGGGGCCATCGGCCCCTTGTGGTTTGGCAAGGGGGACGAGAACATTGCACAATGAGCGAAAGGCATAGAGCAGCGCGAGAACGATGACACGGGTAATTTTACCCAGGTTCGGGTTGCCGCGAGGCGTAAAACCCTACTCCTGCTTTGGTGGATTAATGAATGGACCATGGTGGAGATGAGGCGCTCTAGCCCGACAAGGTCGCCTTGGGGAAGAGAGCAGCTACGTGCGTATGAGTGTACAAGGGTCCGAATCATTTGTAACGTTGCCACGACCCTCGTTTTAAAGGTCAAGGGGTCACCACAATGGCAAAATGGTCATTATGCACTGATTAGACAGCCACAGTGCAATCATACCTAACTTTGCAGACAGGACATAGTGCATTAAATGCGTCGCTTAGTGTCACATCTTGGCGTGGCCCGGCATGCCTTGCCATGCCATGCAGCCATCTCCTCGCCTATCTGCGTGACATGTCTCCTGGATGGGTGTCATTTAGGGATGATCTCCTTCAGAGATGGCTGCCACGTACCAATTGACAGGCACCTAATCTCTTGGGGCCTCTATGCCGCATCGGTAAGTGACTAGTGTTGCTGTGAGGTGGAGCGGTGGAGCTTTGGCGGGGTAAGCCGCCCTCATTGTTGCCATCAAACCTGTCGGGAGAGTCTTGAGACTTGTCTTGGGAGCAACCTCGACCCTCCATGCTCGCCTGCCCGGCAAGGGAGGTTTTTCCTTAGTGATATCTTGCTTGTTCAGTTCGTCTTGGTCTTCTTGATCCGCCCTTTGATTTCTCAAAGAGCTATCTCTTCAGCTCGGCCTTAGTCTCGAATATCGCAATCTTGCTCTTGAGCCTGTGTACAGTTCGAGCAACACACTTGGGTTTGTTGCACCGATAGGCTCCCAGGCGACTAGAGCTTCCTCTAGAAGCTTCCTTGCTTGTGGTGTGCTCCAAAGAAGTTCGTAAAGGCATGGCCCGACAAGCACCCCCCTTCTTCCTCCTGCATCCCTAACCCTAATGTCTTGTTGAGATCCACCATTGCTACACCCCATTTTTCTCAATACTCTCAATCCCTCCACCCAAACTTGTTGAAACTCTCGGGATTGGGAGAGCAAGACCCGATCTACATCTTAACCAAACCAAATCACGTTCCTCGCAACATTTCTCCCCCATTGACTTGTTACTCTTGGAGCTTGGACTCCTGGGCGGTTAGAGGTTCCTCTTGAAGCTTCCTTGCTTGTGGTGTGCTCCGGAGAAGTTTGTAAAGGTTTGGTGGTTGCCTTCAAGACCAACCCCAAGTGATCTGAGGGTCATCGGTTGGTGGTGACTCGAAAGAGATTACGGTGAGCCTTCGTGGCATTCTGCAAGCTTTGGCTCCGGCACCGCTCTAAACAGAGAGTAGCTCTTCCCCGAGGAAGAGTGATCTTCGTGATAAAATCCACGTCCTCGCCTCACTTGTGGTTAATCCTTCCCTGCATTTTATTTTGCCTTGTATGCTTGTTGGCTTGCTAATTAGATTGTTGCCTAGCATATTTAGGTTTAAGATTGTTTGTCGTATAGGTTATGTTCACCTAGTTGCATATCTAGTGAACCCTATTTGTCCGCTAAACCTTAAAATGACAAGAAAGCTTAAAATTTGTAGTCTCTTATTCACCCCCTCCCCACTAGTCGATAGTACCGGTCATTTTAATTGGTATCAGAGCCTCATGCTCTAATATAAGGTTTTACAACCTTAGAGGATATGGTCGACCTAGGGAATGTGGGAGGTGGTGCACGTTGCGGAGGATGGTGAAAACCTACCCCCCGCCCCGCCGCGCCCGATGCACTTGGTGCTCTGGTTGTTGGTCCAGCCGCTCCCATTAACCCAGGTGCCCCCTTAACCGCGGCCGATATTCTTTCAATGTTTGCGGATCTCAAAATCGCTATGTTGAAAGAAGTTTGTTCCTTGGTTAAGGAGGATATGCTTAAAGCCCTCGACATCTGCGTCACCTCGACATCTGCATCAAACTCATTTAATCAAAATGTCATTCGTGATGCGGATGATTCGAGAGAACCCCTTGCATCTCCAACTTGTACTCAAGTTCCCAAGTACAATGTTGTGGAACCCTTTTACTCACCACAACCCTTGCAACATCCTCACATTAATCCTGTTGGGCCTCCACCCCCTTTGAAAGCTAATGCATTTGCTAAATGGAAGCTAGATATGGAGTCTCATATTCGCAGTGCTTCAACACAAATTTGGTGGATTGTGGTCAATGGATTCAACCCCTAGGACCCAATGAATCTCACTCCAACAGAAGCGGTTGATGATCAACTCAAAGTAACTGCCCACAACATGGTGCGCACCGCGGTGACTGATGACTATAGCGACTCCATTGCTCTCCTTAAGACTGCCAAGGAAATTTGGGATTAACTTGAGGAGGCTCTCGAAGAAGATGAAGTAATTCGAAGATCTCGATTGGCTTTGCTCAAGCAAGAAGTCAATCTCTTTGTGAGGAATGAGGGTGAGTCCACGGAAGAGGTTTACCGAAGGTTGAAGTCCCTTGTGCTCAACTTGAGAACCTTTCACTACTAGGGAAAAGCCTATACACACAATCTTACCAGCAGCGCTCCCTAAAATACCACGCTGCTGCTACTTAGCAGCAGCGCGTGTTAGAGAAACGCGCTGCTGACAGGAAAATAGCAGTAGCGCGGCCACCGCAAACTGCGATGCTGCTATAACTTCCATGACCTCGCCCCCCCGCTAGTTATAGCAGTAGCACACTTTATTGAACAGCGCTACTGCTATAGAAGTTAGCAGCAGCGCACTTATGGGAAAACCTCTACTGCTAAGATCAGCCCACAAGTTTAGTCCCACCGCGCTCCGTGAACAGGGTGTTTACCACCTTAAATATGTTATTTCTGAAACTACCACAACCAGTTGGTCTTCACTGAACTCTGTGTGTAAAATTTGTGGCTGCAATATGAGTCCTCTCCGGTTCCTACCGGATAGGACTCATATTGACAATTCAGATTGTACACAAAAAGATCATTGATGGCCAATGTATTTTTGCATTGACGTATTTTTTGTATAGTTACACTTAGCAGTGGCGGTTTATGTGCAACGCGCTACTGCTATTCTGATTATCTGTAGCACGTTTCCGCAAACGCGCTACAACTATACCTACCTTATCCCCACGCACACGACCGGCGCCCTCACTCACACTCTCACTCTCGCCCCCCGTGCCGATAACCGTCGTCGTGCGTCATCGCCGCTGCCGCCTTCGTCCGTCCGCCGCCGAGGTACTCCCCTCCTTCCGTCCCTCCTCCCTCCTCCTCGCACATCCTCCCTCCGCCTGCGGCCGCCCCTCCCTCCTCCGCCGCTGCCCTCCTCCCTCCGCCTGCGGCCGCCCTCTCCCTCCTCCACCGGCAGCCATCCTCCCACCGCCATCGACCTCGCCGCCCCTAGCTAGCTCTCCGTCTCCCCCACGCCCTGCCACTAGTTAGTACTAGATTTAGTAGTTGTAGATGTTAATTTAGGGTTCATAGCTAGTACTAGATGTTAATTTAGTTAGTACTAGATTTTTAGTAGTAGTAGATGTTAATTTAGGGTTCATAACTAGTTTAGTAAGTAAATTAATAAACTAGTTGAAGTAGTTGAATTAATAGAACTAATGTATTTTTAGTAAGATAATTAATATAACTAGTTGAACTACTTTATTTTTAGAAAGAACTAGTTTTTTTTCTATTTATAGTAAGTTTATATTTAGTAAGAACTAGTTGAATTAATAAAACTAGTTGAACATGTCATATTTGTTGTTATTTTTTAGTTTAAGCAATTATTCGGGATGTATTAGTGATAACTTATATGGTTTCAGGTGACCACCATCGTCCCCGTCACCGACCCCCTCTGACATCCCCGCCGCCGTCCCCGTCACCGACCCCCTCCGACATCCCCGCCGTCGTCCCATTCACCGACCCCCTCCGACATCGAGGTGAGACCAGCCAAATATCCTTGTATATCTTGTGTTGTTGCTCAAATAGGATATGTGGTTGCCCAAGTGGCCCTTCATGTTCAGTTTACATCTCTGAGTGGCCTATGTTTTGCCGGAGTGTTGATTAATTTCCGTTGCGGTAAATTTCAGGCGCTCGATATGTCCTTTTTTAGCAAAGGTCATGGCGGATTTTTTCGTGAATTCTGGCATGACTTGTGCTAGAATATGTACAAGTTTAATCTTTGAATTATGAACGTAGGAAATGTCGTACTCGGACAACAACAGTCTCCCGGGAGAGTGTAGATGGTGCCACGACGATCGAGGTATGTGCGACAGGTTCGTTCGGCTGGACGAAGATCGACGCTTCAGCATTAAGCTCGAGGAGACCTTCGATTGTGAAACGGTACGCAACAACGACAAGTGTTTTTCCGTAATTAAGCATGACTTCAACTATTTCAACGTCTAATTTTCATATTTTACAATTCGACTAGCTTATCCCATGCCATGCAAGACGCTATGTCTTCGAGAGGATGGGTTTTGAAGACCATGAAAATTTCGAAACAAAGAAAATACACCTAAGGACCCATCATGATATGGATTTTGAAGTAAATATGTGCAATGCTCAGAGCATAACCCATTTTGGTTGCCAAAATTGGGAAGCACTTTGCAAAATGTATGGTTTTTATGAGGGTATTATTGTCACCATGGATCTTGGTGATCCTGACATCGAGCAAGACAATATGGACATTTGGGTCCTTGTTGATACGCTTCCGATTGTACCGCTATGTGAGTTTCTCAAACATAGTCATTAACTAATTTATAGTGTTTATTTCAAAATAGTTGATAGCTTATTTCCATTGACAGCTTATTTTGATTCTTCAAAGACTGTGCGGAAGATGGTAGATAAAACCCACTACACTGATGGCACCGAGTTAACGTATAAGGAGAAAAATCATCTGATCGCATTTTGTACTCTTCTTGAGAATTACAATAACTATTATCGAACTCCTCCAAATTATGGTGAATACGTGCCACTAGTGCATGTGTTGAACCACGGTAACTTATCTGGAGATACCCTGGTAAGATTTTTTACTATTACGACATCCGTGCATCTTTTGCATACTTCTAAAACTAGTACATCATTGCTAACTACGAAGTTATTATTATGTTTTTCAACAGGAACTCCTGATGGATTGTGTGCCTCATCTGATGTATCTGCATGGTCGCCTCTCGGTTCTGAACATACTGCCAGGTAA
The DNA here is from genome assembly GCF_002162155.2 of Triticum dicoccoides. Classification (NCBI taxonomy): domain Eukaryota; kingdom Viridiplantae; phylum Streptophyta; class Magnoliopsida; order Poales; family Poaceae; genus Triticum; species Triticum dicoccoides. The sequence continues at coordinate 279,810,825 of NC_041381.1, forward strand.
ATCTACGGAGCTCACCTGTGCATATGGGATTTCTAAAACCCGTGAACACATGTTCATCAAAGAATGGAAGAAATGTATGGACATTCGCAAGGAGGTTCTTGGAAGTAACATTCAGCGAAAGGCAAGAATTAGAGACAGGCTAATCTCCATTCTCCATAATGGAGAGTCAGGGGCTATCTTGTTTTTTGCTATTTTACCTTAGAAAATGTAGTAGGTCTTAATCGAATGTAATAGGTCCTATGAGGTACAATATGTTTATTATGTGGTAATGTGTTAGAGTTGATAATGATGATCTTGAGGAGGTGTTATGTGATGTCAATGATGAAAACGATGATCTTGAGGAGGTGTTATATGACAATGATGTATTATGATGATAAGTTGTTAATGATATGATGATGATGATATTATTATTATATCATTGGGTGAAAGAACCGCGGATTAGTTTCAAGTGGATGGACATCCACTTGAAACTAATCCGCGGTTCTTTCCCCCCGTGATGTAATAACTCATTATGATGTAAAAACAATCTCTAAATTCCTGTTGTATGAAAACTTGTGTAAAGGTGTATGAATAGAACATGAAATAAAAAAGAAACAAAATACTAAATAATAATAGTAGCGCGGGAAAGGAGAAGCGCTACTACTAATTACCAGTAGCGCGGTTCTGAAGAAGCGCTACTACTAAGTCAATTTATCAGTAGCGTGGGTCCAGGCGCGCTATTGCTAAGCATTAGTTGTAGCGCCTTATCAGTAGCGCTCCTGCCCGCGCAACTGATAGGCCTAAAACCCGCGCTGCTGCTAGGCTTTTCCCTAGTAGTGTTTGGGTGCACTTGGGCAAATGATGATTTCATCAAGGACAAGTTCATAGATGCTATGGTTCTCACAGAACATACAATGATCATGATAATACATCAATGTCCGGATTATCACATGTTGACCGCACCTCATGTTGTCTTCACCTTCTCCACTCATGTTCTTTTGGAGACCAAGTTGAAGAAGACCTTTGCCATTGCTTAAGAAACCATCACTACAAAAAAGACATATCCGTGACATTTTGGGTCAAACAAAATTTTTTCTGTCATACCTATGACACTTCTATGACGATAATTGTGACAAAACCCGGTATCAGCATAGATGTGGTGGGCTCCTACTTCTATGACCAAAAATCATGACAGAAAATGGGCTTTTCGTCCTCGGTGGGCTGGAGATGCAGCTGCATGACATTCTTTGGGCCGTCCATGATGGAAAAAACCATGGTACAAGCGAGGGCGAGGAAAAGTTCCGGGAGTTCCCTGTTACGATGGGTGGTCGGGGGCCGAGTGATGCGTGTTTCTCTCGTACACGTACATGCGTGTGTCCACAGCATTGGGTTCTAACTGAACCCGAGCGATTGCACTAGCTACGGTACTGAACTCGAGTGATTCCTTCACTACTGCTGCTAACTGAAGCCGATCGATGCTGCCTCTGGATGAAGAGTGAGAGTTTGCTGCGGGGGTTTGGATGAATAGTGAGCGTTGCTGGGGGGTTTGGATGAACATTTCCCGGTGGGGGTGGATGAACAGGACCCCGTGGTGTTGCCTCTGGATGAACAAGACCCCGATCGATCGAGCCGGTTGGGGCTGGATGAACAGGACCGCGTGGAGGGCTGGATGAATAGTAGATGGTGCAGGGCTGGATGAACAGTAGCCCGTGGAGGGGTGGTTGAAGAGGAGCCCGAGGAGAGGGCTGGTTGAACAGTAGCTGGTGGAGTAGCGCGCGGTGGAGGCAGGATGAACAGGAGCCCGTAGATGAACAGTCGTAGGTGGAGGCTGTAGGAGGTCGACGGTGGATGAACAGTAGCCCGTGGAGGCTAGAGGAGGTCAACGATGGAGAAGACTAGTATCCCGTGGAGTCCCATTTTGTGGTACGCCACACCCCTCCCGATGAACAAGAAGCCCATTTCGACCATAGTGTTCCAACACAAGTCCATTTCCTCTGTTTTGCGGTACGCCACACACCTCCCGATCAACAGGACCCCGTTTCGACCGTAGGAGGTCCAACACAAGTCCGTTTCCTCCGTTTTGCGATACGCCAGACCCCTCCCAATGAACTAGATCCCGTTTCGAACGTGGCCGGTCGAACACAAGGCCGTTTCCTCCGTTCTGCAGTATGCCAGGCCTCGTTTCTATTGGATGTTCTGTCCATGCTCTCCTGATGAACACGACGACGCATTCCATTCCGACCTAGCCGGTTGGCACCCCATGAACATGACGATGACGTTGTTTCTTTGTTCCGACCCAGCCATGTACACGAGCCCTGGCCGTACGTATGCGTGAGTAGGCGTTCGAGACCCAACCCGTATGTATGTACGTGGCTGTATTTACTTTCTTGCACCCTGGCCGTTGTACGTATGTGTACATGCTACGTGCGTGCCTCTACTACGACACGTGCGCGCCTCTACATTGACCAGTATGTACGTACATGTTTGTGACCAGAATGACAATGCTACACACGCTTCGACCAGGTGGGTCCCGACTGTCAGGCACTTCCTTGCATGCGAAGATGTAGCTGGTGGGTCCCAGCACTCAAGGGGGCAAATAATTTTTTTTTTTGCCCGGACGCACTTCCTTGCGTGCGAAGATGTAGCCGGTGGGTCCCAGCAGTCAGGGGGGGATACATTTTTTTCACGAAATACGGTGGCCCGTCCGGTGGGTCCCTGCTGTCAGGTGGAGGAATCATTATTTTCCGCGTAATAAGGAGGCACTTCCTTGCTGCGACTGTGGACCCAGCTGTCAGCCTCTCCACATACAGTACTCCTCCGATGGAAGTCGGTCGTTGACCACATTGACCACATCGCACCGAGAGCACCAAGGCGGTGGACGATGGCGAGGCCTAGGAAGGGGAAGACGCGGCAGTGGATGCCCACGCGGAGAGTAGTACAAGGGTTCACTGGTTCGGCTGCGGTGTGAGGCTGCCATCGCCGCAGAATAACAGGGGGTGTTGGTGAGTAGAGGGATGGCCTAGCCAGCGGTGGGAGTTGTAGGGGGCAGTGAGGCCTCCGCGACATCACAGCCGGCCACGGGAGACAGGAGCACGCCGCACGACCGGTGCTGGTTTGGGCGGCTGGAGCAAGAAGACCAGAGGTTGAAGAAGCACTATGGCCGTTGGATGAACATCGTATGATAGCTGGAGCTAGAATCATTCATATTGACTAAGTTGACAAAGCCCTTCGTCCATGTCAACTTGGTAGGCCCACAAGTCAGCCTCCCACTATGCTGGGTTCTAGTTGGCAGGGGGAGTATTCATTTTTTGTGCGTAATAAGGAGGCACTTCCTTGCGTGCGAAGATAGCTGGTGGGTCCGACCTGTCAGCGGGCGGCACGTTTTTTTCACGAAATACAGAGGCCCTTCCGATGGGTCCCAGATGTTAGGTGGAGGAATCATTATTTTGCGTGTAGGCATTTCCTTGTGTGCGGCCGTGGACCCAGCTGTCAGCCTCTCCATGTACATTCCACGTCCGATGGATGTCATTCGTTGACCACGTTGACTAGGCCGTGCCGAGAGCACCATGGCGGTGGATGACGGTGAGGCCTAGGAAGGGAATGACACGGAGCCGGGGAAGATTCGGCAATGGTTGCCCACGCAGTGAGGGGTACGAGGGTTTACTGGTCCGGCTGCCGTTGCCGGAAAATGACAGGAGGTGTGGGTGAGTAGAGGAATGGCCTAGCCAGAAATGAAGTAGGGTGGGGCGGTGCGGCCTATGCGACAGCACAACCGGCCACGGGAAGCGGGAGAAGGCAGTCCCACCGGCGCTGGTTTGGGCGGCTGGAGCAAGAAGATCGGATATTGAAGAAGCAGCATAGCCGTTGGATTAACATCCAACGATCACTGCTGCTAGAATCATTTGTGGACTAAGTTGACAAAGCCTTTCGTACACGTCAACCTAGTAGACCCACAAGCCAGCCTCCAAATCTGACCCAAACAACATACATCCCGAAATTTCTAGTCAGATTCAAATTAATTTTAAAACTAAATATACCTTAATTTAAATTCAATGAAATTTTACCCGCACAAAAACAATGAAATTTAAAATATCAAAACCCGAAAGAAAAAAGTATTTTGGAACTAATTGCCTGTTTGCTGTATTTTTTCATTTTATAGCCCATTTATTATTACTTATAGCCCATTTCCTATTACTTATAGCCCATTTTCTGGGCAAAATGCATCCCTCCTCGTCTTGAGAGATTTCCGGCCCAGCAGGGCATAGAAAAGCAAGTAGGCCTACATTGGTTATTCTGCAAAAAACAAAATAGCTGGCTAGCCATTTTCAAAAAGGAAAAAAACAAACTGGGCTGGTCATGTGCTAAACATATGAAATAAAAGCCTGGGCTAGACGGGCCACAACTCCCGCACAACCCAGTTGATACCCTTCTCCGTCCCGAAAAAACAAAATTACTGCGCGCACTACTGGGTCCCTACTGTCATCCTCACCATGTACAGTCATCTCCTTATTCCTCTCAGTTGTTGACCATGTTGACAACACCAGAGGGCGGCGCCGTGGCGAGCTAACCAACGCGGAGGACGATGGTGAGGCCTCGGACTGGAACGAATAGGAGACGGGGAAGATGCGAAGAGTTTTAGGGTGTGATGTGGCCATGATGCATGCGCGGCTGCACAGCTAGCCGTGGGAGGCGGGAGCAGGCAGTCCTACCGGCGCTGGTTTGGCTTTGGAGGCTCGAGGAAGAAGAGACTAAAGAAACACGACAGGCGTTGAATGTTAATCCAACGGTCAAGGTTGGCACAATCCTTTGTTGACTAAGCCGACACGAAGTAGCTTACTTTTTTATATATAGGAAGAAAGGAAAAACTGGGCTCGTTCGCCTGATAACATTCCCGAAACTGTGACCATTCGATCTTGTGTCGCAACTAATTAAAACTACGAGGAAAATGCGTTCGTCTGCCGTCCTCCTCCCAGGGAACGTTCGCCACATAAGTGAATAGCACCCTTGGTTTTCAACCGAGAGGTCTCGGGTTCGAGTCCCATGAACTCTCAATTTTGTCCTCCTTCCTTCCTTGCAAAAAAGGGAAAGAAACTCAAAGACTTGAGAAGGCGTACGGAACAAGCTAGTGTACCAGTAAAGAGACGTTGCTGAGTTTTAGAAAAAAGAGAGACATGCTCATGTAGTTGGTTCAAGTCCAAACCTAGACTATGACTATATATGGAGCTATGCTACTCCGCAAGTAATGAAACTGACATATCCAACGTTCGCTTCTCCTCTTCTCTACTTACTCTGCCTAGCATCAGAAGCTCTGGCCACAGCAACCATGTACGCTGGCTGCTCGTCCACCTGCTCTTTAGCAGGCAACAACCAGATATGCACCAAGTCGCCACCCGTACCATCGCCTGTGGGTCTCATCACACCCGCGCCGGCACACGCTCGCAACCCGCTGCCGTTGGTGTGGTGCCACTGCTGCAAATCACGCAGAGTCATCCATCGCGTCTCAATCACAATCCTCAACCCTGGCCGAATCTTCTAAAAATGCCTGAATCATGGGGTAATAATATGTTTAAGTGTTGTTCTGCTGCTTTCAGTTGCTGATTTTTTTAATAGTTTGGTTTATGATCCTCCAATTTGATTCATGCGGAAAAGGGAAGATTCGTGTGATTTGTATTTTTGGGAAGTTGCTGATGTGGGGGAATGCAACTACGCTGATTATTTGGTTAGCCGAGGAATCCCAATACCAGCAAGTTGGGGTGTTGGACAAGTAACTGAAGGAACGGCGGAAGAAGAAGATGCAGAGCAGAAGGTTAAATACGTAATTCCTTTGATCATGGCCAAGCAATAGCTGCTGAACGGCCTTGACAACAATGAGGAGATGAAAGAGCTTTTGAAGATAATGGGCAAAATCGATGTGCTCTGTAGGATGATTGTCTCTTTATTTGCAGTGTATGTAGCACTCGTGATGTATTCAGTGACTATGACATGAGCTCTTTGCTGAAACTAGTAGTGAATGAGACCTGTGTAGCACGCTGGGCGTAGTGTTATGAACATCTAATGATTTCTATTAATAGGAATTAGGGGGTATCCCCTTTTGCTCATAAATAAATAAATAGCCGAGGCCCTTTTGATAATAAATAAATAAATTAGCAGAGGCCCTGTCGGGTCAGCTTTGTTCTCATTCAAAGACGTCGAGCAAATTGCAGTCCAACCGCAAACTATGTCATCAAATTCAAGTTTCACAGCCAAATATGAGTACAACTAAACAACAATGCCATCATATTTTAGTCGTCATACAATCACCAAACACAAATCCGTATACATAACAAGTGATGTTCTCACAGCAAAATACTAAACAACATGTTCATCAGGTTTTAGTTGTCATAGCAAACACAATTTCACATAGTAGATAAAAAACATCTTCTGACAGGCAAATACAACAAAAGCAATGTAATCATCATCCGCAGTAGCAGCGTCAACATCTTCGCCATGTGTATTAGTCTAAATCGTAATTCCCCACGATGTCATCTTCTTCTTCGTCCTCAACGTCCTTGAACATTGGCTTCTTCTTGATCAACTCTTGTATGTCCACAGCACGACAGGCAATCTTTTTGCCGGCGTCATTGACGTGATGGTTCTCAAAGATATTAGGAATATCTGTGTTATCTTGTACATCAGGAGCAGTGTAAGCATCATCTTGTTGTGCAACTTCATTAAATGAATTCCTCTGCTCAAACCTTTGCAATACTCTCTAGTCATCGCTACGTGCAAATGTGTCTTCCAAGAAAAAAATCTGTGTTGCTTGATTTGCCAAAATAAAAGGCTCGTTGGTCTGGTACGCCGCCTTGACATTGATGGATTTGAAATAATCATCAGCTCTGGGTTTTGCGATCCTGGAAAACAGGTTATAGCAACGACATCACAACAGAACCACACACTGATGATCCTCGAAACTGGAGATATACTGCAACTGAACAATGTCTGTTATGTTAGCATACATTTCAGTTGTCTCTTTGTCATATGTATCCGTGCTCATGATGGCACTGTTTTGTGTCTTCCTGCCTTCGTCTCGTGCAAGGATGTTGTAGCGCACATCTCCAACAACACAAGATTCATAATGTCTTACCCGAGTATCTGGATCCATTGCTAGTGAGTAAAGGGCATCATCAACTGCCTGCCCATCCTCCCGCATCTTCTTAACCTATGGTTAGAAAATAGACAAGCTGATCATCTTACATACTCAATATATTAAAAAACTGATAGTGCAATTCAAAAGCTTACATGGCTCTTGAACCATTTCGCAAATCCTGCCATAACCAGTTTGTCAATGTTTCTTGGATTTTGCGTCAGTAACTCCTTTTTGTAGATGCTGCACAACATAGTGATCGCGTCAAACATCTAAATATATAAGAATGTGTTGCAAGTTTAGTAGATTACAATGTATAAGCTGCAGTACTTAGCACTTACTTGATATAAGGTAGTATCTTAGGACAGTTATTCAATACATACCAAACCATTTTGTCCAAATCTTTAGGTTTGTCCTCTTGTCGACTCTTCCCTGTAACTCGAACAGAATAATCAAACACATTGAGCCCGGGATTGTCTTCACCCACCTCTTTGCTAAGCTGATCAGCTGTTTCAATGTATTTTGAGCAGAATGTCAACGCTTCTGTAGCAATGTAGGCCTCTGCAATGGAACCCTCGGGTATAGCTCTATTCCTAACATAGCCCTTGAAAGTGCCTAGCCGCCTTTCAACAGTGTACATCCAGCCATACTATACTGGACCTCTAAGTAGTGCCTCGTTAGGTAGATGAACAACCAAATGCACCATCACTTCAAAGAAGGTTGGAGGATATTTCTTCTCAAGGTCGCATAGGATAGTTGGTATCTTGTCTCTAAGACGCTCCAAAGCATCTATCGTGATATATCTACTGCAGAGTTCCCTGAAGAATTGTCCCAACTCTGCAACTGCTCTCTATAAGTTAGGGCGGCCCAATCCTATAAGGATAATAGGTAAAACCCTTTGAAGTAGGACGTGGCAGTCCTGAGTTTTCAACCCTTGTACCTTGTTTCCATCTGCACTGACTCTCCTTTCAGGGTTGGAATCTCACACGTGACAGGACCTCACAGAATTCTTTTCTTTTTACCTTGTCCAGGACGTACACAGCTGCTGCCATATCCCGTGGTTTACCTTCATCTTGCACCTACAAATCCTATCTAGTACCCAGGTGTGTCAAATCAATCCTAGATCTTAAGCTATCTTTTGTATTGCCTTCAATATTAAGAACTGTGCCGATAATGCTGTCACGTATATTTTTCTCAATGTGCATCACATCAAGATTATGCCGTAGATCCAAATCTTTCCAATAATCCAAGTCCCACAAAGTGGACCTGCGGGTAAACAATAATCTCTCTTCTGCCCCGCCACGCTTCCTTTTCCCGCTACCATTACCAGGATGGTTTCCCGGTGTAATATGCCTGACCTTCTCTAATTCCACTTGCAACTCATCGGCGGTGAGCCTCTTTGGTGCATCATGGTTTTCATGCTTTGCATTGAACACATGTCTTCAGTATTTTCCAGAATGCGGCTTGTCCTTGGCAAGGAAACGGCGGTGTCCAATGTAATAGATCTTGCTAAGTAATGCGTATGACAGCGAATTACTGTCACAGCGAACACATGCATTGTAACCATGTGTCATTCACCCTGACAAAATGCCCAAAGCCAGATAATCATGGATGCACCAAATTATAACAGCACGCAGAAACAAATCAGCTGGTGGGCTGCTATATAGGTCTCGAGTGAGAACACCCCTCCATAGCTGTTGAAGTTCCTCCACAAGAGGCTCCATGAACAAATCAAAATCCTTTCCAGGACCTTTTGGACCTGGGATGAGCAAGGCCATCATGTAGTTTGATTCTTTGGTGCATACATTTGGAGGCATGTTGTAAGGGATAACAAGCACTGGCCACATGCTGTATGTGGCGCTCTGGTGGCCAAATGGGTTAAATCCATCTAAAGCTAAGCCAAGTCTAATGTTTCTCGGGTTAGTAGCAAACTTTTTGTGTTTATGATTGAAGCTTTTCCACACTACCATGAGATGGATGGCTCATTACATTCTGATCTCTGTACTCCTGGTTCCTAGAATGCAATAGTACATCCTCTCTTGTTTCAGCATCATGAAACAACCTCTGCAGTCTTGGTATAATTGGAAAATGTCTCGGAACATTAATAGGAATCCTCTTCACAACATTGCCATCTTTCCATCTTGATGATTTGCATTTCGGGCATTCACTTAAGTTGGCATAATCCTTCCGGAACAGAACACAATTATTCTTACAAACATGGATCATATCATATCCAATTCCAACTGCACGAAGGAAATTTTTCACTTTACTGTAGGTGTGTGGCAGCTCAGACGCATCTGGGAAAGATTTACGAAAAGCAGCCAACTTCGCATCAAATGATTTGTTGGTCATCTGCTCAGATGTCTTCACCTAAAGAAAGGTGACCATAGCTGAGAATACTAACATCTTATTTCCTCGGGTGACAGGCACATTGCATTGTTCCAACATGCGGGCCCATCGTTTTTCTTCTGCAGGTGAAAGTTAACGGAATGCACGAGCATTTCGTAGCATTGTTTTAATGTTGGTCAAACTCACTGGCTCCGCCACCACCACCTCCTCCTCCTCTTCCACCTAAGTATCAGGCAGATTAAGATGGTGATCTGCTGCTTCCACGTAGTCAATAACATTGATGCTCACAACTTCACCATGATGAACCCACCTAGTATATGTGACCGACATCCCATACAAGTGTAGATTATTTTGCACAGTTGACTGGGGTTTTGTAACTTAATTCATACAACTGCTACACGGGCAGAGCACATCTAATTTCGGACCACCGTACTCAGCTCTGAAAAAGTTCATGAAGTTTTCAACCCCCTTGACATATGCAGCGGAGAATCTTCGAGCAGAAGTTATCCAAGTCCTGTCCATCTGTTAGACATAAAATTAGTTCTTCTACTAGATATTATAGGAAAAACATATATGCTTTTCTACGAAGTCCAGAAAAAAATACCTGGGTTGATGTCTGAAGCTATGGCAAGATATTTGGACGAGCAGATCTAAGTAACGAAATATATGTAAAGCTAATTTAGCAAACAAATTTGAGTGCTAAATTATGGAAGGCTGTTTCAGCAGTCAATGAGGCCGAGCACACAGCCATTGAACTATCGAAGGCCATCACAGCAATAAAGATCGAGTATAAAACGGTGTAAAGCTATTTCACCTAACAGATTGGCTACTAGACCATGGCAATCGACGTCACAATAAATATATGGCAGGATATTTTAGCAACTAATCGGCCTTGGCATGCCATCTCAGCTAAGCAGATTGAGTGCGGAACAGGGCAAGGAAGCTTCTTAAGTAGACCATATTGATTGTAAACTACTTTGGCAAACAGTGAGATTAACAGCGTCTATCAGCTAACATTCGGCGCTACACCGACATGCACGTGGCCTCAGTCTAGAATGTGCGTACCGTGGGAGAAGCTGATCGCCGTGCGCCTACACACAAACGTCACCAGCGGTGGCGATGCTGACTGTCGTGCGCCTCCACAAGAACGTCGCTAGCGGTGGTGGCGTAGCTAGAGGACGGCAGTTTACGAGAGCGTACTATGGGAGCAAGAGGATCGCCGTGCGTCCCCTCGATGAACCGCGGCATCGACGTATCGGCGCGGCGGGGAGGGCGGCTTTGGCGGAGCGAATG
>NC_041381.1:279821978-279824771 GCF_002162155.2 Triticum dicoccoides
GGGGGAGGGGGGTTTGGGGAATATTACTTGCTAGTTGGCCGAAGGGCTATTAAATCTAGGATTTGGGGGGAATTTTTGGGTGGGGGGGGGATTTTTGCGCAGTGGGCGGGGCGGAGTTTGGCGCATGGTCGGTTTCTCCAAGTGCAGTCCCACGTGTCAGTGAAGAGGCAAGCCAAAGCGCCTTCCATTTGCGTGAGCCGTGTGCAGGACCGAACGTGTGTGCGGTGCAATGCGACCGCGACAGGGGTGCTGTGAGTGTACCGCCTTTTTTTCCTTTTAAACTTGGTGCTTCGCCCCCTAAAAAAAACTTGTTGCTTCGTGCAATCCATCCATACTACTACTAGTAATCCGGTAATCCCGACTAAAACGGCGCAGCTGGGTCTTTTCCCGCGCGATATGCTGGGAGGTTAGCTTAGTTGGGTTATTTAGGACCAGTAATGCTACACCTACATAATCCCAGTTACCTAATTAACGTAATGTGAAACGTGTGAGCTGTTAATTGTTGATAGGGGGGAGGGAGGGGCCCACCACCATGAAAATCAGGGGAGGAGAGAGAGGGGAAATTTACGTTAACCCTTTCGTAGGTTCCCGTAGATGTAGAAAGATGTGAAATACGTGAATGTGTAGTGGATGTACTATTGGAGTGCCTAAGATAAATTGTGTATGTATAGACCCTATGTGTTTATTTTTGCATGTTAGGTTTGTCTCGGTTCAATAAAAAGCAGAGTTGGTGATGATGGTGTGCCTGTCATCCTGCAATATAGGCCGTCCGATCTATATCTAACGGATAGGAAGGAAACTATGACAATTTACCCGCACTCCTATCCACATTTGCAGATAAGGCCTTCCCTCGTTGATCCTTTTCTCCCACAAGATCTTGATCTTTCGTGCAACGCATGTGCATCTTGCTAGTACTCATACAATATATTGTATGATTGTGAAAGTTCATATACACCGGCCGAGATTAATGCAAACACGGCAAATTTTCATTACATTTCGAACTTTTATAGGACAGAAAAATAAAAGAAACCCGACCCTAAACCTATTCTACGGCGGCGACAGACGTCCTCCATCTGTGATCTCTATGTATGGGGCGGGGTTCAAGACCCGTGAAGTGAAGGTGCGGTCGCCGGCGAGGAAGAGTAGAACACGGGATACAGACCGACCAGTTGGCACACCATGCCCTGCCGCCTCCCTTGCCCTACTTATCCTCGGAGGAGTACCTGACCTCGGCGGTGCTGGACGTTGGACGGCGGCAAGTAGGACGCATGGCTGACGGTTCTCCCGTCGTCAGCTGCCAGCGTGGCCACCGCTTGTGTGGTCGCGTCGGCGTGCGGCTACCTCGCTATTGCGTCGCGAGAGGCAACTTAAGCGAGGGCGACGACCTCGAGCTTCATCCCCGAAGACAAGCTCTCTCACAGATCATTCACTCTTGCGGTCATGGCGGATGTGGTGCCAGGTAGGAGGACGATGCGCTATGGTGTGGAGGTTAGCTGGGCATTGCCGCTTTAAGTAGCCCATTCCGGTGATGCCAAGCGTCCGAGTGCGTCATTAAGTCGCCGGAGATGGTTCCTCGGGCACCGAGCCTCTTAACAACGGCATACGGATGGACGACATGAATGCGGGGAGCTGGCGCCGGCTGGGAACGCATCGTGCGACGGTGCGAGGGACGAGGGTTTTTGGTGTGCCAGGGTAGTCAGCTACGGTCGTGGCAACGATGGAAATGTCCTTTGCTCACATGCGATCCCCACATTTCATTGAAAAAGCAAGACGACCCGACATAGTCTCAGGTCCTGAGGATGCAGTTGGCCGCGCTACACCACTCAGCGGACGCGTCGTGGCGCCCCGTGCATCCTCGACGAGTCGGGTGTTGGGGTGTCTTTGGATTGTGGCCAAAGTGTACCTTACCAAAATTTTGGTCATGACCCAAAGATTGATCTTTGTTTGGATGGTTGCCTTTTTTTGGCATGCCAATGAAACTCTTGCCAACTCTAGTTCATTTTTCATGCCAATGTCGACCAAATCATGTGCAACCAAAACCTCAACCAAAATTTTGGCTACCCAATGCTTTGATGGGGCAACCTTGGGCACAAACCAAACATACTGTTGGTCGTGCCACAGCACTAACGCCACCCTCGGCACATTGAAACCGACCATGTCTAGCGACGATGAGCGTGTCGCTCACCGTGGTTGCCGTGTCCAGAGGCGGTGCTGGAGCTGCGCCACGTTGTTGGCCCCCACAACCCACATGAACGGTTGCCGGTGGCGAGGAGGTCGTGGGCCAGCTCCTCCATTGTACCAGTCTGCGCTACGTCGTCCCGACAAGCATGCCCCACATGTCACTTTCCCTGTTTTCCCTGCTATATTCGAGCATCAGTGCTCCGCGTTGCGCATTAGGCCTTTCACTATGTAGGCCAAGTGAGACAACTTATTGTTTATTTGAGCCGTTCAAGTATAATCATGTGGCGTTTGCTTATTTCTCATTCCTCTCCAACCCTCTTCTCCACCGACCATGTCGCCCTTCGGTCGAGTCCATCCTCCTGCATGCCTCATTTGAACATTCCGCCGAGTATCATTCGCATGTGGGCCTAGACCATGCTTGTATTTCCAATGTTGTAATTTGTCCGACATGCATACAAACAAACGGTTCATTTGAAGTTTCACTTTACCTCCACTACGTGTCACTTCACATCTTAGTTTTGACATCCCATTCGGTTCATGCCCCGACACATGTTGACAAGATCGATTGATGTTCAGAGATCAATTGCGTGTCGTGCAAGGAGATAAAGGTTT
>NC_041381.1:279824968-279830766 GCF_002162155.2 Triticum dicoccoides
GATCTCCAGACCCTAAGATGAAATCGAGAGAGAACGAGTGGGGGCATGTGTGATGCCTAAGGCGGATTCAAAATTTTGAACCGGTGATCGTACCATCCGCAAATCATATATAAAGGGTATTCATTGTTCGTTTCGTTTTTGAACGTACAATATACTCCCTCTTATCCTTTCTAGTTTACATATAAGTTTTATGTTTAGTCAAAGTATCTCTACTTTGATCAAAAAAGTATCAACATTCAACAACGCCCAATCAATATTGTTAGATTCGTACATACTCCTAGATTTGTACTCGAGATGGTTTCCAATTTGTTTTCAACCACATGAATGTGCTTGTTCTTGCACATGCTCTTCCTACTAGGATTTCGCCACGTATAGCCAGTCCAATAGTAACTTTTTTAAGTTCCCTGTCCAATAGTACTAGTAGAGCACTGACAACATCTGTACTAGAGTATGCAGTGCTCATAGTAGTACTCCCTCCTTCCATTTATATAGGGCCTATGTGGAGGAGAGAGATGTGAAAAAGTAAGGGGAGTGAGCTCTCATGCAAGAGCCTAGCTATATACGCATTCCTAGTTAAATACAATAAATATGAAGAAAGAGATAGAGAGGAGATGGAAAAAAGTACTAATACAATAGCCAACCTTATAGTTTTTTTGCGGGAAATAGCCAACCTCATAGCCCACACTACTGTATGAGTGCATATAATAGATGATGGCTATAGATGACATGGCAGTTCCTTATAGCTATCGACTAGCTATATTATTAACCATGCTCTAATGAGTTTTTCAAAACCGCATTTGACTATTGACAAGATTAATAGTACATGAGATGTATAATGTGATTATATCATTGGAAGCTCCTTTCACATATGAATTTGACCGTATGCTTTGTGTAAGTTGCATGTCATATATTATTACTCTAACATTTTGGTCAAAGTTAGACTCCAAAATGCATTAGTCCCTGTATAGTAAATGGAAGGAGGGAGTAGTAGTGGAAGTCGATCCTCTGACGTAGGTATCCCTGCCTTACCCTCCCTTTCGGTCACTTACTAGCAGACCTCATGCTTGCTAGGCCCCGCATGTCAGTTACTCAATGGGTTCGGCCACGTCAAGGGATCCTCATCCATAGTATACTCCCTCTGTTTTATTTACTCCGCATAAAATGGAGGGAGTGGTAGTATAAATGACGCGGGCGGGGGAGGGGGAGGGACGTCGGTTTGCTCTCAACTGCGGTCCCACAAACGAGCGAAAACGCAAGACCAAGCGTGTTCCATTCGGTGAGCGACGTGGAGGGTCCAGCGTGCTGGGCTGCAACATGAACGCGACAAGAGCGATGTATAGTCAAAACCGATTGATAGGTCGTCACCAAAACCACTATTCACACCAGAACCTTCGATGCTCGGCCTACGCCAGCCACTTCTAGACTTGAACCGGGCGGCGGAAGCTTGACTCGATGCGGAGCGCGCAGATGCCGCTGCCATCGAGGCCCTCCTGCAGGCGGAACCGGACTTCCTCGACTTGAACCGGGTGGTGCTCTCGTCCGTGCAGAGCGCCCGCACGCTCCGCGTGAACGAGTAGCTGGAGGCCGAGGACAACCATGGTGCGGAGACACATGTCGGCAGGTATGGCAGATTCGCGCCGGCAGACAAAGACGACGAGGCCGTCTCGTTCCTCGAGCAGTGATATTTTTTCTTTATGTTGTTGTTTTTATGGATCTTTTGTTGTGTAAAAACATATATTGTTATCCAAGTCGCCTGACTTGGGTCAGTCTACCATTGGAGGCGGTTGGATGAATATCCTACGTCTCCTAACCCTTCTTCCTCACCACTTCTTCTTCCCCAACAGACCACTGCACGGGCCGTACGGATACTCCCAACATGCGGTTGGATAAACATACTCTGTGAACGAAAATTATGTGTCAGCGGGAGGATGGCTGAGTTTGGTTTATTCACATGCGACAGCACGTGTTAGTGAGGGTGCGTTCCCTTGGTTGGGTTTGCGGCGTGCGGGAGCGACTGTGTGAGGGTGCGGTGCGACCTCGGCGTGCATGAGCAACCGTGTGAGGGTGCGGTGCGACCGCGGCAGGCGTGCACAAGTGTACCTCCTTTTCATTTTGAAAACATTAGGCAAGCTTGGCAAAAATGTGTGGTGAAGTATGGCAATGCAAGGCCTAGACCCAAACAGGATAAGTACGTACGTACAAGGAGTACTACTGTTAAAAAAGAAAGGTGGGGTTTTCCTTCGCGGGATTAATCGATACAAATCCTCGTGTCATGTGTCAATTAATGCGTATTTTTTCTCCAAAGCCCAAAGAGCTAACCATCTCACTCCTCATCACTTGATTAATGCAGCACCATGCAAACCAACCTTCTCACTTCCGCATGCATGCAGGGGATATTAATGTCCTTGGTTGCTAGTACGAGGCAAACCCCATCAATTTTGCCTCGATTAGTGTTAGTGGCCTTTTGCAAATTGTAATTTTGATATACTGGCCTTGTGTACAAAAAAATAGAGGTAGTAACTATATTTGACTTCCTTCCCCATTGCGGTGACGTCAACGATATCTCGAACGTTATGGTTTGGCAAAGTGCATTCGACGGAGAACACCATTGAGGGAGACCACGGTAAGTCGTTCGCAAGTGCCACATGCAAGCCCAGACAACCGCCTTATTTGCATCCAGGAAGTCCGTTGAACCAAAGGACGCGTAAATGTACTAGTACTACTAGTACACAATAGTGTCGTCCGTCCAGCTTAGTGCAGTGATATGGTTTCTCGAAGAAGACGATGGAGAAGCGGAGTCAGCAAAGAGTGAAATGTTGGTTACTTCGTCTGTGCTTTGTGATTTGATGCCTCACTACTTTGTGATTTCTGATAGAAGGGACAGGGGAGTAGACTATGTGCTCCATATTGTACATGCATCCAAGCACGGGAGAAAGAGGAGAGACGTTGCATTTTCTGTTCCTTCAATCAATCAATCAGGGAGCTTCGGTTCCATCTTTTTGGCTTTGGCAACACCGTCCATAATGGTTCCCACGATGCCAAAAGCTATTTTCACATTTGGCTACACATTGTGGATGCCCTTAACCGTACCACTTGTTTTTGCTCCTGTGTGCTATCTATACAAATCTCAATTATATTGATCTAAAAAATTATAGAATCAAGATTAGGAAAAAGGAGGTGATTTTGCCGCGTGGATGGCGGGGGAGGTTTCTTATTTTTAGAGGACGTTGTCCTGGTGGTTTGCTAACATGCGGTCCCACGTGTCAGTGCTTTACCAAGCCGATCCGCGTCCCACATGAGGCAGAACAATGGCAGAAATAACACGTGGTTAACTGGAAGAAGATGAGGGAGAAGCAGTTTTAACAACGAGTGAAATGATGGTTGCTTCGTCCCTCAAACTTCTTTTTTTAGCATTATTACTTCGTCCCTCCAACTTAACTGCGGGAAAGGTGCAGCTTTGTGATTTGACGCCTCATTGCTCATTACAACGCCGGCACCATGACTGGGTGCTTCACCCCGGCTGCTCTGCATTGTATTCCGGTATGGCACGTGGACCCGGTAGCTTGATGTCCCACATGTTGGCGAAAGGGACTAGAAGATTTATGAAAGCGAGCACTCCACTCTTATGACGGAGGAGTACACAACATGACGGCCCAGTGAACTGTCACTTGTTCTGTATAGTACTATAGTTTTGCTTTTCGCACGATCCATCGATACAAACCCGATTAAACAGGAAAGGGGGGGATTTTTCCCACGTGGTAGATGATACTGGCCATACATTTCAAAGGCAATTTTAATGTATGCAAACTGAATAATTAAGTAACAATATGATATCTAATAAAACTAAAAACACATATGATTTATTGTGTTAAGAGTGTAGTAGTAGTGCTGTATTGCATAGTTGTTAGATGTAACATGCGAGAATGTGTAGAGATGTAGCTTTGGAGGGCCTACAAAGAGAAAAGCGTAATAGAGTCACCAAACTTTAGAATAAGGTGATTACGGTAACTACATACGTTCTGCGGTGATTATATGGTCACTTGCTCACGGTTCAGCATCGGATTGCACTTTGTTGACCAGCCAAATAGTCTGCGTGGCACCATGTTGACCAGTTAAATTGACCATGTTCCTTGTGGGTCCCACTTATCAGTTCGCATTGGGAAAAGGTCAGATAAACACAGATATACGCAGGTGCGACAAGACTCCAACCCATGCGCGGGAATCACCTGGTTGTGTATGTGTCTGTTAGGGCCTGATGTGTGCGCATGCACGTGTAGGTTGAGCACTTGAGCGTGAGAGTGTGTGTTGGTCGTGTGGTGTACTGATGTGTGCATGCATGCGTGCGTGTGTGCATGTGAGTCTTGCTTGCGTGCATGGCTGCATGTGTACGTGTGAGTGTTGCGTGCGTGCATGGGTGCATGTGTTTGTGTGAGTGTTGCGTGCATGCAGTTTGTGTGTATGTGTGCGTGTGTGTGTATAATCACCATACCAGCTCCTTTGTGTTAAAACAGACGGCTCAGCATACCAATACAAGGCCACCTTGTCCGCTGTGCCCGCGGTCATGACTTCGAACCACCGTCCAATATTTTTTTGTCGTTTGTTTTCATTCTTACTAGCAAGATGCCCGTGCGTTGCACGTAACATCAAGATGCATTTGTATGACTAGTTTATCTTCTGAGAGCAAAGGATGAACGAGGGAAGGCCTTATTTGCAAATGTGGAGAAGTGTGGGTACCTTTTTGCAAAATTGCCATAGTTTCTTTCCTATCCGTTAGATATAAATCAGACGACCTATATTGCAGGATGGCAGGCACACCATCATCACCAACTCTGTTTCTTATAATAGTGTATTTAATAAGAGTGTAGATGTAGAGTAGATACAAGCCGACAGGTGGGCCCGATGGTAGTAAGATAATGTGATGCAACACTAGAGGTGCCACGTGGAGCATTTAACTGGTCAACTAGTCATGTCTTGAGCAAACACGGAGTTGTACGGTGAGCCCGTGACTGTATAATAAGAGCTATAAAAAGCAGAGTTGGTGATGATGGTGTGCCTGCCATCCTACAATATAGGCCATCCGATTTATATCCGACGGATAGGAAGGAAACTATGGGAATTTTGCAAAAAGATACCCACACCACTCTCCACATTTGCAAATAAGGCCTGCCCTTGTTCATCATTTTCTCCCACAAGATAAACTACTCATACAAATGCATCTTGATGTTCCGTGCAATGCGTGTGCATCTTGCTATAACCACAAAACATAAATGGTGACCGTAATGAGTGGATTCTGAAGTCCAATGTACGTATTGTGCTTTCGCTTCAAATACAATGATCGTGACTGTATATATCGCGATAGAAAGATGAAACATGCGTGAATGTGTTGGGGGCTTACTTTTAGAGGACCTGGAGATAGTTTGTGTGCGTACGTGAAAGGGGCGTAGAGGGGGAGGGTATGCGATGGAGAGAGAGATGCTCTTCGTTTCTCTTTATTATGACTAACATTATATAAAGTATAAAAATATATAAATTCACAATGCGGAATAAATATCATTGTGGGCACTATGCAATGCAAATTAGCGTTCATACTCCTCCCTATTACTTTGTAATGTTGTATATATGTAGAAATTCTAAAATAATTTTTTGGCCACACTTTTTTCAAAAGGAATGTTGTATGCGAAATAAATGAAGAGATGGTTGTTTAGATCAATGGGGTAAGTGATGTAACATGTGTGAATGTGTAGTTGATGCATTTGGCAGGGCCTAGAGAGGTATTTGTGTGTATTACATATTCGAGA